>NW_022103968.1:19628153-19656794 GCF_000313985.2 Echinops telfairi
AATGTCCACCTGCCACCTTACTACCAAACCTATAAATATTTGCACCTAGGTCCATTTCCCCCATAATCTTAAATATATTTACATATGTACATGTCTGTATTTAGGTTTCTATGTTTGCCCTTTGCCTCCTACTTCTTTCCTCTATTTCCTTACGCTTTCCTCCTGTCCCATTACCATGTTCAGCCTTCATTCTGGTTTCAGTAATTCCTCTCAGTTACCTTTCCCTTGGTCACTCCCTACCAGTCCTCCCATCCCCTCCCTACCATTGGTTTTGAACCATTGTCCCCTTGTCCCTAGCCAACCTTACTTCTAAGGAGGATTCTGGCTGTACTTCTTCCAGGTCAGACTCGCTCATTTTTCTCAAAGCCCACAGTATATTCAATAATCTTCACCAACACCATACTTCAAAGGCATAAATTCTCCTTTGGTTTTTCTTATCTGCTGTCCATCTTTCACATGCATGTGAGGCCATTGAAAGGAACAAGACTTGGGTCACATGTACCTTAGTCTTCAAAGTGACATCTTTATTCCTTGATGCTTTAAAGAGATCTTTTGGCAGCAGAGTTGCCCAATGCAATACCTCGTTTGGTATCTTGACTGCTGCTTCTGTGGGCATAAACTATGGATCTAGGGAAGATTCAATCATTGGCAGATTCAGTGTTTTCTCTATTTAACATGATGTTGTTTATTAGTCCAGTGGTGAACATTTTTCTGTATGTTGAGATGTAATCCATACTGAAGTCTGTAGTCTCCGATCTTCATCAGTAAGTGCGTTAAGTTCTCTTCACTTTCAACAAACAAGGTTGTGCCATCTGCATATCGAAGGTTGTTAATGAATCTTCCTCCAATTCTGATGCTGTGTTCTTCTTCAGATAGTCCAGCTTCTCAGATCATTTGCTTAGTATACTGATTGAATATGTATGCTGAAAGGATATAACCCTGATGCATGCCTTTCCTGATTTAAACTATATTGTATTCTATTCTAACAGCTATTGCTGAGTCTATGTACAAGTTCTATATAAGTATAATCAAGCGTTTTAGAATTCTCATTCTTCCTAATCATATTTTATTGTGATCCCCACAATCAAATCCCTTTTCATAGTCAAGGAAACACATCTTTCTGGAATTTTCTACTTTCAGACAAGAGCCATTGAACATCAACAATGATGTCTCTCTTTCCACATTCTCTTCTGAATCTGGAAGGAATTTCTGGGAGTTCCCTGGTGATACACTACTATAACAGCTTATACATTATTTTCAGCAAGATTTCACTTGCATGTGGTATTAATAATATTATTTGATAATTTCCACAACCTGCTGGATCACCTTTCCTTGGGATGGACATAAATATGGTACTCTTTGTTGGTTGGCCAGACAGCTGTCTTCCAAAATTTTTTGGCACAGATGAGCAAACACTTACAGTACTGCATCTATTTGTTGAAACATCCAATGCCTACATTGTAACATGGACTTCTTCTTTCAATACAATTGATTCTCAAGTATATGCTACCTCCAGAAATGGTTGCATGTCAGCCAGTTAGGTTGGTACAGTGATTCTGTATTCTTTCTATCTTTTGTTGTTGTTGTTGCTTCTTGCATTGTTCACTACTCATTTTGCCATAGAACCCTTCATCATTGAAACTCGAGGCATGATATTTTTTCTTCCTTTCTTGCAGCTGGAAAAATGCCAAGTGTGTTCTTTCCTTTCAGTTTTCTAACTTTAAGTCTGCGCATTTCATCGTATTACTTTGTCTTCTTGATCTGCCCGTCAACATTTTTTGCTCATCTTTTTAACTTCACCACTTCTTCTACTTGCTTTAGCATCTCTGTGTTCAAAAACAAGTTTCAGGGGCACTTCTGACATCCATCCCCTCCCTGCTCCCTACCCCACTCTTTTTATGATTCCCTGTTGTATGTCATCCCACAACCAGTCTGGTCTTGGGTCATTAGTATTCATTGCATAAAATGTGTTCCATACTCAATGAATCAGATATTTTGTTAAATCCTAGTTAGATCTATATATTTTTAATGCTACAAAAGTCTTCCATCACTTGCCTGTCCATTTGTCGTACTGTGATGGATTGTGTGCTGCTATGATGCTAAAAGCTATGGCACTGTTATTTCAAATTCCAGCAGGGTCACCCAAAGTGAGCAGAATTCAGCAGAGCTTCCAGACTAAGAACAGACAATGAAGAAGGATTCTGCTCCCCACTTGGCTTAAAGTCAAGCCACACATCAGGGGTGTATCTTCTCACCATATCTGTTCCATCTAGATGCTGAGAAAATCATCAGAGAAGCGGGATTATATGAAGCAGAGTGCAGCATCAGAATTGGAGGAAGGCTTATTATTAACCTGCTGTATGCAGATGATACAACCTTGCTTGCTGAAAGTGAGGAGGACTTGAAGTACTTGCTGATGAAGATCAAGGATCATAGCCTTAAGTATGGATTACAACTCAATGTAAGGAAGACCAAAATCACCACAACTGGATCAATAGGTAAGCATCATGATAAATGGAGAAAGGTTGAAGTTGTCAAGGATTTTGTCTTGCTTGGTTCCACAATCAATGCTCATGGAAGCAGCAGTCAAGAGATCAAAAGACCAGTTGCATTAGATAAATCTGCTGCACAAGACCTCTTCAGAATATTGAAGAGCAGATGTTCCTTCTAGGACTAATGTGCATCTGACCTGTTATTCTCCATTGCATCACATGCTTGTGGAAGTTGGACATTGAACATGGAAGATCCTATAAGAATCAGTGCATTTGAATTGTGGTGCTGGAGAAGAATATGGAAAGTACCATGAACTGCTAAGAGGACAAATCTATCTGTATTGGAATAAGTAAAACCAGAGTGCTTCTTAAGGGCAAGTATAGCAAGACTTAGTCTTACATACTTTGGACATATTCTCAAAAAGACCCCAATCCCTGGAGTAGGACATCATGTTTGGTAAAGTGGAGGGGCTACAAAAAAAGAGTAAGGCCTTCGATTTGATGGACTGACAGAATGGCTGCGCCAATGGGCTCAAGCATAAGTAAACTTGTGAGGATGGCACAGGACCATGCAGTCTTTCTGTGCACAGGGTTGCTATGGGTTGGAACTGAGTCGATGGCACCTAACAACAACAACAACACCCTTCTTATTTTGAAAACTTTCTAGCATCTTACATAAATGTAGAGAGAATACTATTATACAATGCTCCTCAAGATAAGCTGTTATCAATTTATGGTACTCCCCCACCCCAGATTATTTTGAAGTGCTCTGCAGAATCTTGACATTTCATCTGTATAGTTTCAGTATGTACTGTATCTCTAAAACTTAAAAATCCTTTGGGGGAAAAAAAACATAAGTCATAGATACAATACCACTCCTCTGCTTAGAGAGATTTATTTATGATCAACCTGTAGCCACTTGTGTAGCTGTTTTCAAAGCAGAAGTTGCCAGAACTAAATAGTGATGAGTACCCATCAACTCCTGAATTGCTTCAGGCACCTCATAGTCTAGTCTCGCAGCAGCAGAGATGCTTAAGGAGAGGCACAAAAGTTTGTCAAGGGTTTGAGACGACAACTCGGGAGTCAAACTCTCCCCGGCTGCAGAGACCATGTTGCATTCTCCGGCACTGTAGCCTGTGGTCTGGATGTTTATCCTTTCATTTTTCAGACTTCCAGTTGCTTGTTTATCTTGGCCATCCCTTTCCAGCTTGAGACTCCCCACTCCCTGCCATCTGGCTCCCTCTCTGGTTTCATTCCCCCAGCCCAGCCCTGAGTAGAAACCTAGCCTAGATTCTGCAAAAGGTTTGGAGTGCTGGACCCCATTCTTTGTACCTAAGTCCATCTGCAGTCTAAGGGGGGCCAAGGGACTTTTTGGAGAAGATTCTTCAGGTTCACTGCCAAAAGTACACAATTCTCTTGACTGTAGACTGATGGCTGGCTTCAAGGTCAATGAATATCTAGATCCGTGCCATGGTGGCTGTTATCTCATTGTGATGAACTTAGAAACGAAGTGCCAGAACAACTAGACAGAATCAGAATTTTAGTTGGTGTTTCCTTCTTTAAAAAAGCAAACAACAACAACAAAAACCATCCTATCATTGATTGTTCAACTTGCATCCTTGACATTTGACTCTCTCCAATTAAGACAGCATCGTCTTAAACTATGAGACTTAAAGTAAGGTTTCATTTTAGAGCATCAAGAAAATATCTTCATCGTGCTAAAACTGTCGCCAATTTGTCACGCTTGTTGTTTTCAAACGTACAGTGCAATAATATTAAATTCACCAAGTGGTGCCACCGTTGCCACTAGCAGCTTTCCAAAAGTTTTGGCGTATTTTTGATGGTAAGGAAGAGTTCCTGTGCACACTGAGGCAGCTGGGTTAAGATTTCTGGCCAATAAATGCCTCCCACTTTCCTGCTGCTTTCCTGGCTTGTCAAACGTCACAGTCTTTGTAAGCTCTGACGGCCACTCAGACCAAAGACCTCCCCACTGTTCACTCCCAACAAGAACAACACTGTCCCCACACCACAGAGCAACGTCTCCCACTGAGCATATGTGCTTGGTGCTTACTAATTTCTTAGTCTCTAAGAGTATTATCTCATTTTACCCTTATAACAGCCCCGAGAAGAAGGCACTATCAGCACCACCTCTTAACAAATGAGGAGCTCCTAGGCACATGCCCAAGGTTTCAGGAATAGCAAATGACAGAGCTGAACTAAATGACTCCGAATGCCTTAAACAAAGGATCACACATCCACCTGGTGCCATCAGTGATACCTTTATGGCTGTGTGATCTCTCCTTGCCTTAGACTATGTAAAGCACCTGGCAAATGTAAGTGCTTGATGCATCGTGGGTGTTAACTATTGTTGTTGTTGCTGTTTTTATTAGTACTGATATGTGGTATGGTCCAGAGGAGTCTTCCCTCTGTGTGTTGAGTGCTGTTGTGGTCACAGAAGCATGAGATTTGGCCTTAATATTGCCAGATTTAATGGATACATTCATAGGATAAACACTTAGGGCATTATATTTCTGCTAAAAAAATTATTCATTGTTTATCTGAAGCTCCCATTTAAGTGAGCATCCTGGATTTCATCTGGCAGGTCCTGGTCGAGGGACTTAACAGCAGGCGAAGGAAATGAGCACAGTACTCCGGAGCAAGAAGACCAGGTCCTGATAAGCCATATGGTGCTGATTAGCAGGGTTGTAGGAATCCTGAGAAGGGCGGGCACAGTGGGCGCTGGGCAGCCCGAGAGGATTTCGCAGAGCAGGTGGGGCTCCCCAATCGGGCAGATGGAGGTTTCAAAGACTTCTAGGCTGTGGAAAGAATTCATAGAAGCAGCAACAGACCAGGCGGTTTCTCTAGTGTGCTTATTATGGAAAGGAAGTCATGGGAACGACTGAAAGAAGGAGATGATGCACCTTTAAGATCTTTTGGAAAGTGCACATCCCATGAGCCCAGATGGGTCCAAACCTACAGTCTCTGCGAGGTTTGAGGCTTGTACATCCCTGGTCTCCTGCTGGGAGAAGCTGGGGACTGCATAGCTCCAACTTCTGAGGCCCAGGAGCCCCCGAGGAAAGGAGCTGAGCTATGCTGAGGAATGGGAGAAGTCTGAACAGGGAGCATGAAGCCCCTGCATAGCAGAGGCGCCTCTCTCCCCTCTCCTAGGACGACGTGAAATCACAGGGGTCAGGAAGATGCCTGGCGAATGCGGAGCATTTACTCAGTGCCTTTATGACCAGACGCTACATTTTTTATATGATTCCATTCTTCTTCCAGTATACACACACACACACACACACACACACATATGAGGGATACCCCAAAACTCCGGAATTTTAAAAGCTATCTATTTAAGTTTTTGTTTTTTTTTTAACAAAACTACCTTATCACCTTCAAAGTACTCTCCATTACACTTAATACATTTGTCAAATCTGCGATTCCATTATTGGAAACGTTTCTCAAACTCATCTGCTTGGATGGCTGATAGCACCTCCCTCGTTTTTTCTTCACCTCTTCTGTGTCGTCAAATTGCTGTCCTTTCAGGTTCCTCTTCACTTGTAGAAACAAAAAGAAGTAACACAGAGCGAGGTCAGGTGAGTAAGTTGAGCGGGGCAAGAGAGGCATGCTGATTTTTGCCAAAAACTGGCACACTGAAATGTCTGCGTGAGAAGGCACATTGTTGTGGTGGCAAAATCAGTCCCCTGACTACCACAAATCAGGCCTTTTTTTGTTGCACACTGTTGCAAAATCTTTTCAGAACCTCTAAATAGAAAGTTGATTACTGGTCTGACCTGAATGAACTCCAAATGCACTACAAGTCGACATTTCGTCCATTCAGGATGTTGATGGACATCCAGAACGAGGTTTGTCATCAGTCGACATGTCACCTTTTTGAAATGAGCAACTCACTGGTACACTTGAGCTTTTTCCATAGCACTGTCCTTGTAAGCTGTTTTAAACGTCACAACCATTTCTGTGGCATTTTTTCCCGAGCAAGAAACAAAATTTCACAACTGCATGCTGTCCTCTAAAACTGGCCATCACACACAAAAAGACGAAGTTTGAGTGAAACTGCCTTTATGAAAAAATTCGCTGTGACCAGTGATGCCACTGGATGCACTAACTCCGAGGGAGTTGCTAGATCCTTGCCTAGCAGGGATTTAATAGTGTACTATTAAAGCTCCACTCCATCCAGCGTGATTCTGTTTTTTTTTGGCGGGGTGGGGGGGTACCCCGGTTTGTGTGTGTGTGTGTGTGTGTGTGTGTGTGTGTTGCTTAAATTTGCCTTCAAATCAATTTCTGACTCATGGCAACAGTGTGTGCGTGTGGTAGTTACATAATCTGGTGTCAACTTGTGAAGGGGTGGAGTCTAGTCTGGCAATCAAATCATAGCTTAATGACTTCATTTGGTGGCGCCACAGAGATAAATAGCTCACTGGAGGCCAGATACACACAGACTCTCTGCTTTGTATTCCTGCTGACAAGCTACGTGGAGCTACATGCTGATGGAGTCAGAGCCCTGGAACTGGAGGAGTCACGTGGCGACCTACGGCAGTTGCTGAGATGCCTCCACCACCACTGGATCCACCAAACTTTCCACCCACTGGCCTGTGGTCTTCCTGCATTCGGTGTCATTGCATGGCTGCATGAGTCTAAAACAGAATGTATGAACTAGTATCGACATATGGGCTAATATCAGACTTATGGACTTGATCTGGGTTGGGCTGGGATGTTTTCTTAACGTAAAATTGCTCTTTGATATGTTCTCTTTTGCATACATATGAGTCCCTCTGGATTTGTTTCTTTAGTCCACCAGACTAACACAGTGGGTGCTAGAACAGAACTGTGCTCCACAGGCTTTTCAATGGTCTATTTTTGTCCTGAAATAGATCATCAGACTACTTCTGAGGCACCTTGTGGGTGAATTTGAACCACCAGCCTTTTGGTTAGTAGCTGAGTGCTTACCTGCTGGTGCTATCCAGTGATTTTGCCATCAGGGACTCTTCGATTCTTATAATAATCCTATTTTTAAATTGTGATTCTTGTTTTATGGAGGAGGAAACAGGGGTTTAAGGAGGTTAGGTAATTGACTGCTAATCACACAGGGTTCAAACTTAGGTCTGCCAGATTTCAAGTCCCATTTTCTTCTCTTCCACTTCCACCTCCTGCCAGTCATTGGTAAGGAAATACTGCTGTTGTCCTCTACTTCAGAAACCATGGCTCTGTTCTCATCCCTGGGGCATAGCTTTTTTTTTCTGACTCAGATTGTTAACTGGAATTCTCATAGTCACACGGGCCTGCCTGCTGAGGGTGGGGCATGTGGACAAGCCTTCATCCTCATCCTCCAGTCCGGGGAGGGCAAAATTCCTACTGCTCTTGTTCAGATGATCCTAGATGGGGGCTCAGCCCTACCAGTGTCCCCCAAGAGATGTTACTCTGAGTCCACCTCCCTGCAGGCCTACTCTATTTAGTACTCCACCCAAGAAAGAAGGGGCAGGGGTGTGAAAATGCATCTAATTAAAAGAACTTCTGGCAGCAAGGAACAAAATCCAGGCAGATTACAGACCAGGGCAGGCAGGCCAGCCATTAGCTTTTGCAGCTGTCTAGCAGGAGGCCACTTACGGCACAGAATGGAGGGAAAAGCACTTTGAACTGCGAGGAGCAAACTTTTGAAGTTGAAGGGCCATGAAAACAATCCGTCTAATTTGTTGGAACATGTTCTTTCCAGCAGCTTTGGGTTCAGGCTGTGATGCCTTCTGCAGGGACCTGTGACCTCATCTTTCCTTCCCTGCTCTCCCCAATTGTAACTGCAGGGCTTTCCCGTGAAAACCTAACATATGGTTTGCAGCAGGAAG
Source organism: Echinops telfairi (assembly GCF_000313985.2). Classification (NCBI taxonomy): domain Eukaryota; kingdom Metazoa; phylum Chordata; class Mammalia; order Afrosoricida; family Tenrecidae; genus Echinops; species Echinops telfairi. The sequence continues at coordinate 19,636,504 of NW_022103968.1, forward strand.
CGAGAGGTCCCAGGAATGAGCACAGGCTCAGGTTTCAGACTCGAGAGAGACTCAGGTGAGCGGTGAGGACTGGCCTTTGTTTCATATGAAAACAGGTTCGTGCAAAGAGAAAGTGTAGTGACCCTTTAGCTTGGAATGAGGTAATTAATTCTCCAGAAACTCCCATGGTTCCCTGGGCAACATAATCACTGTGCTGTTGATAGGAAAACCAGGAATAATAAATTGGTTTCAATGACAAGTTTTCTTCTCTTTTGTTCTTTTTCGTAGGAATTGCCTCCCTACCAACGCAAAACACAAAACAAGACACAAAAGCCAAACGGCACACCCAGCCAGAACACTTAACTCTTCCTTCTCAATGCTTAAACCTTGCCCACTCTCTCTGTCCTTTTTGAAGCTCGGGGTGTGTGACTATGGTTAGGCTTGAGACGATAAAGGAAAAAGGTGCAATTCACTCCCATACACATCTGTCCACAGAAAAGTTTGGTGTGTGCTTCAGAGCCGAAACTCCCGCTCTGTCTGCAGGGTTAGGGCCAACAAGTCAGAATTCCTGGGAGGCGTAAGAAGAAGGAAATCAGAACGAGGCCTTTGTGCTCATTAAAAAATACCGAGGCTACAATGAAGAAAAAGGAAGAAAGAAAAAGAATCTGAGAAAGTGGCTTCGAGTCTTGACTTTTTTATTCACATTAAAACCAGATAGGAGCTCTGCTGGCATAGTGGTTACACAACTGGGCTGTGATCTCCAAATCCGGAGTTTGAAACCGCGGGAGAAAAGATGTTAACAATTTCAGGATTGTTAAGAAGTGACAAAAGTTTGTCCTAGAATTGACGAAGTACGATGGGCCTTAAGAACTTCATCTTTCTCTAACTTAACCTCTTCCCATTTCATCAACTCATGTGAACAATGAGAATAATCACGACACCCACTTCTTTGGGCTGTTGTGGGGACTCTGTGAGTCGATGCATGTAAAATGGCTAACAGTGAGTACAAGGAAGGAGAAAACGTTCTAAAATGAACTGCGGTAAGGATTGCATAACTCATCTTGATATGCATTATTGAATGGTATGATAGATGGTGAAGTGCCACTAAAAACTGTTGAAAAATAAGATAAAATGCTCAGGACAGCCCTTGGCTTGTGACAGGCACTCAATTAGCTATTAGCATTGATCCGCATGCACACGCAAAGGGCAAGCCCTCCTCAGTGGAGTCTTTCACGGTTGTGTTGGCTGCGCTGGGGTATGGAAACAGCAGAACATGGAGGCCCACCTGACATGCCAACTGTCCCTTTAGGGGAGTAGAAGTCAAATGAATTAGGAAGGAGGTAACAGCTCCTCTGGCTGGGCCTTGTCTCTGGGGGATTCTTTCAAGGACACGCTGGTTCCCACAGAAAAGTGCCTGGCTCCTTGGGTAACTGTTCTGTTTGTGGGAAGAGGTTTGGTGTTCATGATGCTCTTGTAGATGGTGTTTGTTTGTTTGCCTGTTTGCTGTTGTTGCTCTAAGCACTTCCTGCCCCACCCCCCACCCCCAGGAATCCATAGGAGCATTCTGCCCCCAGAGGGATGCCAGGCTGGGCTCCGTGTAAACAATCCATGCTGTGCACGGGCCAGATGGCTCCACACAGCAAGCTTTGTTATTTCATTCACACACAAAAAAGTCAGAAACAAGCTGATTTGGCCATTTTTGGCCCACTGGAAGAGTAAACAACTCTCTTTTGATTTGCAAGCTTATTTTGACGGAACTCAGTTGTGCAGGTAGATGAACACAGGTACAAATAAGAACTCCGAAAGTCATTGCTGGTCAGACGTGGACAACTCAGACAGAACACACATAAGGGCAAGGCTCCAAGTCCACTTATGCTTCCCACTCTGCAAGTTCTCGTGTTCTCTCATCTCGGCCTTCTGCTCTCCCCAACATCCTCCCAAGGTTATTGCAGAAAGACATGTTTGAATGCTTAGAATTTGATCAAGCTGACACTAATTTAAAGGCATATGGCTGTTTTTACATCTAATCAAGTTTGATTTAGAAGAAAAGGAAAAAGAAATAATGTGAGGCTCAGTGCACTGGGGCTTAGAATGCCTCACTCCAAAATCTGAGAACAAAGATTAGACTGGGAGTTAGGAGAACCAAGTCTTCACCCTAGTTCTGCCTCCCTTCATTTTAATTTTTAATAATGTTTTAAAGAAGTGTGATGGTTACATAAAAATTGCACAAAAAGTACATCGAGTTCCCAAGCGCCTCCTCTGCCCTTGGCCCAGTCTCTCCTGTTCTTGACATTCTTGCATCCTTGCATTGGTCCAGTTGGTGGACCAGTATTGATAAGACTATTATTAACCAAGGAACCCTGGGAGCGCTATCAAGTACGCATCGCATCGAGCTGCAAGGCCTGCTCTTCCACTCCTCAGAAGAAAGGTGAGACCATCTGCTCCGATGAGGATGTGCAGCCTTGCGAACCCTATATCGGAGTGCTCCGAGTGGCCATCGACTGGCTGGCCGTGGGTTTTGGGGTATTATTAATTAAGGTTCATAGTTTACATGAGGTTTCCCTCTTTGTGTTGTACAGATCTGGGGGTTTTGGCGAATGCATGGCATCATGCCAGGAAGAAATCTATATTCGTGGGCAGTCCAAAGAAAAGTGATCCAAAAGAGTTAGCACTTTATTGAACAACCTCATATGCGAGTAAACTTTTGCTGAAGATAATTCAAAAGTGATGTAGCCGTACATCATGAGGGAGCTGTTAGAAATTCTAACCAGATCAAGAAGGATGTGGGAAAAGGGCCATCATGGCTGGTGTCAGATGGTTTTTGGCTGAAAGCTGAGAACACAAGAAAGATGTTTACTTGTGTTTCGTTGACCATGCAAAGGCATTCGACTGCGCAAATCATAACAAAATATGGATAACATTGTGAAGAATGAGAATTCCAGAACAATTAATTTTGCTCATGTAGGACCTGTACATGGACCAAGAGACAGTCATTCAAACAGAACAAGGGGGTACCGCCTCGTGTAACATCTGGAAAGGTGTGTAGCAGAGTTGTTTCCTGTCACCAACTTTGCTCAACCTGCATGCTGCCCAGTGAATCCAAGAAGCTGATCTACATGAATGAGGCATCAAGACCGGAGGAAGGTTTGTTAATAACATTTTTTTAATGGTGAAATAATACTCCATTGTATGGGTGTATCTCAGTTTGTTTACTCATTCCTCTATTGGAGAATGTCTTGGCTGCTTCCAGATTTGGGAAATTATAAATACAGCTGCTGCCAACTTGTTTATACCCAATTTTGTGTGAATAAAGGTTGCCAGTTTATTGGGGTAAACACCTGGGCACACAGCTGATTAAATTCTATGGTAAGCCTATGTCTAGCTTTGTCAGAAGCTGTGGCTGAATCATTTTTGCATTTCCCACCAGCAGTGGATGAGCATCCCTGTTGCTCCCCACCCTCACATCATTTGGGGGTATCAGGGTTTGGGATTTTAGCCATTCAAATAGGTGCGTGGTGGCACTTTATTATGATTTTAATGGGCAGTTCCTTAATGCCATAGGATGGTGAGCATCTTTGCATAGGCTCCTATGCCACCTGTGGATCTTCTTTGTCGAGATGTCTGTTCAAATTCATCGCCCATTTTAAGATGGGGTTGTTTTTCCTCCTGCATCTTTTTCAGGGGACCCAAGAGTCTTAAAAATAACAACCAAAAAAAACTAAAACATTGTTTAGTTCTTAAATTCTTCCACTAAACAATCTTTGACATAAAGAACTTGGTAAACGTCTGATTTTTCTTGGGCACCTTTAAACACCACTATTTTGAACTGGAAGGCATCTGATGGCACAACGATTGGCAGACGGCTGTGAACTTGGATAGCTCGGTGGTTTGAACTGTCCAGTAGCTGCGTGGGAGAAATGGCCCTGTGACCGTCCCTGTAAAGATCATAGCTTAGGCTACTCTGTGGGGAAGTTTTCTATTGCTCTCATGGAGGGTCGGTCTGAGTCAGAATAAGGACATAACAACAGCACCAGGAAATAAATAGCAACGTGGACTGCTGTGCCTCTTGGGTTAATTGCAGACTTGGTCCTGAAGTATTATTGGCCCTGACGCACCTTGTCCTTCATCTCTTGACCTGACCTTCTCCGTTTCTGGCTTATTTTCCTGCACAAGATCGTGCCTCACCCTCTGCTCTCCCTTTTCAGTTTTGACCTTATGTTTCCCTCCTGGATGACCGTGCTTTAAACTTTGATTTGGGCCTCAGTGACTGTTTATTTCCCTGAAAGCAAAACAAAACAAAACAGAACAACTTTCTCTCATCCCTCTCCAATCCTGAGATCCCACAGATGGACCCAAAGGGATGTTCCCAGTTATGAAGGAGCTCACCTCGGTACATGCGCCACTGTCCACTTTTCCCACCTTTTGGTGTCCAGTGGTGCACAGGACACTTTGCCCTCCCTGCTTTTGCTGGGAGACCACATTCTTTACAGCGTTCCCAAGCTTTTACAAAGGGTTAAAAAAGAGCTGGCTGCATTTCGGTCTCCTGGGTGTTGTATTTCTTATTCATGTCACAGGAGACAAGTGCTTATAGAAGGGCGTGTTTGTTAATTAAAAGGGAGTGTGTATAATCACCTTTTATTTAGTCACCAGAGAGATTTTTAAAAGCGAGTATAGTGTGTGTGTGTGTGTGTGTGTGTGTGCATCTGCGTGTGCGTGTGCGTGTGTGTGTGTGTGTGTGTGTGTGTGTGTGTGAAGCAGCTTCATAGAAAATGTTTGCAAAGCTCTTTGAGATCCTTAGAAGGAGGCTGCTTGGCCAAATCCAAGAATTAAGAGAAACACAGACTTGGCTATTTAGGGACCCTACTCAAGGAGACTCTTATCATCTAACAAGTGTTTGCCTGCAGAAGGGGTACCTCACAGGAAGTCAAGGGCACATTATGACTTCAATGCATTACTCAGTTGTCAGGGTCTGAAGGGCCTACTCTCTCTGGCTTCTCCGTTTGCAGTGTGTTTAAGGCATTTAGCTATTTTGCTATCCACTGTACTCCAGGGGACCCAGGCCAACTGTGCATTATTTAACGCCACCACCTCCGTCTGTAATAAATAACTTCTCAGGTGGGGGCGGCTGAGGGCACAAAGGCCCCTGCCCTTCGCCAAGCCCTCCACACTCCTGCCAAGGCCCCTGCGGAGAGCACCAGGGCTCAGCCTGGAAGAGAGACAGCATATTAGGGTTCATTGTGTGAGATGACACAGGGCCTTTCCAGGACAGGCAGGCCTGAAAAGCGTGGCCTTTGTTTCTTGGCCAGGTTTTACCCAAGCTCTCCCTGGGCCCGGCGATCAGTAAGCAGCGGTCCTTCCTTTCACGTTCACCGGCTTTGAGAAATTTGATCAACTTAAACAGAGAATATCAGGGGAAGGTCCCAGCCACTCGTGTCTCCGGAGAACGCAGAGTTCAGTTGGGGAAGTGTCACGTGTTGGTTACACTGTCCACATTCAGAGTCTGTCTCCTCAGTGGGCTAAGTCTGACCCAAAGGTCACCTCTATGCATAGACTGCGTCAAGTACAAGTACACTTTTTCCCTTACCTGCCTGCTCTTGCTAGAATGGGAGAGGGCATCAGGGCACTTTTGTTAGGACAGAACGCCCAGTACAAATAAGTTTAGGGGAAGAAAGAAATGTCTTGCATCAGCTAACTACACAAGTCAAAGGGTAGGTTGGCTTCGGGATGGACTGGCTTCCTGGCTCAAATGAGGTCACAAAGACTCGGTTTCTCTCCATCTTTAGGCTCTGCCTTCTGTTTGATTGGCTTCATGTTCCGCCTCCATGGGGTGGTCCCAACAGTGCAGACTCCCCCTTGTGGTGACAAGATGGCAGAGAGAGTTGTCGCCTCCACAGCACAAAGCTGGGGGAGGGGTGCGGTGTGGGACGATGACACCTTTTCTGGAATTCTATCAAATAGCAAATACTTGGGGCTTTGCAGGTCCTACGGTCTTGGCAACTTCTTGGCTCTGCTACTTTACTACAAAAGATAATATGTAAGTGAATGGGCATGGTAGTGTCGCAGTAAAACCTTAATTATAGAACCAGACCATGGGCTAGATGTGGTCTGGACTTCCTAGTTGGCTGGAGAAAGATTAGGCTTTCCGTTATTTCCCTAAATATCGACAATCTCAGAGACCCACAGGAGCAATAATACTCTGATAGGGTCTGCTATGAATCAGAATCAACCTGATGGGAGTGAATTTGGTTTTGGAGGTTTTCATAGTTGGCCAGTCTCTGGTATGATAGCATTGTTGGAAAATGGCTGCCAAGCCTGGCTTGATCTCCCAGTTTCTCTTGTAACTCAGTAAGGCCAGGCCACCGAGTTCTAGCCAGTGTAACGTCAGCGAAAGAAGGCAGACCATTTCGGGTCAAAACTCTCAGTAAACACCTTTCTTTTTCACAGGAGTCCCTCAATAGCACCAGTGGGTAAGTGCTTAACGACTAGTGGGTTCAACCTCCCCAGAAACCCCTTGGAACACAGACTGCTTCCGAAAGGTCCCCGCCGTGAAGCGCCTATGGAGCACAGTTCTACTCGGGACACCTGGGTTTGCTGGGAGTTGGCATCGGAACCAGCTTGATGGCAAGTACTAGCACTATGCCTCTCCCCGCCCTGTTTACCTTCTGTGGCTGGATGCAGATGCTGAAGCTGCAGGACGTCCAGGAGCCACACAAGAAAGAAGTCTGGCCTTGGGGCATCTGCCTCAACCAGTATGGGAATGGGAAATGAATTTCTATTGTATTTGATTATTCGACACTTGGGATCTTTTTGTTTTTGTAGTTTAGCTAGTTCCCTAATACAGAAATTGGCTTCAGAAGGGGAAAGGCTATGTAATAAATACCTACAACATGCAGCCCTTGTTTGCTTGTTGTGCAGTCGGAAACGAGCACTCATTGGCCTTGAGTCCATTTCTGACTCACGGTGACCCTATGGGCCAGGGTTACACTGGCCCTGTGGGTGTCCGAGACTGTAACTCTTTTCAGGCGTAGAAACCCTTCTCCTTGTCCTGGGGGCTGGCTGGTGATGGCGAACTGCTGGCCTTTCCGTTAGCAGCCCAGTAAAGTGAACACGACACGACGCCACCAGGGCTTCAGGGAAGGAAACAGGAATGGGCTGTAAAAATGGCAATTCACATTCTGGAATGGCAAAATATCTGTTAAAACTGTTTCTTTTGGAAGGAAGGTCGAGTGGCTATCAAGCCTGTAGCTCAAGGTAAAGTTATGAAAAAGAGGCAGGGTGTTCGTGTGTGTTCGAGTTGAGGTTCTTGTAGCATGTGTTACAAGAGAAATCTGGTTTCTTGCAAGAGTTGATTAGCTTGTTGAACGGAAATAAAAAAGGAATGAAGAGAATCACAAAATTTGGGAAAGCTTATTTATTCTAGACTCCAAACAGTAAGAAAGAAGATTGTCAAGAGAGAGAGAAGAAAGGAAACACACACACACACACACACACACACACACACAGCTTTGAGAGGACAAAGACCCAGTAAGAACTCTTAGTTAAATATAGGAGCTCAAACTTGCAAGAAAGATCAGATTAAGAGTGTAGCCTCTCCCCACAGGCCTATTGTTCTGACGGCCTCAAGGTGGCTGAGGGAAAGCCAGGGAGACAAACGCTTTATGCTTTAGAACGATGCCTAGGAAAGAGCTCTGGGTGTGGTGTCTGGCACTTGGAATTAATTGGAAGCAAATAAACGAGGAGCTTGTGAATTTTTGGTTTATCAGGAAATCACAAGCTTGCGTGAAATAATCTTTGATTGGTCAAGCCTTACCTTTGGGATCTAAATTTGCATGAGCAGGAAGTTGGCTTTTTTGAAGGTTGTCTACAAGAAGGGCACTTTGGATGTGGTCACAAAGGACAGTGTTGGGCAAGGAAGGAAATCTTAGAGGGCAGTTTAAGGAGCCCCAGAGAATAATGGACAAGGAGTTCCTTCCAGGAAGCCGATGAAAGGCTAAGGAAGGAATCTCCCCACACCCCAGGAGGCAGAGGATCTTCACCCTGCTCAGCCAGCAGAATTCCATCTCTGCTGTAAATAAGAACTGCTGCGTATTCCTCGTTCTTTCTTTTATGAATGGGACTTTGATGGCACTTAAGCAAGTACCTCCGTGGTACATGATGGGTGTTCGAGGCGTGGATAGCTGGCCTTTTACTTAATAGGTTACTGGACCCTGAGGATTGAGAAGACATGTATCCTCAAGAGTCCTGGACTTGGAGAGAGCAGCATGAGGCTCAGGGCGACCTTCCTCGAGGCCCACATGGGAATAACCTCTCTGTGGGAAAACTCACTGCCATCGAGTCAATGATGACTCATAGCAGCCCTATAGGACAGAGTAGACCTGCTCCTGTAAACAGAATGTAACTCTTCACAGGTGCAGACAGCCTCTTCTTCCTTTCTTAGAGCTGCTGGTGCCTTTGAACCACTGATTTTGTGGTGAGCAGCTCAGGGCAAAGCCCACTATGTCACCACGACTCCTTTCTATGTGGGAAATAAACTCATTGCCAACGAGTCCATTCTGACTCACAGTGACTCTGTAGACCAGGGTAGGACTGCCTCTTTGGATTTCTGAGATTTTTGACTCTTGACAGAAGTAGACAGCCTCATCTTTCTCCTGCAGAGTGGTTGGTAGGTTTGAACTGCAGACCTTGTGGTTAACAGGTTGCACATGGAGGCGTAGTGTCCACAAGGACAGACTAAGATACTTGGCAGCTGTTTACTAGGAATCGATTTTGTCTTCTTCCTGAACACATGGCTAGACAATACTTTGTAGGCTGCACATACATTCAGGTGTGACCATACCAGTGGTTCTAGCCAACAGAATGAGTGAAAGTGATGTAGGACCCTGGAAGAGTAAGCCGTTGCTATGTCCTCTCCTGATTCCTGTTTCCTTTGCTGCTGGTGAGATAGAGTCAGTAATGAAGCCCTCGACCCTGGGGATAATGTGGCCACAGATGGAAGGACCCTGGGTTTCTGAGTCATCTCATGGAGTAGAGATACCTGCAGACCAAGAATATCTCCTTCAGACAGTGGATGAATGAGAAATAAACTCCTCTTGTTTTTGAACAATAGTAAAACCTGTGTGCTTATTGCCACAGCTTAGCTGACTTAGTAAAAAGAAGGAACATGTCTTTCTGTCTGCTCAACCCTTTCTGTCTCTGCAGATTGTGTTTCTTTACTTCTCTGTATGTAGCCTAGAGGTTAGCTGGGACTTCCCTTTCCTTTAGGAGCTAGTGAAATTGAAACAAACTCCCAGCTCTTTGCCCTAGGGATATTCCACGAAAACAAACACTACCACTTGCTGCTATCCAGTCATGACCTTATAGGACAAGGTAGTTCTGCCCCTGTGGGCTTCTGAGACTAACTCTTTGCAGGAATAAAAAAAAGCCCTATCTTTCTCCCATGGAGCGGCTTGTGGTTTTGAACTGCTGATCTTGCAGTTAGCAGCCCAACACGTAACCACTGTTCCCAAACATCTCTGAATTCCTGATGGAGCTTCTGTTCTTATAGATTCCTTCCCCAGTGGATTTCTTCAGCTTGTGTTGGTCTTCCTTTAGTCCATGGCACCCAAATAGGAAGCTCAGGGCCTTTCTTGAATTACATATGCTCACACACACAAACTCACCTCTCATTCACAAATTACTTATGACCGTGAGAGATTATACTGAGGAAATAGTGCGGAAGCAAGAGAGGAAGATCTTATTAGCACAGCAGGACAAAGTTCACATAAAAGAGCAGGTATATAGTTGTCACCATTCTGAAGCGACCCCACCACGGTGAGTTTTGCTGACCCTCCATTTTACCTAGACTCAATGGATCTCCACACTTTCCACCCTTCACTCCTCCTCAGGCTTCCCCTCCTCTCTTTAGTTCTAACAAGGGCTGGAAAAATTCCCTTGGATACTATAGGCAGACTAACACTTTGGCACCCTGGAAGGTGACTAATTAGATGTCTTTTTCAATTGATGGTTGGATGAAGTCAGAAACCTGAGTGCAAGGGATGGGGAGAAGCCAAGGCGGAGGACCGCGCTCAGCCTCTCTCTCGTTATCATGAGCAATTCTGCTCTGACCCAAAACGCGCATGCCTCCCCAGGTACAATAAAAGAAGTACATTTGGCAAACTAACATTCCTTAGGAGATGTTTTTGTTTTAAAAATCATTCATCTGTTTTTAAGTAATCATGTCCAGGTGGATGATGTCCTTGACCTCATAAAGCTCATCAAATTACTTGTAACAAATCTACCATTCTCTTTCTGAGAGTAGGTTTGGTCATCCAGGGACATTGCAATTTGTAAAATTTTGTATACATAGAAGTCAAACAAACAAATCTCACGATGCACGATTTATTCTGGCAAAGGATGTGTGTTGGTCAGTGCAAGAGAAGAGTTTATAGTGCCCTGGACCCTCAGGTTGAAAAATTTGCTGTTTTAAACATATTTAAACTTTAGCGTATTTGAATGGTTTTCAACGTTAAACAAAAAGTGAGCGTTTACGGTGACTTTTGTATTACACTCTTCTAAACCAACCCAGATTTGCTTCCTGTGCTCCTGTCCTGAACACCAAGGATTTGAGAGGAAGAAGAAAAACACTGCAGTTTGTGATGCAGAATGGATAATTCTTCATGGTCCTGTACAGCTGCATGTGCCGGTATCCCATTAGACTCTGGGTCTGCTCAGCGTTCATTCTGGAATTTTTAAAGTGTCATAACAGTATGCTTTCAAAAGAATGGGCTCTTGCACACACGCCCTCCCCAAGCGTGTAATGTTGTCAGGGTGTTTTATCTGCTGTCGTATGTCGCGCACATGATGAATCCATTTCCCTAAACAAACCTTCACACATGTCCTCACTATCTATAAATTTTGAATCCTGACATTGACGCCATTACCCTCTGACGTCTGGACTGCCCTGAGTTGGGTGATATTTTCTTTTCTTTTTTTTTTGAGTTGGGTGATAGTTTCCAAGAATGAAGGGCCGTCACTCTTTTCTTCCTGATGGATCCCCTTGGGAGAGAGGCATGTCAGGAACACGCGAGCCTTAACCCTGCCGAGAAAAGCCCCAGATATGCTCCCCAGGTCACCAGGAGATTAAACAGGCCCGATCTGTAAGCATCCTCACCTCTGGGGGTTGATAACAAGGTCGCCCTGTACTTAGCTTGGGCTTTATAATAATACATCTGGCATCAATCGAGTCTCTTAATTTCCAAAGTGCTTTCCTATTTATGACTTCATCTTGCCCTCTCGGGAGAAGGAAAGGAGCCGGCTAGTATGAGCAGACCCGGCTTTCTCCTGCCCTGTGGCGGCGCGCCTCCCTTCACCTTTCTCAGGTTGAGTTTTCCCACCAGTCAAGCGGTATCCTCATCGCTGTTGTCTGCTTAGGGCTGTGCAAATGCAAATGTGCTTGTGAAAGTGCCTTGGGAAACATAAAAGCCACGAGTTAGAGATGTGTGGTGCTGATAAAAGCCATTTGCAGAGTCTGGAAGTTTTACTGCTAGAAGGCACAGAAGGAATAACAGAGGAAAGAGGATTTTGGTCTTTATCTTGGGATGGCAGGCGTGGTCACAAAGAAGACACACTAACTGATAGTCTCTCCTTTGGGCTGCAGGGCATCGCTGGTGTTGGCCCGTCCTCCACCCCACCCTCTCCCACTCAGGAAAGCACGGGAGAATGCAAAGAAGTGAGGCATGTGGTGTCATCTTGCTTTGATTTGATTTTACCAAAAAATGCAAACTCAAGATTATTCTTCGAAATAAAAACCTTGCTCAAATGGACCAGAGCTAAGGTGAGATTCATTGGCTTGTGCAGTAACAGAATGCCCAGGCCCCGGTGCCGGCTGCATCCTGGGGCTTGAATGGCGTCATTGGGACTTTGGTACGTAATGGTCTCTTGGTCTGCCTTTGGTCTTGGCATCGTTTTCAGACAGTGTCTCTTCATAAGGGACAAATAGCTGCTGACAGCTTATATCTTTAAATCTAGCATCCTCCGTGTAAGAAGCATCCTCCTTTATGAGCAGTTCCAGAAAACATTTTGGGATTAAGACTCATCAGATTAATCTGGAATCACTGCCCCTGGGCCCTGAACATCAACCACTGCGTGCAGGTCAGTGGGATATGCCAATTGTTTAAAACTGTATTCCTTCCCCCCCCCTTCTCTCTCTCAGCCCCCCCACAGGGGGCCTGGGAGGAGGAAAATGTGGAGTTAGCATCCTCATTGGAACCATATGCACTCAGAGTGTGTGTCAGATGCTCCCAAAAGGAAGACGGAAGCGCTGCTGCCATAGGAGAATGGATACTCACTGGGCAAATCGCACATGTTCTCTGTACTCAACATGGTACTTTGACAGTTGAGACTAACAAATTACTTGCAACGAACCTAAGAAGTCGGTTGTGATGTACCAGTCTATATGAAAGTCTCTAATGCAGTCTTATAGATTTTTATCATAGCTTGAAAAGTTTTCGGTGGGTTTAATGAGCTGAAGGAAAGATTGACGTGTGCTTTGGACCCCTCGACAGAAGCTTGCAAAATGTCCGAAGCCAAACCCAAGGCTTCTTTTCACAAGCTACTGGGTAAGAAATTGGCCCTGCAAAGATGAGGAGGAGATTATCACTAAAGTCAGCTTTGCCCAGATAGCATCTGTGCTTGCCGTGAAAACACAAAGCCTCGCCTCCGATTTCCCAAGTTTTTCATGACCTAAGGGCAGCGGAAGACAGTGCAAGTCTTATCACCTGCTTTTAGAAGCAAGGAAATTGAAATAGCAAAGGGGCCCGGCTCATATGTAGTCAGTGGTTAGCCGTCTCCCTGGTGTGACTTGACACTCTTCACAATGCCCTACTATTCTTGGAAAGGTCTAAAATATGTAGTCTCGTCATTTGAGTCAGAGCTAAAATGCTTTCTTAGATATGTGTGGTTCAGCTGGATTGAGATATTATATTACCCGAAGGCCAATGCATAATTAATATATTTTTAGGGATCCAGTTCTATTCAACAGGTATTTATTGAGAGCTGTTATTATTATAATACTAATAATATAGTAATATTAACATAGTAAAATAATAATAATAGAACTTATTATAGTAATAAGGAGCCCTGGTAGTGCTGAGTAAGCCTTGAATTGCTACACAAAGGTTGGCGGTTCCAACCCACCAGCAGCAGCTCTTTGGGAGAAAGGTGGGGCTGTCTGCTCCCATACAGATTTACGGCCCCAGACACCCTTTAAAGGGTAACTATGCATCAGAATTGACTCAATAGCCATGAGTTTGGGGGAGTTGCTACAAAATATGCCATCTGGGCTGCTGTTTATTCCAACAAATAGGAAATCCATTTCAAGCATCTTAAAATAGAAACGGAATTTCTTGACAAGCCCAGGGGTGAAGTGGCCTTCAGGAAAGACTTGTTCCAGAAGTTGGATGGTGCCGTCAAAGATGCTGTTTTCTCTCTCACAATAGTGTCTGTCTCATCCTAAGGTTGACTTCTCATGGTTGCATGACGGAGGTGACAAGAATGTCCTGGGAACAGGCACGCTGGTGCGGCCATATTTACCTCTGTCAGGAGAGAGGCGCTGGCCAAGGAGTTGATCACGGTAGATGAAGCAGGCCTTTCCCCTTAGAAAACAAACCCTCTTCTCTTGCTCTGGTTCAAGCCGTACCACGTCTTGCCTGCCTCCATACCAAACCCTGTGGCCCAGAGGATGGCATATGCTGGTAAGCCAGGACCAATACTGTCACCATCTTCCCCAGACCATGTGGCCTATGTATCTTACTTGAATGGAAAGGGGAAAATGCAAATCTGTGTCTCACTAGAAACTGGCTTTTTTGGTTAATAAGCTGGGCTGTGCTTTCAAGGAGGAAGCGGGAGAAACGGACTCAGAATGTAGATTTGGGTCAGGGATGAAGATTTGGAAGTGAAAGCCAGGAAGCTAAGCATCTGGGGTAGGTGGAGGGTGAGGGCTGGGGGGAGAGCATGGCGTGGTCCTGCATCATCGTACAGGACAAGTGTCTAGGTCCAGCAGAGGGGAGCAGAGGTTCAGGATGAGCTCCCAAGGGTAGTGCAGGCTGAAGGGCCCTTGACGTCTTCATGCGTAAGAAAAAGAAGGGGGGCAGAGAAAGTGAGAGGACCACTGCCTTCAGAAGCCAAAGAGGAGTCACCCAGAGACTGCGTGAAGTAAGTCCCCCGTCGTCTCCGTTTAGTTTGTTGTGGGGAGTGTTATGAGGTGCCATCTAGTCAGTTCTGACCCACGGTGACAACAGAAGGAAACCTGCACGCTCCTGTGCCATCGTCACAACGGTTCTTGCGCTTCAGCCCATTGTTACAGCCACTGTGTCAATCCATCTCCTTGAGGGGCTTCCTCTTTTTTTTTTTTGGATGCCCCTCCACTATACCAAGCCCGATGATGTCCTTCTCTGGGGACTGATCTCTCCTAAGAACAGGTCCAAATGAAGTCTTGCCATCCTTGCCTCTAAGGGGCACGCGGTTGTACTTCTCCCAAGACAGGTTTACTTGCCCTTTCAGCAAGCCATGGTATTGTCAATATTCTTTGCCAGCACCACCATTCAGACACATCGGTTCTTCTTCGGTATTCCTGATTCATCGCTAAGTTTCACAAGTGCACGATCACCGGTGACTCCCATAGAGGGAAGCAGAAGTCACCTGCATGGGGTGGAGGGGGAGGCAGCGTCAGTGAGGAAGAGGGGGAGGGAGGGGTGGTGAGAAGGGACCTGACTGAAGGCTCAGAGGAGAGGAAGAAAGGGCTGACCTCAGAGGAGAGGGAAGGGCTATCTTTTTCCTGACAGGGCTTTAAAGAGCTTGGGGGTGTTTTTTGAATTATGCCAATTAATCTGTTGGTGCTGGACAGGTGGGCGAGGTATGGGCATAGGAAGTGGGACTGGATTCTACTGTCGATGACACAACATAGAATATTAACCCCAAACACTTCGACCTCCTCATCTGATTAAGGACCGATGTCACCTTGGTGGGCCATCTGTAATGGGCTTGGGTATCCAGGTGCCTTCCCACTCTATGCCTACCTCACCCTGAAGGAAGCTATTCAGGGCCTCTCCCAAGCTCCCTTTGAAACTCACTGAGAGCCTAATGTGGAGACAACTTAACACAACCACTGGACTTTGCCAATCCTCTCCCTTCCACTCCTATCTTGCAACCCCCACTCCTATCTTGCAACTTGACCTTCATCTGTTTCAAAGTCCCTATTTGGGTTATGCTGGGGCCTTGGGAGACACTGAAGAGCATTCTTTAACAGGCTCTCGTCCCTTATCTCTTCCGCTTTCTGCCTCCCAGAACCCACAGACGCTTCTCTCTGAGACTGATAGGGCTTCTGTGACCCCTTCTCGCAGTTCCCCGAGGGAGAACCCCCTGGACTGGTGGGCAGAGCCGGATGCCAAGCTGTGGCGGCAGGACCCCTGTGGAGGGGCTTCTTCAGCTCAGGCTCCTCTCTTGCAACATTTACAGCAGTGTAAAGAGAAAATCTCCATGAGGGCGTTTCCCACGCTTAGAGAAGGGAAGGGCAAGTTCATGGGTTCACAGGAAAGCTCAGTGAATGCTTCTAATTAGCGCTTAGAAACATGGCTGCTCCCACCCAGCCTACTGCATTGCAATGGGCTCTGACCTCCTCAGACTTGGGTGTATCCTGGAACTGGGAACCTCTTTTGAGATACCAGAAGTGGACTCCAGGAAATTGCAGGAAGGCCTTGGGAAGATGGTAAGAACTTGGCCTGGGCTGAAATCTGCCCTTATCTGGGCCCTAAGTGCTGTTTGTTTGTTTGTTTTTGCACCAGGGGAGCTATTAGCTCCTTCCCTGGAATCCACAGTGCAACCTGCAGGAATGGCGTGGGCACCACATCGGACCTCTACTGGCTACTCAAGAGGGAAAGAGAATCCAACTCCACCTCAGCCAAGGCGAATTCCCCAAGAAGGAGGCCCCGCCCCCTCCCCCTCCAGCCTGCTTCCTCGAATAGAACCCCAACCTTCCCTCCAGAGGGACTCTGCTTCTCTGCTGGGTTTGGCAAATTGTGATGGCCACACAGAACTTATCGACAATACTCACAGATAGGGGGTTGCTTAGGGAAGTTAACAGGTTACAACATTTAAAGGACCCAGCCCTTTTGTCCACAGTGCTTTTTCGCAGCCCGGCGGACAGACCCAATTCCTCTCTGGTCCCCAGCCTTTCAGCCACATGGTTCTTGGCCTCTGTTCTGCTTGGGCAAGTGGTACAAAGCTCTTTTAGTGATGATAACTGCCCAAAGGGCTCTGCAGCTTTTGGACTGTAGGCACTCAGCTCTATTCTGTGGGCCAGAACTCCCACTGCTCTGTCCCATGGTCTCTGTGCTGCACGCTCTGCTGGCCCTGCGGCAGCTGCCATCCTGGTAGGCGAGCATCATTCACTTAAGATTCCCAGGGCTCCAGGCTTTGTGTTGTGCTGCTGTCTGTGTTGAGCCAGGAAATGAATTTAGCAAGAATTTGTTCTTAGAACTCCTCGGTGCTCAGCACTCTTCCCCAAGAGTAAGGCCACAAGAGTTGACTGTGGATCATCAGGTCTCTCTTCTGAGTTCTCTGAGTCTGGAAGTTCTGCTGAAGCCTGTTCAGGCTTATGAGCAACACACACTCACCGAGGCAGGGGGTGGCCCCTGAGAGGCACTGACCAAGAACTGATGCCAGATCTCCCATGTGCAATGTAGTCACTCTGCCACGGAGCCACCAATGTCTTGGGAGGACAGAGCTGCCCCGTCGAGCAGGGCCGCCCTTAGCCACAGATGTCTATTTAATTTTGTGTTAATTAAAATGAACTAAAGTAAAAAACAAAAACACACAAGTATCTGTCATAGGAGGGGGCTTCATCTGTGGAAAAATAGAATGAAGAGATGATAACATTTTTCATGAACTTTTGGGAGCAGCCTCCCATTAGCCATAGGCATCAACACATGGAATGGTACCCAGCACACAGCAGGGCTGGGGGAAAAAGCATGAGAAAATCCAGAAATTATCTGGAATTGATGTCTTGTCCTCAAGCCCCCGAGGGCTAATCTTAACCTCTTTGTTAGACAATTTGCCATCACCTGGTCGCTTGCCCATAAAAAGTCTGCTTGCAGGTAATTTTAGTGTTTATTCTTAGTAGGGTGCAATTCTTCCTTTTTATCCTAAAACACTATGCAGGGGGTGTGAGTCCAGAGGAAGGGAACACTTGGTGTTTCTAACAAATGAGTCACTAGATACCTTTGGCTGAAGCTGTCCAAACATGGTCCCTCTTGAATACCGACCTGGTGTTGGGTTTTCAGGAAAGAGCAGGTTCAGTCATCTTTGCTGCCCCTGTAGTGCCGAGGATAGTGGATGGTACTGAGAAAGCAAACTAACCCAAACCTGACAACCAAACGCCCAGCCAGCAAGGCAATTCCGACTCACAGCGATCCTACAGGACAGAGTAGAACTGCCCTTGTGTGTTTCTGAGGCTGCAAATCTGTAGGGGAGCAGAAAGCCTCATCTTTCTGTTGTGGAGCGACTGTTGGATTCGAACTGCTGGCTTTGTGGTCTGCAACCACAGCATAACCCACTAGGCCTCCAATCCTCTTGTCTGACACTCAGTAGATACTTAATCAATAGTGCCTGCTCCAGTGTTTCTCACGGCTCTTTTCCACGAGTTGTGCTTTGTCAAGAAATGGTTGTCTTCATCTCTACAACTGGGCACCTGAGCTCCGTGCAGAGGGGAAAGTCCTGAGTAATGCGTACTGAGTTTGCTGTCCACAAACTCTTTTAATTCCATAAATGGGCATCTACTGTGTGCTGAGGACTGTGCTAGGCCCTGAGGACATACTGGGGAACAAGACTGGGACAGCCCCTGACATCAGGAAGTTTGTAATTGTGGGCGGAAGAGCACAGATGGTGCTCAAAGTAGTTGACAGGCCAAGGAAGGCTTTCTTATGGAATAGACATTTTCCCAGAACCCTAAAAATGGGTATGCATTATTAGGTATCTACCAAGTCCCCATAGAAGAAGCCTTCCACCCTGTGTGATCCAATGATTGTAAATAATAAAATCCAAATCCAAAAGATGGCTTACATAGTGAACACCTGGTTTGCAGAAAACCATGGAGGCCAGTGGAAGCCCCAAGTCCATTTACACGGTCCACACATGGATTAAACCTCCAATGAATCTGATCAATAGATGAAGGATTTGAATAGCCTTGGTATCAGACAGAGATCATTGCAAAGTCAATTATGGCAGACACAGTTAAGTTAAAATGTAACATTTTTCTCATTTGATCTCCCTTTTGATTCATTTTTTTAAAGAGTAAGAGAGAAATATTCAAGGATGAACTCGTTCCGAATGGCCTTGCTCACACGTAGCCTGCATGGAAAAGTGGATTGTCACAGATGCAGTTAGGTTAAAATTTAGCACTTTATCATTTTATCTCCCCTATGATCCATTTTAAATTTGTTATAACTTTCAGTATTTTCTGCTTTCATTTTGATTGAGGTTTTATTTAATCTGTTTTACTTTGTTATTGTTGTTAGGCTTTTGGGGTATTTTTGGTTTGTTTTTTTTAAATGTTTTTCTGCATATGAAATCCAGAATAGGTAATTCTATAGAGACAATAGCTGAATTAATGGCTCACTGGGGGTAGGGCTGGAGAGGTTGGAGAGAAATAGGGAGCTAATGATGATGAGTACAAGAATGAAGAAAATGTTTTAAAACTGATTGCGGTGATGATTGTACAACGTTTCTCGATGTGATTGAACCACTGAATTGTATGATGTGTGTGTGTTAGTCTGGGTAGACTTAGTCTGGGTAGACTAGACAAACAAATCCATTGACACGCATATGTGTGTAAGAAAGAGATTTATATACAAGAGCAATTGAACATTGAGAAAACATCCCAGCCCAGTTCAGATCAAGTCCATAAGTCTTATATTAGCCTATATGTCCAATACCAATATATAAAGTCCTCTTCACGAAACATATGCAATGACACCAAACGTAGAAGATCACAGGGCAGTGGGTAGAAAGTCTTTGGATCCAGTGTTATTGGAAACATCTCAGCACTGGCAGGGGTTTCTGCATCAGGGTGGGCCCATGTGTCTTGTCAGCTGCTATGTCTCCCAGGGCATGAGCAGAGAGACTCCTACCTCCAAGGAGGAAGTACTGGATTTCCCAGAATTCTCAGGAGAAGGCCACACTCATACAGAGGCCTCATTGGCTATGATCTGATTGACAAGCTAGACTCCACCCCTGCACTCTGTGGGGGGAGGTCAAACCCCACCACAGGGGTGGGCCTACTCCCTGCTGCTGGGGACAATAGACAGGCTCCTGTAGGTGGAGTTCACACCCTACTGGTGTGGTCTCTATCAGTTGAGCCAGGAACAAGTCAAACTGGCTCTGTGACATCCAAAGTTAAGCTGCCACCCTAATTCTAGGATCCGCCCATCTTGTCACATGTATACCCCCAATCCCTCCTCTTCCTGTTGTGTGTATGTCCCTAGACCACCCCCTCTCATTGCTGTATAACCTATAGTGCAACCCCTTTCTGTGATGCATGTCTTTACCTGTAATTAGTGGGCTTGCATGCCCCCAAAAGGTACATAGGCCTGGGTTAGCAATAGAGATCTCTCTCTTGCTGCCCCCTCCCTGCTCCTCCTCCTCTCCTCCTCTCGCTGGCCTCTCCCCCTCCCCTCTCTCCCTTGTCCCTTTTCCCTTCCCTTTCTCTCCACATGGACCACCAAGCTGGGCTGAGGTGAGCAATGCTACCATGAAATGTGGCTGACTCCATTGTTTGACTCTCTTCTATCACTCATGCTCTCGATGACTTTAATATAATATTTATATATCTCAACCATATAATTGTGCTTATTGAACCCCATGGTTAACGGTGGGGGGCTGCCCCCCCCACACACACTTAATACTACAACACTTTTAATCCTCAAATCGACAAACGATCATATAGCTACCAAAGTGCGAATTATATGACACAGTGCGGGAATTGTGCCCGATCTCACCCTACCACATGGGGAGAAACACAAAGGGCGTGCAACAGAGCAGCAAGGGGAGCAGAGCAATGAAGTCCCAGGTGTGGCACCTCATCAGACTTGATCAGAAAACATTCATAAAGGTCAATATACAGACCTGGAACTATTTATTGGCTTTTCTTTCTTTTTTTAAAAAAATTTGTTTGTTTTCAATACAACTTTCCTCTAATTCCTAAATGTTTCCTCCCCGCTCCCACTACCATGACTCGAATTCGACCTTGCAAGTCTGGCTAGACCAGAGGATGTACACTGATA
>NW_022103968.1:19657126-19725904 GCF_000313985.2 Echinops telfairi
CGATGTACAAATGCGCTTTACACAATTGATGTGTGTATGGATTGCGATAACAGTTGTATGAGCCCCTAATAAAATGTTTTAAAAAAATAAAAAAATTTTGTTTGTTTTCATGTCTATCTAGATAAGATAGGCAGGATAAATAATCCTGAGGAGAAAACAATGGGATTGATGCTTCTGGGGGGACATGGGAGAGGGGGAGGTGGGGGAAAAGAAGGGGAGATTCAATAAACTCAGGGACAAGGGAACAACAAGTGATCTAAAATCAATGGTGAGGAGGGCATCGCATGCCTGGTGGGGTTTGATCAAGTGCAATGTAACCAAGAGGAATTAATGAAAGATGAATGAAGGTCAAATATGATAGTGGGACAAGAGGAAAGTAAAAGGCAATAGAGGAAAGAACTAGGAGACAAAGGACATTTATGGAGGTATAAATACAGGCACGTACATATGTAAATATATTTATAGCAATAGGGACATAGATCTATGTACATATATTATATGTTAATATTAAGGTAGCAGACAGATATTGGGCCTCTACTCAAGTATTCCGTCAATGCAAGAAAACTTTTTTCTAATAACCTGGCATTCTGTGATGCTCACCTTCCTGACAGGATTGCTGAAGACAAAGTGGTTCATAAACAAATGTGGTGAAGAAAGCTGATGGTGCCTGACTATTAAAAGAGATAGTCTCTGGGGTCTTAAAGGCTTAGAGAAAAACAAGCGGCCATCTACCTGGGAAGCAACAAAGCCCACATGGAAGAAGCACACCAGCTTGTGTGATCATTATGCATTGATGGGATCAAGTCTAAGGCATCAGAAGACCCAGAACAAACTATCATATTGATGGGAATGATGGGGGGAGGGTGTGTGTGGAGTGGAGACCCAAAGCCCATCTGTAGACAATTGGACATCCTCTCTCAGAAAGGTCACAAGGAAGAGAAAAGTCCGTCAGGGTGCAGTATAGCACTGATGAAACATACAACTTTCCTCTAGTTCTGTAATGCTTCCTCCCCCCACTATCATGACCCCAATTTTACCTTAAAAATCCTGCCAGACCAGAGCATATACACTGGTACAGATAAGAGCTCTCAACACAGGGAATTCAGGACAGATAAACTCCTCAAGGAACAATAATGGGAATAGCGTTACCATGAGGGTAAGGGGAAGGTGTGGGGAGAAAGGAGGAACTGATCACACTGATCAATGTATAACTGCCCCCCACTCCCTCCGGAGGATTAACAACAGAAATGTGGGTGAAGGGAGACAGCGATTAGTGTAAGATATGAAAATAATAATTTATAAATTACCAAGGGTTCATGAGGGAGGGAAAAATAAGGAGCTAATACCAAGGATTCAAGTAGAAAGAAAATGTTTTGAAAAGGATGATGGCAACATATGCACAATGTGCTTGACACAATGGATGTATGGATTATTATAAGAGCTGTTAGAGCCCCTGTGTTAGTCTGGGTAGACTAGAGAAACAAATTCATAGACACTCATATGTGTGTAAGAAAGAGTTGTATGTACAAGAATAATTGGAAATTGAGAAGATGTCCCAGCCTAGTCCAGATCAAGTCTATAAATTCAATATTAGCCTATATGTCAGATACTAATCTATAAATTATTCTTCAGACTCATGAAACATGCAATAACACCAAATGCAGGAAGATCACAGGCCATTGGGTGGAAAGCCTTGTGGATCCAGTGACAATAGAGACATCTCAGCGCTGCCAGGGGTCTCCATGGGCTCTAGTGTAGCTCCATGTGTCTTGTCAGCAAGCGTGCCTCACCAAGAGTGAGCCTGTGTCCCAGCGAGCTAGTTATCTCCTTAGCACCTCCAAATGAGGTCATCAAGCTGAGACCTGTTTGACAGGCTAAACTCCACCCCTTCACTCTTAAGTCTCATGTTGACAAGAGATTATGTAATTACCACAGCCCCCAATAAAATGATTTAAAAAAAATAATAAGATAAAAAAAACTGTTTTAAAATGTGTGCAGATTAGCCCCATGAAGACTGCTGATAGGAAAGAGGTCTTCATTCTGGGAGAAACAGGATGTGCAAAGCCCCTGAGGCATGCTGTGCATCATGGTAGTCCCTAGCATAGGTGGAATGTGACCCTTTCATGGGCTGAAGGTGTAGCTAGGTCCCAGAGCGAGGGAGCGGCTGGACAGAGCTGGGCTCTGCACACCAGCGTAAGGTTCTGAGACTTTGAAAGCTTGTTTGCAATTGACATGCCTTGGGAACGGGCATCATCGTGGTGTACAACAGAACCACCCTTAGAGAATTTTAATTAAAATTAAAAAGTTCTCATGATTTCACTCGCGCATGATTCCCACCTAACTTCAAAGAAAGGAAGGAAGACCCGGCTGGTGCGGAAGTCACCGGTCTGTGTTTTGCACCCTCTCCCCATCTCAGAGCAGCTCCTCCCAGGTGCTTGCTGTTTTAAGGGGCTCACAGGCCTGTGTGTGCAGGAGCTCGGGGGACGCCATGGGGCCGGGCTGTTTTCACAGCTGGGATGCACTCCAACCCCTCAACCATCCATCCCGCTCCTCACACACTCGGGGGGCTCTGGTGAGAAGGGAAAAGATGTAAATCAGGCCGTTCCACATGTGTTCTGAGCTCATTTGTCTCTGAGCCTCACCCTGGGGCCTCTTACCATTGGACTGTTTAAGTCTTGAGCCAGCACTGCAGGGAAGGTGACTCTTGAGCACAACAGTGAGACCTACCCCATGGGCAACTCTCCTCCCAGGCCCGCAGGTGTGCCTTGCCTACACAATAAGGCCATTGACCAGACCCTGGTGCAGCTCAGGGTCACCACCCAGCTTTGGGAGGAGGAAGCTGCTTTTCTCACGAGTCCAGTGAACTAGATCGTGTCCAGGGGCTCTGCCAGGGTTGACAGTCCTTGACTTTATGAAGATGTATAGATGTCAGATTTTTAAGAAACACAGCCATAAAGAAACGTGGATTGTGTTTTCTCTCTGCTGCAGACGTGAGTTCTTTGGGTAGCCCTCAGAGCGACCTTCCTTGGCCCATCGTATTTTTCACTCCTTCACGAATGGAGCTTAGTGGGGTAAAACAAGCTGACCACGATTGATCTCACAGCTAGTGAGCGGCAGAGCAGGAATTGGAACCTGAATCTTTTTGACAGTAAGTCCTATGGTTTAACGTACTCGGGGATGATTGGAGAATCAGGGGATGGCAAGGTAAACCTCCTCTCAGGACCTGGGACTCAATGGCCAGCAAACGCTTGGTCATCTCCATAGATTAGTAGCTTCTGGAAACCCACAGGCTGCCTTCTGATCCCCGTTCTCATTATTTGCAGAATCGCCCGGGGTTTGAAGCCTGCATTGACCTCCCTCAGACCGGGGGACTGGTCTATAGGACCTGAATAGTCGTGCCCTAGGACAGAGTGCACTGGGAAGTGGGTCACTGCAGGTACGAGTTCCGTTACAATGCAGCATTTTGCTTTCCCTTCCGATTCCCTCTTCATTGGTTCGGATTCCGATCATCTTGTTATCTTTTGGACTGAGGTTGTTCTGTGTTTTGTTTTGTGGTCGCTGCTGTATGATTTTCTTTATATGAAATCCAGGGTAGGTAACCCATCAAGACAATAAATGAATCCTTCCTTAGGGGAGGTTGTGGGGCCAGGAAGCACTGATGATAACGTGTGTAAGAATGTAGAAGATGTTCTAAAGTGGATTGTGGTGCTTATGGTCCCACTCTTGTAAATATATTTAAACCACTGGATTGCGGTTTGTACATGAACTAGATGCCAGGAACCTTAAAAAGTCAAGAAAGAACTCCCTTAATTAAAAAAAAGGCTAAAATGGATTTTGGTACCAGTCTTTTTAATGGGGTTGAACTATTAAACTGTATGATATGTGACTTATATGCCAATAAAACTCTTAGATGGAAAGACGGAAAGAAAGAAAACAGCCACCACAAACAGCAAGGAACCAGACTTGGTGACCTTCTGTGTGACGGGGTAACACTGCCCCCAGAGGGACTTCTTCACTGTAATCTTTACAAGAGCAGATCAGAGCTCCTATCAAAAATAGGAACAGACCTATTTTCCCTGCAGTGCCATTGGGTGGGTTCATATCGCCAATCTCTGGGTGGGTAGTTGACCCCAAACCCATGATTTCACCCAGGGCCCAGAGTCCAGGGGAACCCGCTGACAGTTGGGCGTGGTGAAGTGTTCTGCCCTCCTCCCCACACCCCTCTATGGGAATCTGCTGGCCTGAGACCCAAAGCAGACTGAACGGATAGACCACACAGCAGAGCCAGCTGGATGGCACTTCCTGGAAGCAAGCAGGGCTCAGCTGGTCACACCTGGAGAGGTGAAGGGCTCCGATTCACAGGGCTGTGTGCTGTTCCCTGGCTTTCCCCCTGTGGGGACCTATGCTTTGTGGGAACACACTTGTTCTTTATTTTTTATTTCTCTTTGAAGTCAGCGGAGGTCTTGCTGCATCTGCTGTTTATTTAGGGGACTTTGGCCAAAGGGAGGCCCCGCAGAGGCTCCATGGCTTCCTCCTTCTGGTCCTGCTTTGATCATCTGCTGCCCTGACAAACCCTCCAAACCTACAAAGATCTCTGTTGCTCACCAGGGCCCGCCCGTCTGCCTGTTTCCCTGTTTCTTGCTGGCTTGCTTGCTCTCAACAAAGGCCATAGACCCGGGCTACTTCTGCAGACAGCAAGTGCACAGACACTGCACACACACCTCTACTCTTGGGAGGTAAGACCCTACATTCAAATGGTTTCAGGAAGTGGGCGGGTGGCATGATGAGGTCATCATTAGCTAGTGCTGCTTTACTAGATAGGCCACAAGGGAGTAACTTTAACAAACAAGTGCATTTATTTGCTGGTGTTTTTTTTTCTCTCATGGCTTAGGAAGCCACAAGTTCAAATCCAGGTTGCCAGTTTAAGGGACGGTTTTCTCTTTCTCTGTCCATTCTGGAAGAAGGTCCTCATCTCCTTGAACTTCTCCTCCTTATCAATCTCCATGTGGCTTGGCACCTCTCTCTCTCTCTCTCTCTCTCGCCCCATCGCGGCTATGTTTGCTTGCTGAATCTCCTTCATATCTCCAACGAGGTTGATTTAAAACACGCCCTGAATGATGCCTGTTTCACTAACATAGAGAAAGATGACCCACTCCCAAAGGGCATTAGAACCACAGATACGGGCTTGAGGATTTACAACACCTGTTTTTAAAGAACATACACAACAGGGAGTCGGGCCTGTTAGAAGGGAATGGCTGTAACTACTCAACGCCAGCCTGTTCACTGAAAAATCTAAGCAAGAATCATGGGCCCAGTGTAAACAACATTGTCTGTGTCTTGCGTGTGAATGTTTACGTTTTATGAGAAGACAACTATTATTATTTTTTAATCTTAAAATACTGTGAAGGATAAGCTAACCACATCTATGACTGAGAATCAGTTCATGGTCCACAATTCACAGTCTTTGATCAGGATCCTTCCATTGAAAGCAGGTTGTGGGACAAGATTTAGAAGAGTGAGGAGTGGGGGGTGGGGGTGGGGCGGCTGGAAGGGGGTCTTTGAAATGTAATTTTTCTTTAAATTTCCTAAAAGGAAAGCTAAGTAAGTGTTCACTCTACAATTAAATGCCACCCCTATTCCCCCAAAGGCAAAAGGCATTAGTCATTTCATTTGAAATGTGGGGAAAGATGGTGGAAGGAGAATCGGAAGTGACAGACAGAATAGGCAAAGTTGTGGTGAAATCAGAATACTTATTGATTGCTGGTGGGGGAAATGGTGCAACTGTTCTAGAAAGCAGAATTATGGTTGCTCAAAATTGTAAAGATAGAGCTACCATATGGGCCAGTAATTTCCCTGAAAAGATGTACACTTGTACATGAATGCTCATAGCAGTATTGTATAGTATTGTATGAACAGTGGAGACAATCCAAATGCCTATCAACTGAGGAGTGGATAAATAAAATAGAGTATATCCATAAATATACAAACTAGCGAGCAGAAACAACTCAAGGCCTCTGCTGTCCCACTGCCTCTGACTCCTAGTGATCCCATAGGACTGAGCAGAACTGCTCCTTGGGGTTTCCACGACTGTAAATCTTTAGGGAAGCAGACAGTCTCACCTGTCTCCTGAGGAGTGGCTGGTGGGTTTGAACCACCAACCTAGCAGTTATCAGCCCAATGTCTAACCCACAATACCACCAGGGATCATTTTATATTCATCTAAAGAACCAAAACAAACAAACAAACAGAAAATAAACCTACTCCCATGGAGTTAAATCTAACTTGTAGAAATCCTCTACAGGGTTTCCATGGTTGCAAATCTTTAGAGGAGCTGTAGCCTCAACTTTCTCCTATGGAGAAGCTGATAGGTTTGAACTATCCACCTTGTGGTTAGCAGTCTAATACCCAACTGACTTATTCAGCCATAAAAGGAAAGAAGTGCTACTGATACATGTTTTAAAAAAAAAGGAACGGACCTTGAAAACTTTCTACTTTATATTCTTTAAGTTAAAGAAGCCAGTCCTGAATAATCACATATTAGACTGCTCTATTTATATGAAATGCCCAGAATGAGGAAGAAATTCTACAAAGCTAGAAAGTACATTAGTGCTTGCTCAGGGCTGGCCAGGGAAGAAAAGGGAATTGGAGAGTGAGTGCTAATACGGAATTTTATGGGGTGAGGAAAGTGTTCTAAAATTGATTATGGTGATAGTTCTACAACTCTGCATATCGTAAAAAGCATGGAATTGTATCCTTTAGATGGAGGCATTGTATGGCATGTTAGTGATATCTTAAAGATATCACTTAATATCTTATTAAATTTCTAAAAAAAAGAATAGTAAGAACAATATTTAAATGAAGACACAAAAGAATAAAAATCTTAAAGGTGAAAGAGAAAGTTTTAAAAGATTAGAAAATTATATTTTGAAAATGTTACTTTTAGTGGGCAAACTGTGATGGGGAAAGGAATGGTTAGCATAAAAACAACCCCTCCACCCCCCCAAAAAAATAAAAAAACCAGTGATTTTCATTCTGGGCTGTGGTCCTAAGGACTAAATTGTTTTTCTGAGCATTTTTGTGCAGTGTTTTGAAGCTCAGGCAGCCCGCTACTCTGTTTTTCTACTCCGTTTGTTTGAATTTGGCTGGCTACAGCTTGTAACGAGGACACTTTATGGCAAAGGACACTCATGACATCAGCAGCAACAGGCTGCCAAAATTCTGGGAGTCCTGCCAAGCCCCAGTGAGTTGCCCATGCTTTGCAAAAATCCAAATTGCAAAACAGGAAGAATGGAGGACTTGCTAGTTTGGTGGCTAAGTTTGGGGGAGTCTGTGTTTAAATGCCAGTGGGGGGCAGCAGGCTGTCAAGGAGTTACTTTAACTCCAGTGCTTGAACTCTGCAGTTGAAACCCAGGCCATGCTTTGGCAGCTTCTTTAGGGTAAGAGTCCCAACCGTGGCTGCCTACAGGGGGCCTGGCAGATAAAGTAACAAAGCCTAGGTGGTCCAAAGGAGCTCTCTCTGTCCTGTCTTGGGGTGAGGATGGGGATGACACCCTACTTGGTACTTACTACTTGTTGTATTGAGAAGGAAGGGCCAACACTGCTAAAACAAACTTTGAATCTTCCGAAAGTAGCTGGAGAGACAGTTTTAAATGGGGAAACCTTCCTTCTTGAATGTTAGCATTTAAATAGACTTGAAACAAGTTACAGCCCAGTCACCCACAAACGGGAGAAGGTATTTGTGCAAATCATATATCTGATATGGGACGTGCACCTACAATATATGAAGAACTCTTACAGCTCAAGAATAGAGAGACAAATAACTCAATTAATAAATGGGCAGAGGATATGAACATGCAGTTCTCCCAAGAGGTTGTACAAATGGCCAATAAATGCATGAAGAGATGCTGCAAGTCATTAGCCACCAGGGAGCTGCATAACAAAACCACAATGAGATACCATTTCACACCCACTAAGATAGCTCTAATTAAGAAGGCAGGCAATAAATAGTGTCAATATGGAGAATTCGGAACCCACACACACTACTGGTAGGAATGTGAAACAGAAAACAGCCCAGCCGCTTCTCAGAAGGTTAAATATGTGACCATATGGCTCAGTGTTTTCACTGCTATGCATACATTCAACAGCAATGAAAACACATGTCCATGCAAAAGCCGGCACATGAATGTTCACAGCAGCATTTAGCCATAGTATCCCAAAGGGGAAACAACTCAAATATTCATGAACTTACGACCAGAAATTGTCAAGTGTGGTTGGTATATCCATACAGTAGAATATTATTCAGCCAGAAAAAGGAAATGAAATACTGATATATATTACAATGAAGATGAACCTCGAAAACATGCTGACTGAAAGAAGCCA
The DNA here is from genome assembly GCF_000313985.2 of Echinops telfairi. Taxonomy (NCBI): domain Eukaryota; kingdom Metazoa; phylum Chordata; class Mammalia; order Afrosoricida; family Tenrecidae; genus Echinops; species Echinops telfairi. The sequence goes on from NW_022103968.1 coordinate 19,665,506, forward strand.
GACACCTCAAAAACTATACATTGACTACTTTTATTTAAGTGAAATGTCCGCCAGGGGTACAAAGATAGCCCAATTCAAAAAATCAGAAAGCAACAAATGTTGGAGGAGGTGCAATAAGATAGGACCTCTCATTTACTGCTGGTGGGTCTGAAGATGCATACAGTTGCTATGTAATCAACCTGCCACCAAGTTGCTGGTTGATCTCCCCGAGGAATGGTCCCATATCTTGGGGCAGGTGGAAAGAAAAAAGAAAAAGAGGAATGAAGACAGTAAAAATTATATGTATCTAGGTATGAATATAGATATGTAAATATATAATTACATAAAGATAGGTATATTTGTCTATACATGTAAATATATGTAAATACAATAAGGAAGCAGATAGACTTTAGGTCTCTACTAAAATCTTACCTCAGCACTAGAAGGGTTTGTTCTAATAATGTATGATACCTTCCCCACACGGTCGCTGAAGGCAAAATGGGTGCATAAGCAAATAAATGTAGGGAAGAAAGTTGATGGTGCCCAGCTATTAGCCAGTATGGCATCTGGGGTGTTAAAGGCTTGATGTTAAACAAGTGGCCATTTAGCAGGGAAGCAACAAAGCCCACAAGGAAGAAGCACACCAGCCTGTGTGATCATGCAGTGTTGAAAGGAAGAGGTATCAGAAGTTCAAAAACAAAACCCACCTGTAAGATAATTGGATAGACCCTCTCAGAAGGGCCACACAGAAGGGATGATAAATCCAGATCGTGGTATAGCACTGATGAAACGCATAACTATCCTCTGGTTCTTTAATAACTCTTCCTGTCACTATTAAGACTCATTAATATTGTTAGACCTGAGAATATTTATTTACATAATTAAGATCATTTGATGCAGGAATGTCAGGCTGGATCACCCTTGAGAAACAGCAGAGAGTAATGCTTCCCTGAGGATACAGATAGAGATGGGGATGGAGGGAGGGAGTGAAGGGGAGGTGATAGCAATGATAACTGTATAACCTCACTCGAGAGGGGAGTGAATAGATTGCAGGTGAATGGATACATTGGATGGGGTAATACAGCTATAAATATTATACATAATAATAATATATAACAATAAGGCTTCCTGGGAGGAAGGGATAAAGTGGAGCTGATATCAAAGAGTTCAAGAAGAAAGAAAATGTTTTGAAACTGATTGTAAGAAGCAATTACATAATTATGCTTGATTCATTTGAATTATGGAATGTTATGACATCTGTAAGAACACCCAATAAAATGATTAATTAAGAAAAACGTCCCCAAGGGGTAAATAGATCATGACTAAAGGTTGATTAGTGGTTGCCTGGGGCTGTGGGGATGGGGAGCTGGGATCTCTCCGTGACTAAATGACTCAAGCTAAAGGGTATGGACTTTCTTGTGAGGTTAAGGCACGTGTTCTAAAATGGATTTTTAAAATGTTCTTCAATTATACAACTCCATGAACATTCTAAAAACCATTGTATGCCTGAAATGAGTAAGTGGTACGGTATGTGAGTTACACGTTTTACAAAAGAAGAATAGAGGATCACACAACGTCTATCTACCAGGCTGCCAGCTTCAAGTTCTCTTTGTAGGACTTGGTCAATGCATAGCACGTGACTAAACAGGGAAAAACAAAGAACGAAAACAATGCCGACTCACAGGACTGGGTAGAATGGCCCCTGTGGGTTTCCGAGACGGGAACTCTTTGCAGCAGTAGAAAAGCCCATCTTTCTTCCTGGCAGCCGCTAGTGGTTTCTGCCTATGGACCTTGCAGCCCAAGGGTAACCACCATGCACCAGAGCTCCTCTGATAGGAGAAGAGGGGATTCATTAGCTCAGTCTGTTAAGAAACCAGAGAAAAAGGTCCTCTGCTGTCACACACCTATCAGAGGCAGAACCAGCACCACAGAGCCAGAATTTGTCTCTTGACCATGACCTCCAGGCCAGGAGTCTGCTATCTAAAGCCCCGCTTCGCAGACGCATCTAGGAGGGAGCAGCCATCAACGTCATAAACAGTTTGTGAGGCGCCAACATCAGAACCATCTATTCCCTTCTTCCCTTTCCCATAGTCTGCAAAGGTCCCCCAAAGGCCACTTGAGAAGAGGATAAAATATGGTTTTGAAAAGAAGGATATTCCTTAAAGGAAGAGGCAACCGGGTGGTTCTCTGAGGCCTTTTATATGTAGTGTGGGAGGGTCTGCATGTTTCAGAGAATCCTTACTCTGCATGGTTTTGATTCATTTACACTTAGCTCATCAATGCGTTGTTTGTGGAAGAAACATTTGATGTGCAAGAAACCCTCTGGGTCTCTGAGAGGCTTTCTCTTCTTCTTCATCTTTAATTTGAACCAGAGAACTGCACTTTGCCAAGAGTAAATGGAACTCAGACATCAGAAGGTCTGAGTGTCGTTTTCATTGAACACAAAGGGTGAGTGGATGCTGAACTGAGCCAAATGCTTGCTCTCCCACCCTTAACTTACAGTCCATTGTCTTGGCCAAGTCCACAGTCCTGGATGTTGGCTTTTCTTCTCCCATTCCTTTCTGGGGTGTAACCACAAGCCTATCTTTTCGTTAATTTTCAAAAAAACAAGGAAAGAACTTGGCCATATTGTAATAATTTATGAGCGCCTCACTCATCACTGTTCCTATAGCTATCAATTGTATTAGAACAAACTGAACTATTTGAAGCAATTAAAAGCCCTCTCTTTTAATTTTTTATCTCGTATGAAAAACTTTACTGTTTAGTCTTCTCATCTGGGGGTTTGTCAAAAGGGATGTTGTCCCCACCCAGTAAACGCTCAGGTCTCCCACCAGTTATTATGTTGAGTAGTGGAGGTTTACTGTGGCTTGTGAGGAGCTCTCACGGAGCTGTGGGGTAATCACTGGATTGCTAGTTGCAAGGTTGGTAGTTCAAATCCACCACCCTATCCAAGAGAGACAGATGAGGCTTTCCTCGCCAATGAAGATTTACAGCCTTAGAAACTCACAGGAACAACTCTACTTGGGCCTATATGAGCATTATATGTCAGAATTGACCTGATGGCAGTGGGTGCTATTGGTTATAGAGCTCAGATTTGGAGGATGGAGCGGGTGCTTTTATTGTGTGTACGAAGGAGAGAGAGCCGAAGGAGTGGTGAGTATTTTGAGTTTCATTTTCATAGAAATCATTTTTAAATAGAATATTTGTTTGTAGCCTACCCTTTTATTTATTGTATACATTAAGAAATGGATCTCTACTTCATGCAGCAAATATTTGCAGATGGAGCCTAATGGAATCAGTGAGGAGGCTTTCGAGTGTAAACAAAAGAAAACTCTTATCAACCTGACTTACATACAGAAAGGGAATTTCTGTGGCTGACTGCTGAAAAGATCAGGTTTAAGGAGTGGCCAGATCTAGGGCTCAAATACTATTAGGACATTTCTGTTTCTCCTGCACTCTCTGCTCTGCTTCTGCTGCTTCCATGCCTGTCTCAGGCTCAGGGTAAAGGCAGCAGTCCAGAGTAGATACATGCAGGTCCTCTCTCACCTGGCCCACACCAGCGAGGCACTATTGCTGTATTCATCGTGAAATATTCATCGTGAAAAGCTCACTGCACTGCAACCGCTGAGCCTTCACTGTGGCTTATGCCTGGGTCATATGATCCATCCTTGGAACCCCAGAACTTCGCCAGCATAACAGAGACTGAGATGAGCAAGGGAGGAGTGACAACTCCCCAATGGGAAATAGGAGGATGGTTCCCAGCAGGAGCATAGAGGGATGTTAGGGGCCAATTTATATACTTGGGCACTTGGTACTTCTTTCCATGCACTTAAGGCAGTGGTTCTCAACCTTCCTTATGCCACGACCCTTTAATCCAGCTCCTTATGTTGTGGTGACCCCCAACCATAAAATTATTTTCATTGCTACATCATCACTGTAATTTTGCTACTGTGATGAATCGGGCGACCCCACTGCTGACTTAAAGGCTCTGGTGGCATAGTGGTTGCCCACTGGGCTGCTAACTGCAAGGGAGGTTTTTCTGTGCATCTAAGGCCAATTCAGTATGTGTTTGAATGAGCAATCCATGCCCCTCCCAATCCTCTGCATGGTCCAGTGGGTTGGATGAAGTGACCTCTAAGGTCTCTTCCATCGTCAACATCCTTGGCTGCTAACCAAAAAGATTGGAGGCTCAAGTCCACCCCGGGGTGCTTTGGAAGAAAGGTCTGGCAATCTATTTCCTCAAATTCAGCCCCCGCAAACCTAACAGAGGAAGTACAGTTCTACTTTGGCACACACGGGGGCGCCATGACTCAGATTTGACAGGAGCTGTTTTTTTCACCCGGTGCTGTTGATTTCTCTGCAGGTCTCAGCGGGCCGGTCTGCACAATGAGGAGGCTAGTTCTGCACACACTAGGTTCTTGTGGGCTCCCCACCAAGCGCTCGGAAAACGCCCCCTCCCCTTCAAAGATGTGAGGGCCTGCTGGAACCAGCCGAAGAACCTGTCAGTGCAGGCCTTTTCACCCTCCGGTGCTAATTCTGCTCAGCTTCTCCCTGCAGTTCTCTTCAAAGAAGTTCAAGAGCGGAGGGGAGCCTTGTTATCTTGCAGACCGGCATTTAAATCAGGCTCAGGGAACAAAAAGTACAGTGTTTCTCTTTCTCTCCCTTCAACCCAGACGCTGTAAATTCTGAGCTAACGCCTCTTCTCCTAGGCAACGTGATTATGAAATCTGTTCCCTTTAGGTCCCGCCTCTCTCTCTCTCCCCGGGTAGCAACAATTCTCTCTCACAGCTTCATCTTTCCCAGCCACTCTCAGGCTAGGCCTGGAACCAGTCATTCTATTAATCATCTCTCTCGCCCCTGTGGACTCCCTGCACTTGAGAGGAAGGGAGCTTTGGTGCTTTGCAAGGGCACCTTTGTAGTTCTTTCCTCCTTCTTTGGCAGGACCAGATTTAATTGATCTAAAGTCCTGTTTGAATAATTCGAGCTTCGAGTTCTTACAGGCAGCAAAACTTTTTACTTCCCTTTAATGTTGTATTGTGTTTTAAGTGAAGGTTTACACGGAAGTATAATCTATCAGCCAATCATTTCTACACAAAGAGTTCAATGACATTGGCTATGTTCCTCACGGAGCCTTCGTGGTGTCTTGGTCATGCATTGGGCTGCAAACCCCAAGGTCAGCAGTTTGAAACCATCAGCCGCTCTTTGGGAGAAAGACACAGGACTTTCTACTCCCATAATGAACTACAGTCTCAGAAACTCACAGGGGCAGTTCTGCCCTGTCCTATACGGCTACTATGAGTCATCATTGACTTGATGGTCCCTTACAATGTGTGAACAGTCTTAGCATTTCCATTCTAGGTGGACAGCTCCCATTAATCTAATGTCCCTGTCGCCTTACATTCTCATCTTTGTTCTAGAGTAATTGTTGACCACTTGGTCAGGACTCCATTTTCTTATCAGTCCCTCATTAGATCCACAGCTTTCCTTCCCTCAGACATTAATAGCCACCCGTGACCCCCAAATTGGTCCTGAAGTCTGTCGTTTTCAAAAACTCTTTATTGGAAATTGGGTGAAGGTGTACAGAGATGCATCAGTTACCATTCAACAATTCTGCACATTTTGTTTCATCTCATTCATTACGGTCCCCTCAATGTACCGCCATTTATCCCTCCTCTTCCTTCCGGTTTCCATTCCTTCTTCTTTCCAAACCCTTCTGAACTTTGTTCTTGGGCAACAGCTGCCCTGAGATCGCAAATGATTGTTAGAAAGTGTTCATACCTCCCAGTGCTACTGCTTTCCTGTATAGACCACCTGGTAGCAAAACCCATTTGATAGTTGTACTAAGGCTTTACCAACGTCAAAACAAGAAGGTAGTGTGGCAATAATTTCTTTGAGAAGAATTAATGCCAGACTAGTCCCAAGGAAGGAAGCTCGGTGGCATAATGGTCACAAGTAGGATGGGTAAATGCAAGGTCAGCAGTTTGAAACCACCGGCTGCTCCTGAGGAGAAAGACAGGGTTTTCTACTCCTGTAAAGAGTGACAGTCTTGGAAGGTCACAGGGGCAGTTCTACCCTGTCCGTTAGGGTTGCTGTGAGTCAGCATTGTCTCGATGGCAATGAGTTTGAGTCGCAAGGAGTTGGGGATTAAAGATGCCCCAAATGTCCAATCTTGTCAAGATGCTATTCTGCTCCATTCTCCCCCAACTCCTCCCTTGAGTATAGTCCTCACATCCCTGGATCCTGTGAGTCCCTGCAACATCCCACAGCAACTCAATGTCTCTGGGGGCGGTGAGCGTTGTTCAGACCCAGATCTGAAGGTTAGGCAGAAGCATGTCAAATGTAGCATCCAGAGCCAGAAGCCACACATGTCCCCAAGCCTCAGCAAGTCTCCTTGCTTCTCCCAAAGCTCAGTCGGGAAACAGGCTATGGCTGTTCAGGGGAGCCGGTGTGTGCTAGACTCACTGCTAATGAGTTGAAGCCGACTCATAGCGACCCTACAGGACAGAGGAGAATGCCCTCTGTAAGTTTCTGAGACTGGAACTCTTAATGGGAGTAGAAAGTCCCATCTTCCTCCCAAGGAGCAGCTGGTGGTTTCAAACTGCTGACCTTGCAGCTTGCCCCCAAAGCATAATCATACATTAGCAGGGCTCTTCGTGTGTGCTGGAACCAGTCTATCTACCCTCAAAAGGAAGCTAGATCTTAAGTCACACACTCAAACAAGGTAAAGTCAAACAAAGATGCCCCCAAGGAAACAGGGTGTGGCCTGGTTCACCTTTTCCCAAGGTCTCCATCCTACCCTATTCCTGTCCATTAGTACAGCAGAGACTTTTCCAATTTGGGACTATAGCCACAGGCTTATCAAGTCCAGAATTATAGTACATCACATAAGGGACCATGTTCATTGACCATAACTCCAAAGGGACGTCACCGTTTAAAAAACGTGGTCAGTTTTATTTGGTGCCAACTCTGTGCCAGGTACTGTTCTAAGCAGCAGGGAGGGAGATAGCAATGAACTGGAGACCCTCCTGCTTTTGAGGAATGAACATTCTGGGGGCGCACATTCCAGGAGGAAATATATATTTTCCTTTTCAGGAAAAAACAAACCAACAAAACCCTCAGCGCTTCCTGGCAATGAAAAACTTTTTAACTACATACAGGCCATAATCCGGGGTAAAGTGGAGGTATTGCTTCCGCAGCTTCCCTGGGTCGTTCCAGGAGGCGCGATTGTTCATTCTGAGAAACACTGCGACAGAGAAATAATTGTGGGCAACTCCAAAGACCCCCTAAAATAAGACCCTGCTCCAAAGCCTCGCGGTCTAGACCAGATTCTCCCAGAATCGGCCACGCCACCTGCTCCTCTTAAAGGCCCGAGCATCCTCGGGACAGCCCGTCGCGGTGCGGCAAAGGCCAAGAACATGGACAGAACGATGGCGCGCCGCTGCAGGGAGCGCGAGAGGCCCGCGGAGCCCCAGCCGACCCCACACGCCCAGGGCCCCGGGCCGCGGTGGGCGGGGCCTCGGCGCGCGCACGCCACAGAGGGGGGCGTGGTCTGCGGCGGGCCGGCCGGTGCGCGCGCGCCCGCCCGCTCCCGCCCTCGGCGGGGTGATCAGCTGGTCTGCGCTCTTCTGACGTGGTCCCCGCACGTCACCGCCGAATGGCAGCCTCCAGGAAGCCTCCGCGAGTCAGGTGAGGACGAGCTGCCGGGGAGCCGGCGGCCGGGCAGCGTGCGCTCCTCCGGGCCTGGGCGATCGGGCTGCTTCCAGGGGGCTGGGGCGAGCGCCGGGCGGGCCCGAGTCAAGTCCGGCGGAGACCCCCGGAGCTGGCGCCGGGGCGGGAGCCGGTCAGCCGGCAAGTTCCGGCTCGTTTCCGGCGGGGCCGCGGGCATCCCGGGGCAATCGGAGCCCGCCGACCCGCCGCTGGTGCCTGTCTCCCCCGACCCTGCAGGAAGGCGACGCTGGTGCAGGAAGCTGGCCCCTTCGGACTGCTCTCGGGGTCCTAGAAGGTGGGGAGCCCCGCCCTCTTTCCCGAGAATCTGCTGCTTAAGTTACAACCTGAAAATTCACCTTGCGATCTGTCATCTCCAGGAAGACCGGCCGCCGCCTCCCCTTCCCCACCCACATGGTTTCAGAGGCTGTATAAGGAAATACTCGGGTTTAATCCCCTGGGAAACCTGGCCTAAGGATTTCCGTGGGCACTCCCTGACGCTGGGACGTTGGAAGGAAACATGCCAGACTCACTTTAAACAAATAATTACTTAGACTGTAATCCCGCCTCCCCACCCCCAGCCAGGGTATACTTCTCAGAGCCGCTAACCAGGTTAGCAGGATCACACTTCACGCCACAAATGTCAGCAACCAAACAACTCGGGTCACCCACACCACTTGAGACTCACGTGCTGAACACAGACCACGGCTTGTGTTGTGAGTGGACAAATCCCAAGCTGACCCAGACTTGGCCTTGGCCTTCCCACACTGTATTAGGATGAGCAAGAACCTGTGGAAGGGTGTGGTCATCTATGGCCAGGTGTGATGAGGTGTTGCAATCCTACATGAGAAAGGAACTGTCTGTTAAATGTTGCAAATGGGTTCAGGCAAATGGATAATGGGGGTGGGGGTGGAGGGAGATTGCCATTTCCTTAGGTACCTCCACCAGTGGCAGAATTTGAATCCCACCAAATATAAAAAGTGTGAACTCTTTTCAGTTTAACCGATGGAAAATGAACTTAACATGATTTAGGCAAAAAGGGGTTGCATTGGCTTCTAGTGCAACTGGGTCCAGAAGCACAATCGACATCAGACTTGCCTCTGATGGCTTCATTGTTGCCTGCATTCCCAGGTAGACTAATTCTTGTGATGACATAAGTTGTATCCATCTCTGAGCCAGAGCCAGAGGGATGTATTGACCAAACCTGAGTCCCAAAGCCTGATGTTAAGGTATTTGAGATTCATCTCAACCCATGTGGACTGAAAATGGGTGGGGGGAGAGAGAGAGAGAGACAGAAAAGAAAAGAGAAGAGAGAGGAGAGGAGGGGAGGGGAGAGAAGAAAAAGAAAAAGAAAAAGAGATAGATAAACACGAATATATGAATTCTATATGGGGCAGGCAAAAATAGTCCCAGCCTAAGACTTGTAGTCTAATGTCTGTCGTTAACTTCACTGGGCATGGTTGGACTTCTTGGTCTGTGTTTTGTTCCATCCTGAGGACTAGGCATGTGTGACTCTCAGGATAGGCTTGGGGTGGGAGCTATCCAGAGCACTGCTAAGATTTTGTTTAAAAAGAGAAAGTATAGTTTATAGTGCTTCTGCCACACCATCGTGTGGAGAGATTAACCAGCGAGTCCTCTGCACCTATGTTCTCCCTTGCCAGGGATGCCATCGAGAAGGTGTAGGTCCAAGAACTGGAAAAGGGACAGACACTGAGCTAGCTGGATGTTGGGAGGCTGGGCTCTGGTTCTAGCTCTGCCACCAGATAGCTCTGAGAGCTTGAACAAGTCCCTTAATTTCTGTTTTCCGTTTCTTTGTCTAGAGGAGGGGGTTGACTTGGATGGTCCCTAAGGCATTCTTCTAGCTCCAATAGTCAATGATAATCCTGCTTTCCCTGAGAGCCTGAAATGTATCTGCCCAAGGAAGCGAAGTGTAGATGGATGTTGGATTCGTCAGAGACCGGGGTATGACAAGAGCAGGGCCACCATGGTGTTCAGCGGCCTGGTGACTTTTGATTCAGTCAGAAAGGTAACGGTGGAGATGATTCTTAGGTTGATGGCCTGTAGCAAAGTGATCTTTGTCTTCTCTCCTGTAAGTGAAAGCTTAGGACTACCTCAGGGTAGCCTCCTTCCTGCTCTTTCATGAGTGGTGCATTGTAGTGTTAACTAAACGGTCAGCAGTTTGAATCCATTGCAGCCTAGGAAATTGAAAACCAAACGCCCCCAAATCCATTGGCAGGGTGAGTTAAGCTTCCCGTGAATCCCTTCCAATCATAGTTGAAGGATGTGATATAGCCCTATTATCAGGCAGAGAGCATTGTCAAGTCAATATGGCAGACATGGGGGTGGTGCACCCCCCCCCCCCACCAGGGATGCAAATAGTCTTGCTGTCATGCAGAGTGCAGTGGGAATTGGATTGTTGTGGATGCAGTTAAGTTAAAATACAGTGCTATCATTTGCTTTCCCTTATGATCCATTTAAATTTGTTGTAGTTTTTAATTTTTCTACCTTCTTTTCCATTGAGGTTTTAATCTGTTTTACTTTATTATTACTGTGACTTAAAAAAATGTTTTTATATATGTGAAATCCAGGATAGGTAAACCTATAGAGGCTTATGGAGTAATGGTTCCTTGGGGTGTGGTGGGGGGTGGGGGAAATGGGGAGCTAATAATGATGAGACCAAGAATGAAGAAAATCCTAAAACTGATTGTGGTGATGATTGTACAACTCCTCAGGATGTGAATGAACTATCCAATTATATGATATGTGAATTATATGCCATTAAAACTTGCGAAAACATAAATGCAAAGGAGATGTTGAGAGAAAAAAAAAAGAAAAACTAAACTCACTGCCATCGAGTTGATTCTGACTTACGGTGTCCCTATAGGACAGGGTAGAACTGCCCCTGTGGGTTTTGGAGACACTGTAAGTCTTTACAGAGTAGAAAGCCTCATTTTTCTTCCTTGGAGCGGCTGGGGGATCAGAGCCCAAACTTGTAACCAACCGCTACAACAGCAGGACTCTAGGAAACGGAAATGGGCAGCTTAAAAAGGAGCCCTGGTGGTATTGTTGGGCAAGTGTTGTATCGCAACCTCAAGGTTGGTGGTTCAAACCTACCAGTGACTCAGTGGAAAAAAGATGAGGCTCTCTGCACCTTTAATGATTAACAGAGCCTTGGAACCCCTATATAGGGTTGTGGTAAGTTAGAACGGACTCAGTTTTAGTAGGGGTGCGTGGTTATTGTTGTTACTATTTTTTGGCTCTCGTACTTTATCTGAGCTAGTTAGTGGGACTAGTGAGCTTTGAATGTGCACAGAAATGGACTTTTTTGGCTCGCCATCTTATAAACTTACTTCTGAAGTAAAGAGAGAGAGAAATTGGATGAGAATGTAACTTTTATCTCTGTCCAAGAAAAATGGATGTGTTTCTTTTTACAATTTATAACCACTTTCTACACACCCACACACACAAACTGAAACTCACTGTCAAGTTGATTCTGGTACGTCTAATTCACGCAGCATACACTTTACCTAGTATGTATGTATGTATGGATTGTGATATATAATGCAATGAATTTTAATATATATGTAGATTTCAGCAGTCATCACCATGATCAATTTAAAACATTTTTCTCAGTTCTCCACCCCATGCGCCTGTACTCATTAGCAGTCATGCCTCGTTTCTCCTCAGCCCCACCATAGCTCTGGGAAAATTTCTATGACTTTTCTGTCTCTAGATTTGCTTTAGGCGCCTTGGTGGTGGTTTCCGGAATGAGTTGAACTGTTCACTGCGGAGTTGGCAGTTCAAACCATTAGTTGCTCCGAGGGAGAAAGCTGAGGCTGTCTGCTCCAGCAAAGAAATACAAAGCCTCAGAACCCTGCAGTGTTGTTCTGAGTCAGGATCTACAGGACAGAAGTGAGTTTTATAGATTTGCCTATTGTGGACATCTCATATAAATGGAAGCATAAAATATGTTGGACTGGTGATACCAGGAAGGTGAAATGAAGGTGGGGTGGAAAGGGGGACCCGATTAAAAGGATCTCCATCTAACCTCCTCTCTGGAAGTCGGACAACAGAAAAGTGGGTGAAGGGAGATGTCGGACAGTGTAAGACATGACAAAATAATAATGACTTGTAAATTATCAAGGGCTCATGAGGGAGGGGGGAGCAGGGAGGGAGGGTCATAATGAAGAACTGATGTCAAAGGCTCAAGTAGGAAGCAAATGTTTTGAGAATGATGGTGGCAACAAATGTGCTTGGCACAATGGATGTATGTATGGATTGTGATAAGTGTTGTATGAGCCCTTAATAAAATGATTAAAAAAAACAGAAAAAAATTGTTACAGTGTTGAAAACTCACAGAAGCAACTTTACCCTGCCCCACAGGGCATTATGAGTTGGAAAAAAAACATGTTGGACTGGCTTTTATCACTTAGCATACATAATGTTTTCAAGATGCATCTATTTTATAGCATGTATCAGTACTTTATTCCTTTATATTGTTAAATAACATTCCACTGTATGGATAGATAGACCACGTTTTTTATGCACCATTAATTGATAGATATATGAATTGTTACAGCTTTTTAGATAATACAAATAATGCTACTGTAAACATTCATGTGCAAGTTTGTGTGTGTGTCTGTGTGTGTGTGTATACATAGGACTAGACTATTTTCCAAATCAGCTATATTCTTTAATAGTCCAGCCAGCAAAATCCGAGGGTTCTAGTTCCTCTACGTTCTTGTCCATATTCGTGATCATCTGTCTTTTCAATGATAATATGTCCAGCTTGATTGAAGTAGTATTTCACTGTGGTTTGGGTTTGTTTTTCCTTAATGATTAACGATGCTAGCGTCTTTTCATGTACTTTTGACCATATATTTATCTTCACTCATGAAATGTCTACTTGGATCATTTTTAGATTGCATTACCTGGGAAATCTTGCCATAAGCTAATGTCATGAAGATTTGTGCCCGTCTTTTCTCCAGTTTTAGAGTTTTTATATTATTATCTGCGATCGGTCTTGAGTTAATATTGTATGTGGTGAGGTAGGGATCCAACTGTGTTCTTTTGTGTGTGGCTGTCTAATGGCCCTGCAGCATTCCTTGAAGAGACCTGCTTGTCCTTGTTGAGTGGTCTTGACACTGCCACCTGAGGGTTTGTATGTGGGCCCTCAACTCTGTTCCACTGCCCTTTAAGTCTATCCTTATACCAGTGTTATACAGTCTTCGTAACAATAGCTTTTTTTTAAAATCGTTTTATTAGGGCCTCATACAACTCTTATCAAAATCCATACGTACATCAATTGTGTAAAGCACATTTGTACATTCACTGCCCTCAGCATTCTCAAAACATTTCCTCTCCACCTAAGCCCCTGGCATTAGTTCCTCATTTTTCCCCTCCCTCCCTGCTCCCCCCTCCCTCATGAACCCTTGATAATTTACAAATTATTATTTTGTCATATCTTGCACTGTCCGACATCTCTCTTCACCCACTTTTCTGTTGTCCGTCCCCAGGGAGGAGGTTATATGTAGAGCCTTGTATTCGGTTTCCCCTTTCTACCCCACCCTCCCTCTACCCTCCCAGTATCGCTACTCACACCACTGGTCCTGAAGGGACCATCCTCCCTGGATTCCCTGTGCTTCCAGTTCCTATCTGTACCAGTGTACATCCTCTGGTCTAGCCGGATTTGTAAGGTAGAATTGGGATCATGATAGTGTGTGTGTGGCAGAGGGGAGGGGGGCGCAGGGGGTGGTGGTGGAGAGCTAGGAAGCATTTAGGAACTAGAGGAAAGTTGTATGTTTCATCGATGCTACATCACACCCTGACTGGCTCGTCTCTTCCCCGAGACCCTTCCGTAAGGGGATGGCCAGTGGCCTACAAATGGGCTTTGGGTCTCTACTCCGCACTAACCCCCTCATTCAAAATGGTATGATTTTTTGTTCTGATGATGCCTGATACCTGATCCCTTCTACATCTCGTGATCACACAGGCTGGTGTGCGTCTTCCATGTGGGCTTTGTTGCTTCTGAGCTAGATGGCCGCTTGTTTTCCTTCAAGCCTTTAAGACCCCGGACGCTGTATCTTTTGATAGCCATCAGCTTTCTTCACCCCATTTGCTTATTCACAAGAACGATAGCTTTGGAGTAAGTTTGAATTCAGAAGATGAGTCCTCCAGCTGTGTTCTTCTGTTTGAAGATTGTTAGGGCTGTTCTTCAGGAAGGAACCCTGATGGTGAGGTGGTCATGCATTGGGCTGTTAACTGCCACATCAGCAGTTCAAACCACTAGCCACTCTGAGGGAGAAAGATGAGGCTTTTATTCCCGGAAAGAGTTGCTGTCTTGTGGAAACCCCCAGGGACTTGTCCCACAGCTTCCCTATAAGCCAGCATTGATTCAGTGTAATGAGTGAGTGACTTATGGCTATTCTGGGTACTTTTCATTTCTGTATTAATTTTACAATCAACTAGAAATGTCTTCATAGAAATCAACTGAAGTTTTGCTATTTGCGTTGAATCTATAGAATGATTTGGTGAGTATTACCATTTTGACAATATTAAGTATTTCAACCCATAGACATGGGACATCTTTATTTATTTGCATCTTCCTTAATTTCTTTCAAAAATATTTTCTTTTTATTCCTAAGTGTATTATTTACATTTGGTTGGCCAGACTAAATTGTGTCAGACAGCCTCATCGTTCTTCCTGGACTTGGCTTTGCAGGTAGTATCATGATATTCAGCCCTCAGTGCCTCTAGGGCTCCTTACAGTGCTGAAACTCAAAAAATAAAACTAAAAAACAATCCCAGTGCCATCAGGTAGATGCCGACTCAGAGTGACCGTATAGGACAGGGTGGAGCTACCCTGTGAGTTTCTGAGACTGTAACTCTTCTTGGGAGTAGGAAACCCTGTCTTTCTCACTCAGAGTGACTGATAGTTTGAGTGACTGGCCTTTATGATTGAAGTCCAATGGGTAACCAAGTGACAAATGCAGACCTTTTTCTCTTTTTCCTGGTTCTAGGGGGAAAACTGAGTTTTCAAATGATCAAATGATCAGATTGAAGAGGTTCTTCTGTTTAAGTTTGATGAGTACTTTTACCCCAAAGTGTTGTTTGGATTTTGTCAAATGCTTTTGGTGTCTTTTAGGAGATTCATGTAGGAATCCTATAGGCTCTCTCTGAGTCAGCCTCACATTGATGGTAGTGAAGAGTTAAAAATCCTGGTGGCACAGTGGTTAAGCACTTGGCTGTTAACTGAAAGATCCGTGGTTGAAACCCTCCAGCTGCTGCTCAGGACACAGATGGTGGCCATCAGCTTTTGAAAGATTGATAGCGTTGGAAACCCTACTGGGCAGTTCTTGTCTGCCACACAGGGTTGCTAGGAGTCGAAATAAGCGGTTCTCAACCGGTGGGTCGCGACCCTTTGGGGGGATCACCATCACATGAGGAACTGTGTTAAAGGGTTGCGGCATTAGAAAGGTTGAGAACCACTGGTCTAAATTGAACCCAAGACAGAAGATTAAGATGTTCATGTAGTTTTTGTTTTGTTGGTATGGTCCAATGTTTCAACCCTGATAATAACCCTATTTACAACAGAATGACTTTGTCCTGCCCTCAGAAGCCCTGCTATGTTTGAGTCTCTTGTTGCAGTTACTGTGCCATTCCATCTCATTGAAAGGATCTTCCTCAGTGGTGTTGACCAGCCCAGGGACAAGGGAGCAACAAGTAATCCAAAACTAGTGGCAAGGAGGTTGTGAGAGGCCTGGTAGGGATTCAGCAAGGGCAATGTAACCGAGAGGAATTACTGAAACCCAAATGAAGGCTGAGCATGATAGTGGGATAAGAGGAAAGTAAAAGGAAATAGAGGAAAGAACTAGGAGGCAAAGGGCATTTATAGAGGTCTAAATACAGGCATGGGCATATGTAAATATATTTATATAGGATGGTAGGGAAATAGATCTAAGTGCATATATTTATAGGTTCAGTATTAAGGCAGCAGATGGACATTGGACCTCCACTCAAGTACTTACTCAATGAAAGAACACTTTGTTATATTAAATTGGCATTCCATGATGCACACCTTCCTGACATGATTGCTGAAGACAAATGTGTGCATAAGCAAATGTGGTGAAGAAAGCTGATGGTGCCCAGCTATCAAAAGATATAGCGTCTGGGGTCTTAAAGGCTTGAAGGTAAACAAGCGGCCATCTAGCTCAGAAGCAACAAAGCCCACATGGAAGAAGCACACCAGCCTGTGTGACCACGAAGTGTAGAAGGGACCAGGTATCAGGCATCAAATAACAAAAAATCATATCATTGTAAGTGAGGGTGAGTGCAGAGTGGAGACCCAAAGCCCATCTGTAAGGCAACTGGACATCCCCTTACAGAAGGGTCACGGGGAGGAGACGAGCCAGTCAGGGTGCAGGGTAGCAACGATGAAACTTATAACTTTCCTCTAGTTCTTAAACGCTTCTTCCCCCCGACTATCAAGATCCCAGTTCTACCTTACAAATCTCGCTAGACCAGAGGATGCACACTGGTACAGATAGGAACTGGAAGCACAGGGAATCCAGGACAGATGATACTGTCAGGACCAGTGGTGAGAGTGGCGATACTGGGAGGGTAGAGAGTGGGTTGGAAAGGGGGAACCGATTACAAGGCTCTACATATAACCCCCTCTCTGGGGGATGGACAACAGAAAAGTGGGGGAAGGGAGAAGTCAGATAGTGTAAGATATGACAAAATAACAATAATTTATAAATGATCAAGGGTTCATAAGGGAAGGGGGAGCAGGGAGGGAGGGGGAAAAATGAGGAGCTGATATCAAGGGCTCAAATAGAAGCAAAAGTTTTGAGAATGATGATGGCAAAAAGTGTACAAATGTGCTTGAAACAATGGATGTATGTATGGATTGTGATAAGTGTTTTATGAGCCCCCAATAAAATGATTAAAAAAAAAAAAGAAACTGCATGTGGAAGCAAAACACCAAAATATATTCTAAGCTTTGCTACCAAAAAAAAAAAAACTTCCTCTTTTTCTTTGACTTTCTTTGGCTCCTCTTATAAAATAACTTCTCCTTTAACCTTCCTATGAGATGGCTTTAAAAATTCATGGAAGATTCCATTATCTTTTAATTTAATTTTCCACTCATGTTATTTGCTTGTTTCTCCTATTTTGCCTCTCCTGCCCTATATATACCCTTGTCCCAACCTTTCCTGCTGCACCGTCTCCCCCCGCCAGCCCCCAACTGCTATTAGACTTACCAACTGCTATTAGACTTCTTGAAGTTAGGGATGTTGTCTATTTTATTCATTGTTATGCCTATACTAGGGCCTAGATTACAGAAGAGCCTCTAAATATTTGCTGATTGAGTTTGTAAGAGAAAGAAATTCATAGGCTTACAAACTTAGCACTTAAACCTTGAGTGTTGCATGGCAAACGGAAGTCGAGGTAGGTAATCAGAGTCAGACCGAGGCTCCTGCTTGCAGCCCAGCACATCAGACTGTCCCCCTGTGGGAACAGGGGACTTTGTGCAAATCTTCTACCTAAGAAATTAATGTAAAAATTAGTCTCAGAAGCAAACAACGGTGCCAGTAATGCTTGGACCATCCAGGACTCTTGGCATGCTCATAGAAAAATGGTCTTTCCTGAAGATAGGTATTATAAAAGAAGATTATGAAGCACACAGAGTGGCTCGCCAAGAGGGAGGGGCAGTTGACTCAGCAAGTCTGAGGATTGTTGCATCCAAACCTCCCGTGAACCGGTCTGCAATAAACCCTAAGACAAGTGCTTACAATGATTTAAGAGCTAACAGGAGGGATAGAGCCAGAGTGAGTGGATAGAAGCCCTCTTCACACCTTCAGGAGGGACGAGGACAGGCAGGTTAGAAGAAGAATCAGGTAGAACTTGTTTACAGGGTGACACATAGAATCACTGAATATAGACTCGCCACGTGACGAGTTCAGCAGGCATATATAGTTTAGGAGAACGCATGCATTGGAAGCTGGATCTGAGGGGTTGACCTACCATGGCAATGTCTTAGCTGCAAGCTTGTTATTCCGTCCCTTTTAATTGGGGTGAGAGTTCTGCCCATTCAGGAAAGAAACCTGCTAAGTCAAGGTGATGTCCCCTCTGACTAAGCCTTGCCACGTTTACTGGGGTCAAAGTCTACAACAGCCTGTTCTTTCTCTTTTCAAGGACGAATCACCTGGATTTTCCACTGAGAAACTTAAGAATAATTGATCCACACGAGGTGTTGTACTCAGATCCAGGTGCAGAAGCAGGTAATAACTTTGCCTGTAAATTAGGTTGAAGATTTCAAGGATTTCCGACCTCTCTTCCCTTCCACCCCAGCTCACTACCAAGTTGGGAGAGAAGCGAAGGTAAGATGTTCGTGTTTGAGCAAGGCTCAGGGTGAGGGGAATTGTATCTAGAAATTAAAAGTCATTTTGTCCTTTGGCTTTCTGGATGATTGGTTACTGTTTCTATAGTACAAGTGTTTACAACCTTTTAAGGTAGTAAGTTGGAGAATTAGATTTTTGGGGGGATATATTTTTCTTCCAGGGAAGTGGGGATAGGTTAGTATTGAAAAAACACTATTCTGATTTTTCTAATATTTAATATAGCCCTTTTCTAATTTCTAATATAGGCCTTTATTGAATGCTAGAGATTAGCATCCAGTTTTCATTGCAATGTTAGGAAATGAGGAAGGTTTATAATGTTATTGCCCTTCGTAAATCCAGTTTGCATTTTACTTACTGCTATTGAGTCAGTTCCAACTTTTTGACTCATATCAACCCTATAGGACAGGGTAGAACTGCCCCTGAGTTTTTGAGATGACTGTAACTCTTTATAGGAATAGAAAGCCCTGTTTTTCTCCCTCGGAGCGGCTGGTGGTTTAGAACTGTGGACCTTGCAGATCTCAGCCCAACGCATAACCACTATGCCACGGGGGCAATTAGTTTGCATTTAGGAAAGTGTTTTATTTTTGGTGGGGGTGGGGTGGGCACAGTTTCTGTGACCATGCCATTTTCCCAGAACTTGAGTTACCAGAAACATGAATTTTGAATAAGAGGTGTTTTGCTGAATTTCATTCCCAGGTAAACCCCTGTTTTTCTATAGACTTCCTCCCCAGGAGAGCCACAGCATTTCCTTTTAACTAGTGAAAAATCAAAAGTTCAGAAAAAAATATCATGACTGTCCAGTTATTCTTTGGAAGCTCTCTGCTATAATTGCGTGCGATTTTAGGTTTTTTTCTTTAAAAAGTTTGATTGTTTCCAACAGCATTTGGCCAGATTTGGCGGAAGGGGCAAAAGGGGAAGGAAAGAAAGCAAAGGAAAAAGATCATCAGCTTTAGAGTCGGAAGAGGACCTATCCTTTTAGTGCTTCCGTTTACTGAGCGTGAAGAAGTGCAGGCTCAGGGTGTTTCAGTTGTCCCAGTTGTAGACCCCAACTGGAAAGCAGAACCCATCTATTTGGATTCCTTTGACCTTAAAATGTTTTAGGCCTCTTAGACCTTCGGTAACATGGGGCAGTAGCACATGGAGCCAGGGATCGGATAGACCTTGGGTCTGGTTCCTCTGCGACTTGGACAAGTATTCACCTCGTATTATTCCTTTATCTATAGAATGGGAAGAGTGATCAGTTCCTTAGAAGTTATTGTGGAAAACTAACCACTGAGGCATGTAAAGCCCTCAGCTCTTGCTCCGCTCTAGGACAGAGGGACTGAGCTATGGAGGCTGGAAGAGCATCCGGCATCTGCACATGTTCAGATCACACAGGTTGTAGTAAGACAGCCCAAGGCAGGGAGGAAATCCAGCTGGTGCTTCAGATCCAAATTCGCCTAACTTCCAAAGTACCTAAAATGCACCAGATGCTCTGCTGAGTGTTCTTGCTCATCTTATCTTGTCAATCTTCCCAGCCACCCAGACAGGTGATGGTGTGGCACTTTTCATGTACTTATAAGCAGTGATAAGTCTGGGGTGTTAGAAAGGCTGGGACTTCATTCTAAGGCAGACCGTCATATGCCAGAGACTTATATGAGTCATCCTCTGTAAGCCATGAGTTAAACGTACCTGGCAGTATATGAGCTCATGTTACATCATTCAGTGGACCTGTTGCTCTTAGCTTCCCACTTCCTTGCATACCCTGCTCAGCTCTTGGCCGCTCCTAACATTTAATGGGATGAGGAATGAGCAGATGCAATAATACATCTCGTAAGATGCTGCCTTTCCGTCTTCTCTTAGAGATGGCCACAGACCCAAAGTGGTGGCATTGATTCAGCGGTCTCTGGTGGAGCATGTGCTACACACTGCCTGTTGTGCTGTGTGCTAAGTGTTAGGTCCTGAAAGGAGGACACAGAGGAAGATGACAGGGTGTCTGCCCTAAAGAGAAGCAGTGTGTGCTCTTGCTATCCCACGCACCACCAGCAGTGCATTCGTGGTTCGTTTGTGTTAACTATGAAGTTAGAAGAGGAGCTGATGCCGGGGCTTAAGTGGAGAGCAAATGTTTTGAGAATGATGAGGGTAACGAATGTACAAATGTGCTTCACACAATTGATGCATGCATGGATTGTGATAAGAGTTTATGAGCCTCCAATAAAATGATTAAAAAAACAAAACAAAACTATGAAGTTAGTTAACTCTTAATAATCATTATGTGGCACAGCTATTTGTGAATGCTTTTCATTCGATAACTTAATTCTCAGAAAAATGACAATACGTGGCTCTACCAGCCATGACTTCGGCCACCTCTATCTGGCTGCCTTTCCACCTCCATGGCTGGGTCTGCAGCTATCTGACAATTCAGTCACTCTCCAGGTCTCCTGCCCTTGTGGCTCCAGCTGCCTCGGCCACTGATCAGCGTTGTGTTCATCTCAGCGGCAACCGCCACCCTGGGGACAAGCAGTTCCCTCCCTCACCCACCATGGCGGCCCTCTCCACCTCCGCTGACCATGGCGCCTCTGCTCATCACATCCCGTTTGTGGCGTGTGGTGGTGCTCCCAGTTCTTCCAAGGTTGGGCGGGATAGGTGACAAAAGAGTGGCTGCGTCTGACCAGTTTCATTCGAGGGGCAGGAAAGAGGAGGAGTGATGAAGAGGCAAGATATGCAGAGCTGTGGCCTGCGCAGGTGGCATGGTGGAGAGACGTAGGAAGATGCCCCAAGAGTGGAGGGAGGCTCAGGATGCTGATGATTCTGAGGAGCCTGAACCCTCCTGCAGGAAGAAGAATGTGATGATGTGGCAGGAGATGGGGATGGAGACAGGGACTGGTGACCAGGAAGCACAAATATCTTTGCCAGGTTCTACATTTTTCCTTTGATGCTTTTCAGTTTGTCATCGATTATGTTGACTTTAGTGATGAAGCGATTGGTGATGGTGGTACATAGGACAACAAGCGCTTCTCATGGGTGGATGCACCCCTAGTCGGTGCCATCCAAAGCCTTGAGGCAAATTGTGTCCAAATAGAATGCAAATTCTAGAAGGAAGTTAATGATCTTAGGGAAAATATATTGGCATCAACCATATATTGAAGGCCCCAGTGACACTGAGCGTTAAGCCTCAGGCTGCTGCCCATTAGGTCAGTGGTTCAAATTTACCAGCCACCCTGCAGGAGAAAGATGAGGCTGTCTGTTTCTCTGAAGATGTACAGTCTTGGAAACCTTAAAGGAAAGGTATTCTCTGGGGTCTCAATGAGTCAGAATTGACTCAGTGGCAGTGGGCTTGGTGGTGCAGTGAGTTAAGCCACTGGGTTTGAACTCACCAGCGTCTTTGTGGGAGAAAGATGAGGCAGTCTACTTCTGCCCACATTCACAGGCACATTACATCAACCCCACAACTCTTCCAGGATCCCTATGCATTGGAATAGACTTGATGGCAGTGGGCTTGGGGGCCCAGTGGTTAAGCATTGGGCTGCTGACCGAAAGATGAGTGCTGTGAACCCTGTGAAGCGGGTTGCTTGGCTCTACAAGTCCAAGTGACTCGACAGTAATGTTCTTTGTGTGTGTGTGATGAGGATCAAATTTGCTTTTTAAAATTAGATTAATTAAATTGGAGGTTCCCCAGGTAGTTCTGATGTGCAGCCAAGGGGAAAATATTGCTCCAGAGAAAGCTTTCATTTTGTTCTACTCTTTAAGAATTTAAATTGCTCAGAAACATGATATATGTGTCTTCTGCAGCTCTTGCAAGATCAGTCAAGCTTTCCAGTGCTGGCAGGCTTATGAGAGCACAGTAGGCTTTTTATTGATTTGTTGGACGGCGGTGGTTAAAATAACTTCATTCAATAATCAGTTGTTAATGTTTACCCCGATTGACCTTAGGTAACCCATGTATAGAGCTTTATTTGGTGAATTTTCATTTTCCTTATTATCTGGACAACTTGCTGAGCCTGGTGTCAGCATGCCCATGTGGCATGCCAATGTCCTTCATGGCCAGTTCCAGATCTCCTTGAGTGTGGAACATGCTTCTTAAAGCTCTGTTTCTTGATGAATTGTGAATGTTGATGGGGTATGCTCTGGACACCTCTTCTTGATGGCAGAACGATCCTTCTTATCTCGCCTCCATTGTTTGCAGGAGCCATTTAACCCAGGTGACAGGAGGCTCAGAGCAAAGTGGGCAAGCCAAGTTCTCCCTCTTAGACTTGGCATCACTCTGCTGTGCTTGGGATGTTTCTGGATACAGACGGTCCAGTGAGGGTCCTGTAGCTCTGGTCTAGTCAAAGCCAACCCAGCTAGCCCAGGGCCCGGCATCTCCAATACGCTTCTTTTAGCCTCCATTGGAGGTGTTGACTTATAAACTTAGTTATTTCTGATCCGTTTTTCCTTTGAAAAGCAAGGAATTCCAGGCTCAGTCCATTGGGCAAAAGGAAAACTTGCTCCCTGCTAAGTATTCAAAAGGAGCTGGAATGCAAAGGACACAAACATGTCGGAATCCTAAGTGCGATGGTTTCCAGTGACTCATTCTTTGAGTACTTGGGTACTTTGTCAGTCACGTGTATGGTATCTCACGGGGAAACCCATTGGAGATAGCCATCCATGGTGACTGAGAACAGAAGCTCCAGGTGCTAGTGATGATGAAGGGAAAGAAGCAAACGGAACATTAAAGTTAAGTGACCCAAAGGAGATGCCTTCTTCAGCAGGGGCACAAGTCCCAGGGAGTTTGGGGTATGAATCCTGGAAGATAATCCAAGTAATGACTTCAGAGTAACTCTCCATTACTTGCCTCATTATGCATTAGAATGGCCTAGGTACAGTAAAAGCTTTTTGTTTTAAAAAAAGAATTGGAAACATTTATTCTATTCTGATTTTTAATAGTATACTTGGTGCCATTATTGGGATAGAGTAAATTATGGATAGTCACTGATGTCTAATTGGTTTATTGTGAAGTCATTTTCTATAAGCATGGGGCTACAGCTATGATGTTTATCAGAACCGTTAACTAAGGTCAATATTTACAGAGAAAAAGATTTTTGGAAATATTTTTAAAAAAATCACTAATGTGGTTTTAAAGTCAGTTTGCATTTTCTTTGCTGCCAACGCAGATTCCCACTGTTGTTCGCACTAGAAGGCAGTGCCTCCGTCTAGAAACAAAAGAGGTAGCCTAGGCATGTGGAAGTGTCGGCATGAATATTTTTTGTTACACAGTAACCATTTGGAGATGATATTTAAAGGCTGGGAACAGTAATGTTTCTGGCAGCTAGCTCTGGGCTTGATCTGTTGGTGGGGAGGTTAGTCCGAAGACACAGCTGGAAGTGGGGCTCGCTCTGGAAGGGTTTCCCCATAGGGCATCTCTGAACCAGCCATTTAGTTGCACAAACTCCTCTGTTGTTGCAGACGGCAGAATGGCTCCAAAAATAACGACGGAGCTGCTCCGGCAGCTGAGACAAGCCATGAGGAGCTGCGAGTCTGTGACAGAGCCGATTCAGGCCTACATCGTGCCGTCGGGTGACGCCCACCAGGTACCAGTGGAGATGCTGCTGCTGACGACTCATGGGTCTCCCTTTCTTTTTCAGTTCTTCCCGTCTCCCCCTCCGTCCCCGTCCCCCCCACCGCACCCCCAGTGTGTTTATAGGACTTCTAGTTGTCAATCTGCAACTAAGCAAGTCCTCCAAGTCCTGATAAAGGGTCTTAGGGTCTTGGGGTCTCACCAAATGCTCGTTTTGATTTGGCCCAGCCTTCCTTATTTCTAGTGACAATAAGTTTTGGAAGAATTAGTAGATTATAGAGGAGCCCAGTTCTTGGACCTTCTCTGTTTGTTGACGTCCTTTATCCTCACTCTCCCTAAATTCCCAAACCTTGGGTTTTTAACCGTGGTAGGGATTGGGGATGGTTCTGAATTTCACCCCTACTTCCTGCCATATTTGATAGAAGCAACTCAGTAAAGCATACTTTCTCCTGAGAACAACACTATTGATCTAAAAAGGAGAGAGTTGGGTTTGGAAAGGTGGGAACCTCATGTGATGGGGCAAGAGAGTAAAAGGATTCTAGGTTGTAACTCTTAGGTCAGCGAGCCCGCCAGCTAGTGTTTGCACACTGACACCTGGAGCACGGTACTTCAGGGACTGCAAAGAGGAATTTGAGATTCAGTTCCAGTGCTTACGGCTTTTTAGAGTAGACGAGACAAAATACAGTGATCAGTTCTTTCATAGAATTTTCCATACATATATCCTCTCCTCCCTAGCTACCTTAGCTATTGTCAAGGATACACAGATGAACATTGTCTCATCCCAAGAAGCATACAGTTCAGTAATGGAGGTAGGGTGTATGTTCAAATAGCTGTCTTACCAGGTAGAATGGGCTAGGTACCATCAAGCAAACTGGAACAGAAGAAGTTTGAAAATGAAAGGGGACCATGAGTGAGGGCTTTATGGGGCAGGGGAGGTATTAAAGCTGAACCCTGAAGGATGAGTGGTGTTTAGGCAAATAGCAGGGGAGGGAGGGAGGGACTCTAGACGGGAGGATTAGCAGGAGCAAAGGCAGAGAAGCAGGGAAGCTTAGAGTGCTTTTCAGAAATCACTTGGCAAGTTTCCCTGGCAAGAGCCCAGGAAAGAGAGAAGCAGTAGTGGGAAAAAGCCTGGTGTCTAGGTTTCTTGCCTTGCAGGTAAGAAAATCCACTTAGGAGTGCGTTGAGCCAGAGAAATATTCTTCATAAGCGGTTAGGGGCAACTGCAGGTGGGGAATAATGCTGTCCGAAGTCGTGCGGTGTCAGAGCCCCATTTGGCATAATCCGTGGGACGCGAGGGCAGGAATGCAGCCCGCCCTCAGCAAGAACTGCGCCGGAAGGAGTTTCAGCTCTTGATACAGATCATTATTTTTCTTTCGTAGGTGCCAATCTGGACATACTGATATCTCTGTATCTTAGTTTCAAGATAGCATATTAAACTAGGATATTCATTTAGAGCACTGGGTGAGAACGTGATTGGCATAATAGCTTGGTTTAGGCTATTGTATGGGGGTGGGTGTCATGTGGTGTAGACATGACTGATAGGGGTCCACTGTGATGGTGGGTGAAGCAGAAAAAGGACATTATTGTAAGGTGAGCCAAGATCATCCCCCAAAATGTCCATTTCAACTGGCTTCCTTTCTGCCCCTCTTCAGAGGTCCAGCCCACACGGTTAGGACACAGTTGCCAGGTTGGTGTTCATCTGAGGTCGGCCCCAAGCTTAGACCTTGGCCTGGAGACATGGGATTTCCTGGCCTCAGGAGCAAATTAAATGCTGAGATGAATAACCGAAAGGATTAGATGATTTGAAGCAACAACATGAAGCTTAGGATACTTAGCATGCCCCAAACGTGATGTTTAACATTCCTTTGTGTCTTCTAAGATGTTCTACCAAAAAAAAAAAAAGAAAAAGAAAGAAAGAAAAGGAGCTAAATGTGCACTGTGACATTCTAGGGAGGGGGTAAAAAGTATCCAACTTTATTCTACAGAATTCCCACTGAGGGGACTCTGGGATTTGATAGGATACCTTCATCTGCCCCATTACCTAGCCCTTTTCATATCTTGATAGATTAGAATGGGTTTTTCCAAAAGGATAGGAAGGGAAGATCTGTGTGTGAAGAGAGGCTCCTGGGAAGGTCTTGTCTGTGTGTTAGATGACAAGGCGGGATGAGAACACACGGTATCTGCAGAGAATGGCCGGTGGGTCCTCTTAGCTGGCACTCTGAGATAGCCGCTAGAGCTGGAAGGGAGAGGAGTGGCATATGAGGAAGTCTTGGAGGCTGGGGAGGTCAATGTTAGACGTAGTAGAGAGCGAGGAAGGAGAGGCTAGACTGATGAGGTTTAAGGTGGTTGTTGTTCGGTCCCGTCCAATCAGTTCCAATTCACAGCAACCCTGGGTCCGACAGAACGAAATGCTGCCCAGTCCTCCACCATCCTCGCCATTGTGCCTCTGTCTGAGTTCATTGTCACAGCCACTGGGCCATTCTATCTCATTGAGGGCCTTCCTCTTTTTCACTGTCCCTCCACTTTACCAAGCATGATGTCCTCCAGCGATTGACCTCTCCTGACAGCATTTCCAAAGTAGACGAGAAGTCTCACCATTCCTGCTTCTAAGGAGCATTCTGACTGCACTTCTTCCAAAACAGATGTGTTTATTCTTTTGGTAGTCCATGGCACTTTCAGTATTCTTTGGCAGCACCATAATTCAAATACATCGATTCTTCTTCAGTCCTCCTTACGCATGTCCAACTTTTACATGCATTGAAATACCATGGTTTGGGTGGCTTGTGCATACCTATTACTCAAAGTTACCTCCTCGCTTTTTAATGCTTTAATGCAATCTTATGCAGGAGATCCCCTCAATGCGTTGCATCATTTGACCTCTTGACAGCTGCTTCCTTGAGCATTGATTGTGGACCCTAGCAAGACAAAATCCTTGACAACTCCAGTCTCTTCTCCATTTATCATGACATTACCTATTGGTCTGCTTGTGAGCGTTTTGGTGGTCTTTACAGTGAGCTGTAATGTAAGCCGTACTAAGGGCTGCAATCCCCGATTTTCATCAAGTGCTGTCAGTTCTCTTCCCTTTCAGCAAGAAAGCCTGTGTCATTACGTATCGGGAGGCTTTACTCCCACAGGCATCCAGACTCCCATTCAGTGTCTTTATGGTTGACTCTGCTGTGAGAAGGCAGTTCTTCCCGAGTCATATTTTGATTACCTTCTGACCTCAGGGGCTCATCTTCTGACACGATCTCTTGACAGTGCTCAGCTTCAGAAACTCAGTGTTTCAATGCTCTCCAGAGGTTTTTCGCCGCTAGTTCCTCTGAAGTGGACAGCCTTTCCTTCTTCCTAGTCAGTTAGCGCTGCTGAAACTTGTTCACTTTGAGTGACCCTGCTGGTATATGAAATACTAGTAACATAGCTTCCAGTATCCCAGCAGCGCACAAGCCCCCACCGTACAGCAAACTGACAGGCCAATGGGGGAGGTTTAAGGTTGGGTTTCCTAACGGATCGCGTCTTTTCACCTCTGTTCTCCTCCAGCGTTTTCTAGAACAGATAAACCAGATTGACAAGCTTCATGAGAACTGAGGTTTTATCTTGAGCCATGGCTAATTGAGTAAGTAGATTGGGGAACATGGCTTGCACCCAAGTCATGGTAGAAACGGTAGCAAGGAGCGGACCTGGGGACCCCACTGTTGAAGAAGCTCAGCCCCTGTCCATTTCCTTGGGAGTTCCTTTCTTCCTGTCTTCCCCGGTCTCTTTTGTGGGCAGTCCCCTGCTTCCCCCAGCCTGTCAATCCTCAGAGCCACATGGATGCTAGGTGTCATGCCGTGGCCTCTGCTGGATCCACCAGTGGTGTATTGTGTCTCCGAGACCTCAGTGTGGAACTCCGGCTGAAGCCTCCTAGTGACTTTATTTGTGAACCTTGACCTCCAGGGCTGGCCTCATTGGACAGCATGATCTTTGGCCTGTGTGTGTTTCTGGGTAAGGGTGTGTTGGGCGTTTGTGGTGTCTGTATGTTGGTTTTCTTTGGCCTGGTGTTAGGATACAATCTGTATGTTCACTAGTAGGGGATGTTCTTGTAGCCAAGCCAAGTTCATCGTGATATTCTTAGGTCCTGGGCCTGCTCCTGAGCCAACTTTTTTTTGGCGGTCATAAAGCTGTGTTTTGGTCCAGTATCCCGTTTGCTCAGTGTCTGTCTTTCTGTTAGGGGGGAGCAAGTAGCCCCACATAATGCCTTGTTAAACGCTTGGAGGGTAGTGGTGCTGGTCAGACCGTAGCCAGTGACCAGTTCCCACTCCCTCCACTGCCTGCTAGGGATCCTAGACTCTCAGAATTGGACGGTTTCTCCCTAGATAAGGGAAAAAACTCCAAACCAAGCTCACTGCTATCGAGTGGGTACTGACTCACAGCGACCCTAGAGGACAGGGCAGAACTGCCCTTCTGGGGCTCTGAGACCAGAATTCTTCATGGGAGTAGAAAGCCCTATCTTTCTTCCGAGGAGGCTGGTGGCTTTCAAACTGCTGATCTCACGCATTGCAGCCCAGCGCGTAACCATTACACCACCAGGGAGGCTTTAATCGCAGAAAAAGATGTTTTCCTGTAACACTGAAAACTTAAGAGTCAGCTTTGCACAATATTAGCTGTTCCTCCTGTTGCTCACGCCCCTGATTCGGCGTCACAAATGCTAATTTTTCTATTCTGTTGTCTTCTCATTCCTCCCCCTTTCTGTCCCCTCCTTTCTTTTTTTTCTCTTTGTAATCGCTGTCCTTCCTAGTGCTGCAACCTAGCTGTCTACCTTGCAGGCATGGGGAACTGTCTTCTCTCTGGTGGACGTTTCCCAAGTGCTTGCTCAGGGCCAAGTGCCGAGGCAAAAGCAGAGAGCCTGCAGGCTGGCGGGCAGGGCCTCTAGGACGCCTGCCTGCAGCAGACACCAGACTGGCCACTTGTTAGCTGCTTGGCTGCGGCCAGATCACCTCAGCTCTCCAAGTGTCAGCTGAACTCTCTGGGTGTTCTTTTTTGAGTATAACAGCAGGGGCGGGAGAACATATCTGACTTCTTTTGGTGGCTTCCCTGTTGCCACAAGGTGAGGAGCCCTGGTGATGTAGTGGTTACGTCTTGGGCTGTGACCCACATGGTCGGCAGTTTGAAACCACCAGCATCAAGTTGGGAGAAAGACTGGGCTGTCTGCTCTAGCCAGCAGTTGCGATCTCAGAAACCCACAACAGGGTTGGTAAGCATCAGCACTGACGCAGTGGCAGTGAGTTTGGGGTTTGGTTTGGTGTTGCCCTGAGGCAGAGGCGAGACGTGCCTCCACCCCCCATCCTTCCTTCCCTGTCCTGGCACCAGCTGTTTCTCCCACAACGCTCTACCATCTATTGCAATAGGCCACCCAGACTCACAGACGGCGCTCTCACTTCAGAGGGTTTGTTAGGGAAGGCAACAGTTTAGCACAAGCCAGGCTCAGTAAACAGGAAGGCTACAGTTGCTGGTCCACAACATAGGTTCCCAAATCTACTTGGCCTGCTGCCTCCCTTTTAGGAAAAGTGTGAGGCAAGGGTGTAGCATAGCCTCGATCCAGGATGATGTGTCCGTTGGTATCTGCTTTTACACCTGGATCTTTCCAGCACCCCACAGGGGCTTTCAGTCGCGTGCTTTGGGAAACCCTGGTCTACAGCACCACCTTTCCTCAGCCAATACCCAAGTATCTCTCCAGTCTTTCCAGCCTTCAGCCGCGTGGTCCTTTGGCCTCTGCCTCACAGTTCCATAGTCTTGGCCCTGCTGCTCCGTTCTGTCCCATGAGCTCCTGTTTTGGCCTCTGTGCTGGGCTTCCCTCGGTTCCATTACCCTGTCCCATGGTTTCTGTACTGCAGCCTCCGGTGCCTCTGGTCTTGGGAGACCTCAAATGTGCATCACCGGTGGCTCTTCTTCAGGGGGGCTGGCCCTGGACCTTATCTGTGTCTGCTTCTGAGACAATTCTTAAACACAGAGAGGTGGCTTTGTCAGAGGTGTGAGTTTCTCTCCCAGCAGATCAAGGAAACCAAGGGTTAGGACTTGGTCCCCACCCTCTACTAAGGTGGAGCTTTAAGTTCACCTCAATCCCGTCCATTAGCATAGCAGAGAACACCCTCCAAAATGAGACTGTAGCCGCAAGCAGAGAGGCCAGAGTTTATAACATCACTAAGGGATGATGGCTAGAAGGATGATCCTATTACTGACATCTCCGTTTTCCTGTACGCAGAAAGAGGATTTTGACAGTGCGCTGCTGGTGCCACGGGTGTGGTGCCTGGCTGCTAATCAGCAGGTGGATGGTTCCACTCCCCCAGTGAGAGGGACCTGGAAATCTGCCTCTGTGAAGATTGCAGTCTAGAAACCCCAAGGGGCAGCTCTGCTCTGTCACATGGGCTACTGATGAGTTGGAATTGCCCCAATGATACACAGCGATTAGTTCATAGATGTGAAATGCTTCATGCCTGGCTGGCACCTCATCTGTCTCATTTGTATTGACTGAGGTTGTTGTTGCTCCTGTTATTACCACGAGAGAGGTGAGTGAGAGAAAGTGGAAGAGTGGATAAGCCACCCCCACAACTGAGAGCACAAAATGGGAGGGTCATTGTCGCAGGTCAGACTTGTTTGCACTGCCTGTCGGAAATATAAGGGGAGCCACATTTGTAATTTAGTATGTTCTCATAGGCACATTAAAAAAAAAAGAAACAAATGAAATTAATTTTATTTATTTAACAATGTATTTTATTACCCACGTATGTCCAAAATACTACTGCTTTTGAAAAGGAGAGGTCCCAGGTTCCTTGTTTCAGTCCTTGATGGGGAGAGGAGACCCATAGCTAGGGTGACTATTAAATAGGACTCCTGGTCCTTTGCTGGGATTGAAGGGTATCGCTTCCTTATCAATATAAAAATATTAATGTGCTATTTTACATTCCTTTTTTTATACTGTCTTCAAAAATCTGGTGTGTATTTTAAGTTTACAGAATATCTAAACTTAGATGAGAAAATTCCATTGGAAACATTTTATTATAATTAGATTTCATAAAATTTATAGTTGGAAAAAGTGGGACTCACACACCCAAGTTGTTCCGGCCACATTAAAATTTCCAATAACTACATTTGCATATAATTTTTGAAATTTACATGTGAGTTAAAAATGAAAAAGGAAAACCCAGCTTGATGAGTTGTATTAGTCACGTTTTATGTCAGAGTACAAACTCCCTCTTTCCTGATGCCATCAAGTCAGTTCTGACTCACAGAGGCCCTACAGAACGATCGTGAGTTTCCTAGACTGATTCTTTATGGGAGTGGAAAGTCCCATTTTTCTCTCGTGGACTGGCTGGTGGTTTTGAACCTGCTGACTTTGTGATTAGCAACCCCACTTGTAGCCATTACACTTCCAGGGTTCCTGTTAGGGTAATGGGAGGATCCAAAATCTCAAATATAATTTACGGAGAACATTTGTTATGTTTCTTAAGGAGGACAAAGACAAGATGAAGACAAAGACATTCATTGTCGGGGCGAGGGAGACTGTTAGCATAATGGTATCCAAGGGTTTACTGAGGTACAGAGCTTTGAAAAGGACATGCAGGGTTCGGATTGGTGTGTGTGTGTGTGTGTGTGTGTGTGTGTGTGTGTGTGGGAGTGTAGAGAATAAATTCTCACACGATAGAAGCAGGAACAGGACCATGTATCCTCATCATGTGAGAAGAGCTTACAAGATTGGTCCAGAGCTCGCAGACGAGGGCAGTCCGGGCAAGACTCATGACGGTTTGACCCCAGTAGGGTGATTTCTGTTCAGGACACACCCAGGCAGACTGCCTCTCCCTAGGCTGGCCAGGGAGAGGGAAGAACTCCAGTACCCTCTGCCGGGCTCAAGACTAAATGGTCAGAAGGAATCCAGGGGAGGCTTGATCCAAGGGAGGATTCTACACATGGATTTTGGGCTTTCATTCTGATCCATCGCCATCTGCAAACCAGGCATGTAGAATTCAAGCTGTAACACCATTTTAGGTGGCCTTTAGCCACTCCTGTCAGCAGGTATAGTTTTGGAAATTCACAGGGGGAGCTCTACCTTGTCCTATAGGGTTGCTATGAGTTGGCTTGACTCGATGGCAGTGTGTTTGGTTTTTGGTTAGGTGTTGACTCACCTGAAGGAATCCCGGTAGTGCTGTAGGTTAAGCACAGGGCTGCTGACTTCAAGGTTGGTGGGTACAAACCTACCGAGACAGATCTATATTAAGTGTGGACTGAATTCATAGGTGAGGGGATGCTTTAAAGCCAGCAGAATCAAGGAAGACTCCACGGAGGAAAAGGCATTTGAATTGGAATGTAAATTTGGATGCTTGAAGAAATGCATGATGGTAGGAAAACATCATTAGTGATAACCCTGGAGAAGAGGCAGCACTAGACCAGGTACCTGCTCTTGGGAGGCCTTCACCACGAGGATCAGAAGGCTTGGTTTTGGTGGCAGGGTAGGGAGCCACGGAGCATCTTTGAACAGGAGATGTTGCAGGATTAGAAGGAGCAGTGTTTAGGAGATACTCAGACTAGGAAACCTGTTAGGAGGCCATTGCAGGGCTCCAGAGCCAGGTCAAAGAGCGCCTGGACTTTGGTGCTGGGGCTCGTAACTGAGAAGAGGTGAGGACACAGAGGCAGGGTGGCCTAGGGAACTGGGAAGTTTGGAACCCGTGCCATTAGTAAAAATGGCAAGTCCCATGTGCCTAGTTTTCAGTTCCTGTATGGAGAGGAGAGGCCTGGCGGAGGTGATGCTTTTAAACAGGACTCTGGGCCCTTGCTGGGACTGCCAGAATAAAGAAGCAGGGTTGGTTTTCCGTGTGACCCGCCATCGCAGCCTCCTCAGAAACAGAGAGGCTGCTGTTCTCCCAGGCTCTTATTCCTAATTGTTTCATTTCCAGGGCCGATTCAAGGTTGTTGGAATGCGTCTCTCGGGGTGGGGAAGGGGTGGTGTTGGGGAATTAGAGGAGAATCTTGAATTCCGTCCTTTGTGTGCTTGTCAGAATACAAACCCACACACCCACACACTGCTCCCTTTTGGAGGGAGGACACACCCGATAGCACAGTGACTCAAGGCCCTGGTGCTCCAGGGTCGGCGTCTCTTTGTCCTCTTTTTGTCTTTTTAAACCCAGAGCAAGGGTTGTCGTGCTGGGGCCAAGGGGGGCTTTTACACGAGTAGCTGCTCATTCCCTCTTTCATGTGGCATCTAAGTCAGCTGTTGGGATGGGTGGGCACCACTGCCCCAAACCAGGAGACTCACTGGTGGGAGCAGAAGGGGCAATGGCGTGGCCCCTTGTTCTTTTTTTAAAGCAGTTTTATTGGCATATAATTCACTTATCATACAATTCAATAGTTCCATAGCACTGCCTTTTAGAAATCCCAGTTCCTCCTCCCCATCTCTAAGGCCCGTCTTCTCCTCTTATGATGCGTCCCGGCCAGCGGGACGCACGAGCAGGACCCTGGGGGGAAAGACGAACCTGGATGGAAAGAAAGACACGGAGACGTGGAGCAAGACAAATGCTGATCAAGCTCGTTTATTTGGGCAAAGTTAGGGGAATATAAAGAGGAACTGGGAGGTGCATATTCTAATAAGGTGTGCTGCACAGTATCCAATCCAACATGTATTATTATAATGAAGCATAAGAATGTTAACCAATCGGCTATCCATCATATTCTCAATATGGTATGTCTGTAGTCCAATGAGTGCTTAGTATTTCAACCAATGGGTGAAGAGTGGGGCAGATAACCAACCAAGGTCACGTAGCTGCAGAACAGTTACAGATGCACAATAGTCAAAGAACACTTCGGGGGGGGGGAGACGAAGGGTAACACAGACTGCAAGCTGTCTCAGACATTTTCATAGAACAAGGAAGCTTTGGTGACTAAGATATCTTTTAAGGCATAACCACCTGCCAGTAATTTTCCACTAGAGCCGGTCAACTGTTTGAAGGACCTTGAGAATGTCTGCTAGGGCCGGCTCCCAACACTCTTGTCCTCTGCTTAGTGAGGGGGTCACGGTCAGCCTGGGGTGACGCTGCCAATTTGAGTTTTTGCCTGTTTATGGTCCTTCCTCTGGAAGACATGAATCAGATTTTCCTAAACGATTTGGATTCTACTCCCACTCCTCCTGGAGTTAGCTTCCTGTTTTGTTTTATATTTCTTAAGCATGCTCTTTAATGCTTTTTATCCCTGGGTGATTTTATCTGCTGTTAGAGTAATGCTAGTAACATGCCTTACAGTCTCAGTGGCCTGGTTCTTGGGCATACATGGGTAATAAAATACATCGATAGCATAGTGGATTAAGGATTAGGCTGCTTTAGTGAAGGTTGGCAGTTCCAGTCCACCAGATGCACTGCAGGAGAAAGATGAGGCAGTCTGCTTCCATACCGATTGACAGCCCTGGAAACCCTGTGGATCAGTTCTCCTGTGTCCCATAGGGTGACTGATGGCAGTGGGCTTGGTTTGAGGTTTTGCTTTGCTTTACTGATTTCGTTAACCTGTCGTCTATACCCTGGGGCATCTGAGTTCGAACCCCCAGTCGTCCCTTCTGGTCTTTTTCTTAGTATTAGTTTCCTGTTGCGATTGTAACAAAGCACCACGAACTTAGTGGCTTAAACCACACACATTTATTCCTGTGATAAGCATTTTATTTTCATTATCTCTTGAGGGTAGGTACCATTGTCATCTCCACTTCAGGGGTAATAAACTACATCTCAAGTGAGTCAACATAATGCATACTCCTAAACCTCTTTTCTTCTGCCACGACATACCCAAGTGCTCCTCAGCGCAAACACTTCCCCTCCCTGAAGCTTTCCCGGTCTCTTGAGCAATGATAGCCTCGCATTTGGATCTTTTTCTTTCATAAAGGTTCCTACAATTCTGTAGTAATACTTTTGGACCTGCTGTCATGTGTGTCTATACATACATACATACATACATATATATATATATATATATATATATATATATATATATATATATATAGAAAGAGAAGTTGATTTATTTCAAGTAAACAGTTCCTGCAAGTCCCAAAGCTTTGGTCAGATAGTAGGTTGAGGGCCTGCTGGCAGGCTGGAGTCTTTTGTCAGCTTCTCTCCTAGGAACTGGAAGTCAGGCGACTGGCAGTACACGGGGAAGAGAGAGCACTTTTCAGAACACCCATTTATAATCTAGAGGCAGTCCACACTCCCACGGAAGCCCCCTTTCAACTGACTGACTGCTCACACCGTGGAAGGCCATGACATACTCTATTATGGAAGAGCACCCCGTCCAGGGTCTGCTGAACTGCTGAGAATCACAGCCTGGCCAAGTCAACACCGGACATGAAACATCTCAAAGCCTAAGGAGAAACATGCACAAAGACTTGGAGCAGGAACGCGTGGGACTCGCAGAGAGCTGAAGGCCAGTGTAGCAGGGGCGTGATGGAGGAGGAGAGAGCTTGGGGGGGACAGCTGAACTTGATCATGTGGTCCGTCCCGCATGGGACTGGCTGAGGGGCTTAGTTTTCATTTTCCATGTGATGGGAGGCTGTTGGAGGGCTGTAAGAAGGATGCTCCAGCGAGTATGGAGAGATTTGCGGGGACGGCAGTCCAGGTGTAGGGATGATGGGGCTTGGACTGAGTGCTCCTAGGGAACTGGATGAGTTTGGAGAAACAACGGACAGCTCTGGCAACCGTACTTCTCTTTGCCCTTTTCCCCAGTGTTTTGACTTTGGCTTCCTTTCGGACGTTTGCGAGTCTCCAGGGAGAGTCTCCTGGCTTTGCCAGCTTCATGGCGAGGGGAAAAGAGTGGGAGGCCTGGATCCCATGGTTGTTGTCTGGCCTTTGCTTAACCTGTTGGTTTGGCTGGGAGGCTGCGACCAGCCTCGGTCAGCGCGGCTCTTTGGTATGCTGAACGCTTAGGTCATGTCTGGATGTTTCTGCCTCAGACCTTGTCTCCATCCCAAACCAAACATGTTACCTTCTGGGAAGCCTACCCCTCTGGAGGAACTGTATTCGTGCCTTTGCTGATGGGGCGTCTCTAGGTCTATCCTGGGGGTCCCTGCCCCTCCTTTCATGCTTGAGAGGAGGGGACATTCCTGGGGTTCTGTGTCCCTGAAGGGCGAGTCCAGCCTGGCCAAGAGCAGCACTGCTGAGAGGCTTGGCTGCACCCCTCCCTCTAGAGGCACAGGTAGGGAAGCCCGAGCCAGGGACCACTTTGTCGTTGGAGAGTGGTCCGTGCACAAGAGCTGTTTTTGCTAGCTGCTTCTTCCCAGCCCCTTCTCGGCTGTTTGTAGTTCAGGAAGAAGGAAATTGTGCTCTCGCTTCCTTCGCCTGTGCAGCTCTCGCGGGGTCTAGTGAGTTTTCAAAACCGGAGCTCACTTGTTCTCACTGAAAGTCCCCACCTTTGGCTTAAAAAAAAAAAAAAAAGTGCTTGTACCCAACGGTGACTGGGTTCACAGTAAAGAAGCAAGTTTATCGTGTAGTTTATCCACAATGCTGGTGGCCGTTCCCTCCTCAGCTTTTAGCCACCCGAAGCGACCCATTTTCGAGAAGAGAAACAGGCTGAGAGGGTGACAGGACCTGTTGCCAACTACTAGGGTTTGCAGCAAGGCTTCGAAGGCAGGTTCGACCCCAGCGCCCGTCATCCTGCCCGTGGCCAGCCCTGCTGGTGGGAGGGTGAGAGGAGGCTGCCATCGCGAGGGGCAGTTCTTATCCCCAAGGCAGCAGTAAGGAGTGGACCCCAGGGGACCCTCCTGAGACCCAGGGAACCCTGGGTCCCTTCATCCCCTGCAATCTCCTTCCTCTTCCTCTTCCTCTTTTTTTCTGTTTAAAGACAGGACCCCAAACCGCCAGTGCCTTCAAGCTGATTGTGATGCATTTAGACTCCTATAGGACAGAGTAGAGCCGGCCCCTAAGGTTTCTGAGGCTGTCAATCTTTATGGAAGCAGACTGTCTCACCCTTCTCCCACGGGGCAGCTCGTGGGCTCCCACCACCGACTGACCTCTCCGTTAGCAACCCTGTGCTTAACCCACCACACCACCAGGGACTCTCCTTAAGTGCGTGGCAGTTGCGTGTTAACGGAGGCCCCGGGATTGGTTTGTCTCTGCACATTGACGTTGTCACTACCCTGGAGTCCCCACACGGAGGGGAAGCGGTGGGGCTCACAGACCTGTGGGACACATGAGGTGCACACGGAGGAAGGTGGTGAAGAAGACAGATAGGCGAGAGCCCCGTTTAGGAGCGAGTAGAAATTTGGGGTCTCTTTAGGAAGGTGATTTGGAGGAGAATTCACTCCGCTAGAAGAAGGGCTAGCATTTGTAGCCAGAAAGGAATCCTTGTTCGTCCTCCAGCACAGTTGGTCCGGGCTCTCTCCTCAGAGGTGTGATCACTTAGCCTAGTCCCCATCCTATTAGAACTGAAGGACCTTTTGAAGTTTCCAGTTAACCTTGGGGAGGATTGCTTTATTTAAAATATTCTTATACTAGGAGAGCAGATCTTAAGTTAGCGGAGTCGTGGGTGGAGGCCTGCGCTTTCTCAGTGGCTTGTGTTAGGTACGCGATAAGTGGATTTTCCTCCGGCTGTTTGGCACACTCACATTGCTTAGCAAAGTGTGACATGCTAGTCCTCCTGTTGTTACCAAGGTCCAACACCAGCCCTCAGTGCAGCTGGATTATAGGACTGGGTGTTAGCCGTCAGTTAGGGTCCTGGAACAAGATGGTGATCCGGGAAAGAGTTCTCTAGCCTCCTTTGGATACAGAGGAAGCCTTGGGCCAAACTTGGGCACCGGCCATGGTTTCCCCAAGACTTCTCCAGTTCCTTTGCCCGTGACCTCTCTTCTCCCTAGTGGCAGCGTAAGGAACCGGGTGGCGCAGTACTTAAGTGCTCAGCTGGAAGGAGCAGTGACCCTCCGTCCCTGCAGACCTGCCTGTGGATCCGATTGTTTAGTCGCTGTCAGAGTCGAACTGCTCCCTGGGGTTTTGACGGCTTTGACGGGTAGGGAGCGGGTTGCCAGGCCTCTCTTCTGAGGCACCTCCAGGTGGGTGCCAACTGGCAACCTTGCGGCTAGTAGTTGAGCAATTACCATTTGTGCCACCAAGGGGCTCCTCAGCCCTGCTATTGACCTGGGATCGATTGGGCAAGTTGCTTCGATTCTTTGTGAACATTTGTTTTCTCATGGACCATTGGCCCTATCCTGGTAAGCCGTCATGAGGATAAGGGCTGATGTGTTGTATGGGGGCAGCTTGAGTGGAGACCCCGGGGCCGACAGCTCGGGTTACAAGCCTTATTTTGGGCAAGTTGCTTAAACTCTTTGTCTCACTGGCTTTCACTGGATGGTGTGCACTGCAACCTCATACCTGCTTCCCTCGCATGGGAATCTTTCTCAGGCAGGGGCTTACCGGCTAGCAGGACCTGGCGTGGCTTTGGGTGTTGGTTTTATTTTCCAGAGCCTCCTGAGTTGGAGGAAGCGCTTCTGCTTGGTCCCTGGCAGGTCAGGACCGGGTCTGCTGGCAGCGACTGGGGCTCCAACAGGGCATCCCCAACAAGTTGATGTCTGGGGAGACGCCGTTTAGAGCGTCATTGACACTGCTAACAGCCAGCCAGCCCTGCTTTCCAGAGAACAACAGATGCCTAAATGTCGGGCAAGGAAGAGCGTGATCGGAGTCTACGAGGAAAGAAGGTTTTACCTATTTCTCTGACTTGGCTTTGAGGAGAGAGATGCTAAGGGAAACAGCTCTGTTGGCCTTCTTTAACTAGGGTCCAGTACCGTACGCTAATTAAAAACGAGTTCCACTTGTCTCTTCAGCTAGACTGTTGGTTCCTTGGGCGCAGGTGACCAGGACTCAGCAGGCCCCGCTGGCCTGGCCCAGGCCCGAGCGCCACCTCCGTTTCATCTTTATCTTCCAGAGCGAGTACATTGCCCCATGCGACTGCCGGCGGGCCTTCATCTCTGGATTCGACGGCTCTGCGGGTGAGTCGCCAAATTCTCCCTCCATTCGGGTTAGACCTTTGCTCTCCTTCCCAAAGAAACAGGGCCACGTTTGGGCCTGTAACCCAGAACCAAAAGGAAACGTGAAGCCAACACTCCCCGTGAGCCTCTGTGGGAGAGGGGTGTGCGCTGTGAGCTCCGAGCATGCCCGACTCTGAGGTCCCCTCTTGGTGACCCCTCTCCTCTCCTCTGCCCTCCCTGCCTTTGCGTTGACATTTCAAACCCGTGTTGGTAAACGTTTTTGTTTTTAACTTTTTACTGACCATAACATATATACAGAAAAGTCTGTCAATGAAATGGAAGATGCTTCTGTAACTGCATTCTACATAAGAAATGGGACATTAACAGTACCCTAGAACCCCTGGCCTTAGCTGTCTAAGTTAGTCTTGAATAGTAATTCTCCATGTGCTTGGCTTTTTGTTTCACTGTTTCCCCTTTAGATTTAAAGAACAACGCTTAGCCACTTCCCCTCGACTTGCTAGGCTTGGCCAGGTACCTCTTGCCCACAACTAGCACCTGGCTTCCTTTGGGGAGGGCTTGTGCTAGTGGGTGCTTCATGGGCGGTCATGCCTGACGCCTCGGCTGCAAGGCCAGGCCTTTGAGGAGGGAGGGCAGGTAGGGGTGGGAGGCACAGATTCCCTGCTGGTGACCGCCGAGTCCTGGGCATTCATGGGGTTCAGTTGGCCACTCTGGTGAGCCTGCAGCTGAGTGACAGAGTTTGCTCCACCATGGGGCTCACCAGACCCACAGTCCTCTGCTCTGCCAGCCTTGACACGTTCTCTGGACATCGGGTCCTTTCTGTGTAGGGACAAGTGGCCCTGCAATACAGATCTCAGGACTGCTTCCTTCAGAGTGTGACTCGCCGAGTGGTTTCCCTGAGGGCCAGGACCCATCTGACCCAAAGTCACACTGGTGGTGGGTGGCCGGGCACCCCTCGCTGCTGCTTCTGGGTGGTTGCCGAGAGCCCTCTGTTCTTGCTCCCTGCTGCAGGCACAGCCATCATCACAGAGGAGCATGCGGCCATGTGGACCGACGGGCGCTACTTCCTCCAGGCCGCCAAGCAGATGGACAACAACTGGATGCTCATGAAGATGGGTGGGTAGGGGTCCCGCCAGGCCAACCTCAGGGCCGGCCTGGGGTGGGACCCTCAACCTTTTCGGGGGGCCACAGACCTTTGGGATCCAAAGAAAAAGCTTTGTTTATATTTGCGTTCCCTGGACCTTCAGTTTGGGGTTGGAAGGGAGGTCCCTGGGGAGCAAATAGGGAAGCACTCGGCTTCTAATTGAGATGGGTGGTTTGAGTCCATCCCGGGGTGCCTGGGCTAGACAGCACAGTGTTCTCCTTCTGAAAGCCCAGCCATGGAAAGCCTGTGGGCCCCAGCTCTGCGCTGGCACACGCGAGGTCCCTACCCTTGGGACTTGACTTGGTGGCAACTAGACAAAAAAACCTTGTTTTTTATTTTGGTTCAGGGCCCTTGTTTCATTGAGGGGCAACTGAGGGCTGGCCGGAGAGACAGTTAATGTGCTGCAGGTGACACAGTTTGCCGGGCACTGGACTCATGCCCTGGGTACCTATGCACCACTCTTTCTTACCTTGTGCCTCAGAGTGAGCTAAAGGCAGGGGTCCTTGGCAGCCCGGAAGTTCTCCCCAAAGATCTCTCTGAGGGACCCTAGACTTGCTTCAGGCAGCTGGGCTTTAGAGCAAGGGCAGGGAGAATGTGGGTGTGGCGTGTTCTTGGTTGAGTGACCTCACTTTTCAGTGCTTCAGCTTCTTATGTATGAGATAGGATGCCAATGGGAAGTGCCACACAGCTGTGAGGGTGACATGGAATAATATGACAGGAGCACAGTGCAGTGTCTCCTGAATAGTGTGTGTGTGTGTGTGTACTCTGCCTTTCCTTTCCCTGTGGGCTGTGCGTGTTTTCTCCATGTCATTGAAACATTCAGTAGAAACATGGTTTTAGTGATGGTACGAAGGCCTCTTCCTCCTATTTGGAACCCAGTGAGCAGACAGCAAGGAAAGAAGGGAAAGAGGAGCATTCCGAGTGAGGACGAGGAGATGAGCTGTTTCTTGTCTGTTATAGCAAGTGGGGGGCGCAGGCTGTCACCAGCCTCACAGTTCAGGGGACAGAGGGCTGTGCCGTGATACCGAGATCCCAAACCAGGCAGCTAGCACACGGAGGGGTGTGGATGTGTGTGCGTGCCCACTGGCGAGCTCACTGTCCACGTGCACACACATCGTGTTGTTTGCCTTAGGGACAAATTATGACAATAATTTGCAAGCACATGTATGTTGTTTGCCTGAGGGACAAAAGCTGGTTTTTATTCAGCTTTGAATTTAAGTTCCTATTTTTCAGAAATCTCTTTATATTTTTAGAAATACAAAAGCGCCCAAGCCACAGTTGGATTGTTATTGTAGTTTCCTCTCACTTTTTTGTGTGGTGCTGTGGTGGACATTTGTTGTGGTTTGGGTGAAAGCTCACAGAACATGGATTTCCCTGGCAGCAGTCTGTACTTTGTTTTGCTACCTGCGCTTCAGCCCCTCAGTGTAACAGCGCTCTTCCTGCTTCCTCCCGGTTCCCTGCTTCCGTTTCTCCTTCTCTCTTGACCTTCCTGCACGCTGAGGTTTGTTTTTGGCCTGTAGACTTTTTTGACAGCCTGCTTCTGTGAATGGAGCATGTACCCTCTGTGTGTGTGTGTGTGTGTGTGTTTACACATCTTATGTGTGTGCTGATACTCATCTGTATGCAGCCGGCTAAGTGCTCTGCTACTAAGGGAAAGGATGGCAGTGTGAGCTGACCCAGAGGTGCCTTGGCAGAAAGGCCTGGCGGTCCCCTTCGGAAGGCTCATAGCCAATGAGAACACAATGGAGTGCAGTGCTGCTCTGACACACTGGTGGGGGTGCCCTTCATGAGTCGGAATCAGCTCAAGGGAGTCAAACTTGGTGATACTAGTAAAAATGTTGACATTTTTAGAAAAAAGAAATGTAAATAAAATTCATATTTTTCTTTCACCTGGTGTACCATCTTGTGAACCGCTGAGGCCTGGACACCCCTCTTTGGGGTCTGCAGACTCAGCTGTTAGGGGTGAGCATGTGAGAGGAGCAATCCGTGCCTGCTGCTTTTTGAAGCAGGCGTGTGGTGAGATGGGCATGGATGGGGCCGGGTCACCTTCCCTTCCCAGCCCCTGTCACGGTGACTTTCTTCCCTAACCTCTCCCTTTTTGGGGTGCATCTCTCCAGGGTAGGGCGATTATTCTGGTGGGTTAGGCTGGCCAATGAGCGATCCACTCCTGGGCTTTTTTTGAAGGTCTATCTGCTGGGAAATGGAAATTACTTCATCCTCCGCAAGTTCTACTGGAGGACCCAAAAGAAACTTTGTTAATAAGTGGCTTATTGAGCAGTTTGGAATAAAGAAAACAACAACAACAAACAACAAGCAGGCAAGAATCATATGCAAAATAAAAACCCAGTGCCTGCTTCTGGAGATGTATTAGAACTTGGCTCCATGAGCCCCTTTCTTCAGACACGTTTGAACTTGCTTCGCGTGGTTGTGTGGTGATCAGGGAAAAACCCCATTCACTGCCATGGAGTCCCTGCTGACTCACAGCGACCCTATAGGATAGGGTTTGAGTTTTGAATGTTGTAACTCTTTACAGCAGTGGTTCTCACCCTTCCTGATGCCACGACCCTTTCATACAGTTCCTCATGTGGTGGTGACCCCCCAACCATAACATTATTTTCGTTGCTACTTCATCACTATCATTTTGCTCCTGTTAGGAATCCGGCCACCCCTGTGAAAGGATCGTTCGACCCCAAAGGGGTCGTGAACCCACAGGTTGAGAACTGCTGCTTTACAGGCATGGAAAGCCACCTCTTTCTCCTGCAGAGCAGCTGGTGGTTTTGAACTGTTGACCTTGTGGCTAGCAGCCTATGCTGACTTTGATAAAAATGTGGTGTGTGTGTATCTTACAACAAAGCTATTGCTTAGCCAAATTCTGGGGAGTGTAGGGAAGAATATCTTCTGAAGCATGTGGTTTGGGAGAGAGGAAACCCAGACTGGAAGACTGCCCATAGCTCTTTTCTTGGGGCTTTGCGTGGGTTTCCCACGACTGGTTTCTTAGGGACAGAAAGGCCATGTGATCCTGGGAGCCGGGCATCTCGGGCACTTAGAGAGTTTCTGGTGGCGGGTGCCTGTGTGTCCTTCTTGTCATCTTCAGAAAGATTGCTGCCAAAACATCTCAGCCCTGGAGCCGGCGGCCTGGAGGTGGGGCAGGCGGCTTGTAGGCCCAGAGAGCACACTGGTGGTGGCGGTGATGGTGGTGGGGTGCATTTCTCCGTCCCTGCCCGGAGCTGGGGCCACCTTTGGCTTCTCAGCAAGGGGCCAGGAGTGAGACCAAGGAGGTGGCACTGACATTCTGTGTTGGATCGAGTCCCATGATGGCATTTTTTTTCTTTTTTCTGGGGCTGAGTGAAAATGATGCCTTTTTTGGGTCCCCTCCCCACCCCATCTCGCCCTTTCTTGACTTCCTTTCATACAGTCTTTTTTCTGTAGTCTTATCCTCATCTGTTTG
This sequence comes from Echinops telfairi, assembly GCF_000313985.2. Classification (NCBI taxonomy): domain Eukaryota; kingdom Metazoa; phylum Chordata; class Mammalia; order Afrosoricida; family Tenrecidae; genus Echinops; species Echinops telfairi. Next base: position 19,708,688 of record NW_022103968.1, read on the forward strand.
CTGTCCTCCAGGATGAAGCCCCTCAGACTCTCCCAAGCCTGCAGGGGGCCAGGGTGGGTGAGGTGCTGGGCTGCCAGCTGCAAGGCCAGCCGTTAGAACCGTCTGCCGCTCCTGGGAGAATGAGGCTGTCTGCTCCCAGCAGGATTTCCAGTCTCGGAAACACGGAGGAAGAGCACTTCCCCTCTGTCCCTAGGTCGCTGTGCGTGAGAACGGCCCGATGGCAGGTGGTTTTATGCTGACGTCAGGAGCCCGGCCGTGTTGTGGGGTACACATGGGCTGCTAACGGTCAATGCCAATCCATTTCTGCCCTGTAAAGATTTACTCTCTCGGAAAGCCGTTCTAACTGTGAGTCCCCATGGACTCGATGCCGATGTCTGCGATGCACCTTTTGGGTAGGACAATCGAACGGCTTCTTCTCCGTCCTTCCTGCCGCAGGTCTGAAGGACACACCGACTCAGGAAGACTGGCTGGTGAGCGTACTTCCTGAAGGATCCCGCGTTGGGGTGGACCCACTGATCATTCCCACAGGTGAGGAGCTGGACAGGAAGTGGGTCCAGACGCCTCTTCCTTCTCATTTGCTGCTGGAGGGAACATCTGGGGGCTCTGTGTGCCCAAGGTCACAGTGAGGCAGCTCTGGAGTGGGGGCAGGGGGCGACCTTCCACAGCTGCTCGCCCTGCACACGTGGCATGGGCCCGCAGCAGCATTTCCTGGCAGAAGGCTCCAGCCGGCAAGGGCTGGCTGAAAGGAGCCTTCAGTTCACAGCCGGGCCATGTGCTTCCCCAGATTACTGGAAGAAGATGGCCAAGGTCCTGAGAGGCGCCGGCCACCACCTCGTTTCCATCAAGGAGAACCTCGTCGACAAAATCTGGACGGACCGCCCTGAGCGCCCATGCAAGCCCCTCCTCACTCTGGGCCTGGATTACACAGGTCAGCACCCGCACTGTGGCCCCAGCCGCTACCCTACCCTGCCACTATCTCCTGCCTCGTCTTCAGCAAGGAGCCCTGGTGGCAAAATGGATTATACATATACTGCTAACCATCAGCTTAGCACTTTGAATCCACCAGCCGTCCATGGGAGAAAGATGAGGCTTGGGCTCCCATAAAGAGTTACAATCTCAGAAACCCCCAGGGCCGGGTCTCCTCTGTCCCGCAGGGTTGCTGTGAGTCGGCACCCACTCGGGGGCGGTGAGTTCCTCAGAGTCCTCAGAGTCCCAGTGGTGCTTGAGTTGACGGAGGAAGTTGGCATTTGAGGAAGGCAGACTTTTTCCTGGTTTCCACAGTTGCTGCTCGCCACGCCAGTTGGCTCCGTGTATCCGAGCAGAGTTCCTCTGGGTGCTCTCTGGGTGCTGCTGAGTAGCTGAGCCCTCCCCACCACCTGCCACTCGAATGTGTCTCCCGGGAGAACCAGCCTCGGGCTGTTTCTGGCGTCCGGTCCTTTACTTCTGCCGGTGTTTTCCGGTCAGCCTTCTTAGACCCACCTTGTAGTTTCTTCACTTGAGGATGGTGGGTGAGGGGCAAGTGCTGTGAACCATTTGTGACATGACAGACAAAGAGTGAGACTTTCTGAATCCGGAAAGTGGGAGCAGACCAGAAGTGGGGGATGCAAGGGCCGAGGCTTCTGTTGCATCAGAAAAGGTGAGGTGGGTGTAGGGGCAGGGGGTCCAGGGGGGTCCTGGGCAGAAAGCAGGGCTTCCCAGACTCCCGGCCAAACTTGACCCAGCATTCCCCGGGGTGACCACCAAAGCACTCAGGTTGTGGGGCGGCCCCCACCTGCTCTCCTGGTGACACTGTCACTGAAGGGTGCCTTGGATTGGGATTGGGAGGCCAATGAATGGCCCAGGGGTCAGCTCAATATTGCCCCTCACTGTGTGTTGTATGTTCTCAGTGAAGCAGAGGCTCAGATGGGTTTCCTCTAGGAGAGGGAACTCCAAGCGGTGCAGACATTTGCTCTGCAGACATTGGGGTGCCTCTCCTGGCCAGGCCTCTGGGCCCGGCGCTGGGTGGATACAACAGCCACTCTCCTGTCCATGGGGCTCTCCCCCGAGTCCAGCACCATTTCATGGAGGGGCTGGGGATGGGGGTTTGGTGGCATTTTCGATGGGGGTGAACCCTTCGAGAGCGGCGAGTGAGGCCATGGCTGTGGCTGGCACAGGAAGTGTGACTGGGAAGAGGTTGTCCAGTGTGGAGTCAGCTGGCCGGAGTCCGGGTGTCGGCACCAAAAGGCACATCTCGCAGACCCACAAAGCTAATGTGGTGGGTGAAGTTCCACTGACCTGAGAGTGTCTGAGTTCTCGCCTTGGGACGGCGGGGTGGGGCCTGGCCTTATTGCCACCTGTGAATCAGTCATGGCTGGGTTTCATTGCTGTCCCTTCTAGGTAGGGATCCCCATCGGGCGGGAGGAGCAGGGACGGATTCTGCTCCAAGCAGTAACCACAGTGGTTTGCCTTGTTCCTGGCAGACATCAATGCTTCACACCAATTTCTAGGTGCTTCATCGGCTTGTGTTGGATGAACACATGGCTTACTCTTGTTGGCAGAGCACTTAGGGCTTCACTGCCCTCAAGTGGCTTGGACCAAGCCACACCTCCGTGTGAGGCTGGCATCTAGGCTCCTGCTTGCTCGAGCTCTTTAGATGCCGTTTCATCTGGCTCTCCTAGCCCCCCAGGACCACCGGGGCTGGCATCTCAAACACATTTGTTTCTTGCAGGGATCTCATGGAAGGAAAAGGTTGCTGACCTCCGGTTGAAAATGTCTGAGAGGAACGTCGTGTGGTTTGTGGTCACGGCCCTGGATGAAATAGCATGTGAGTGCTCTGGTTTCATGGTTTGGGCGTGCTGCCTGCTCTCCCCTGGAGTGCTCTAGGAATCTGTGTGTTCATGCTGCACAGCTCTCTGCGTGGCCAGGGAAGAAGCAAATGTTGATGTCATCCATTGGGACAAGAGATGGCAATGAGGATGGAGGAGAAAGGAGGACAGGGCAGAGGAGAGGGGGACATAGCTGTGGGTTATGTCCACCTCTAGCTGGCCTCTGTGGAATGGCCATCCCTCCCCCTAAATGTGTTTCACGAAAGCTCACTATGCAGAAGTGGGGTTATTTTCTAAGGTCTTCACCAAGAGAATGTTCTAGAAGCATTTCTACTGTGGAAAGTTGGAAGTGCCTTTTTCAATCTTCAGTCAGTAAATCTCTCCCAGGCTGTTGTTTACTACCTTTTGCCTTCATTTCGGACCAGTTGACAACTGTTTTTTTCCCCTTTTATCTTTTGGTATTATGAGTTTGAGGCTATGTGTGCGCTAAGACTTTTGACTCATCTTGACATTACCTGTCAGAAGGGTTGTACAGCTGTGTCTGAGAATGGCCCTCGCTGGATGCCTTCACCCTCCCCATGAACTGTGGCTTGAAGAAGAGTGTTAGTGTATAGATACAAAGTGTTACACCCCCCCTCCGCCCCCTGCTTTGCTGTAAGGAGCCTTTATATTGAAGCGCAGGCAGTGCCCTTGAAGTCAGGGTTGTGTTGTGCACTCTGATCCTCCCCAGCACGCTCGCCAGGGAGCTGAAAAGGCCCGAGAGACCACAGGTGTGCCTTGTTTTCCAAATGTGCAGCCACCTCACCAACCCCCCTGACACTGCCCACAGGTGGGTCCTCCGCCCAGCAGCTCAGCTTTCACTCACAGGATACAGCCCTGCTGACTCATCGCCTTTCTTTCGGCCTCCAACTGGAAGCTCTGCCCCCTTTGGGCTAATTGACCCTTAAAGAGAGAGGGCCTCATTTGGCCTCCCTTGTGGGTGGGTCTCAGTTTTTCTACCCTGGTTTACTTACTGCAGAAGAGAGAACAAAATATTGCTTCCCCTTTATTTGGGAGCCTTAGAAATTTTTCTGCTGCAGGGCCAGCCCTGGCAGGCCTCTGCCAGGCAGGCCATTCCAACTCTTTGTTTGGAGGGCGATTCTCCTGTTTTTAACTAGTAACTCTTCCATCCCCCTTCTGTGATGTGGTGGCCCAAGAAGCCGCTCTGGTGCCATCATGTGGTAGACCTGGGAAACTGCAGCTCAGAGGTGGCACTTGGAGCCGTTTCTGCATTTCTGAGATGGTGCTGGGTCCTTGGATGGCCCTGGACTCTCTCTTCCTACCAGCCGCCCTTTAAAGTGCCAAATCAGGCAGGTGACAGGGACGTTGCTTTTCTTTTTTAGGGCTATTCAACCTGCGAGGATCAGATGTGGAGCACAATCCGGTGTTTTTCTCCTACGCCATCATAGGCTTAGAGACAATCATGTGAGTTTATGTCCCTTACTGGAACGCCCTTCCTTGCCCAGTCAGCCCCATCAGTCACTGTCTGCCTTTTTGAGGAGGCTGCTTTTTCTTCCCTTTCCTTCTTGTCCTCCCTGATAGGAGGCATTTGTTTATACCCTGCCTCCTTGATGCTCCAAGATGACCGGGCGTTTTCTGTGCAATCTCGTTTCAATACAACATAAAAAGTAAGCGGTGAGGATGAGGACAAGCCTGGGTTGAGGCCGGTCCATGGCATTCTCCTGCGAGCGAGGCCTTGTCCCACTTGGGTTCCCTGCTTCCCAGCAGTCAGTGCGGCTGGGGTTATAAGCACCGCTCTGCCACTCTGGGCGCCCTCACATACAAAGAGCCCAGACCTTCTGAAGGCCATAGGCTGGAAACGGCCCAGGAAAGGCCCTTGGGTTGGCTGTATTGGCAGTGACCTTTCCGGAGGTGACCTTGCTGTGGTCTTCTCACTGCTGCTCGTCTCTTGGGTGGCTGTCTTCCTTCACCCGTCACATTCGAGAGTGTCTGCTGTGTGCCACGGTGTCTAGTCGGGCGGTGCTGGGGACACAGTAGTGAACAAGGTAGCATCTGAGCGAGCCCTCTGGGCATTTGGGCACATAAGTGGCACTGAGTCGTTGGCGTCAGGAGAGGACGCTTGAAGGGTCTTCACAGGGCAGGCTTGAGGGGTCTTCCGAGGGGTCGGAGAAGACGGGGAACCCTGATGATGAGGCAGAGACTGAAGGGGACTGTGAGCCAGCAGGGCTGAGGGGTGAGCCAAGCACCACTCGCAGAGCAGGTGGTGGGTGAGCCAGCGGGACAGGAGCGGCCCGTGTGGAGCAGCGGGCGCGCTTCGAGAGGTTGGAACCCCAGAGGAGGCGGTGTGCCAGCGGTGCCTGCCTCAGCAGTGGCCTGTTGGGCCAAGGTTAGGCGTTTGGGCTTTGCCTTGAGGACCACGGGGAGCCATCGGAGGAACTTTTGAGAGCGAGCCTCATGGCAGACTCGTCGTTAGAAAAGACTACGGTGGCAGTGGGGAAACCTGGGGCTGATGACACTTGTGTGCTCCCATAAAGATGCCCAGCCTCGGAAACCCAGGATAGGGTGGCTCCGAGTCGGAATCGACTCAGTTGCAGTGGGGTTGGCTTGGCTTGATTTCCTGAAATTAAAAACAAAAACAAAAACCCTTTCAAAAAGTCCTTTTGGCATGAAGAGCAAAAGAAAAAAAAAAGAAAACAGAAGATTATGGTTGTGAACACAGGCTAGGTGGGGACAAGGCTACAGACAGGGCACTAATCTCCGAGAGAAAGGAAGAGCCGAGTCTGGGCGCTGACTGGGTGTGCATAAGGAGAAAGGCACTGGGTGTGCATAAGGAGAAAGGCGGACACCTTTGGTAGGGATTTCAACTCCAGTTCAAGAGGCCCCAGTGACTGGGGGAGGGGCAACATCACGGAGGCCCATGCCAGGTTCCTGGGTTGGGGAGTTGGGTGGATGGTGACCGAGCCCACAGGTTGGGGAAGGATGGGAGGAAGGGCGGTTGCCCGTGATTGCAGAAGTACGTACCTCTGTGCGCCCACCCCCGCCCTTACGTGCTCACGCATATCCCCGCCCATGCGCCTCTGCAGGCTCTTCATTGACGGTGACCGCATAGATGCTCCCAATGTGAAGGAGCACCTGCTTCTTGACCTGGGCCCGGACACTGAGTACAAAATCCAGGTGGTTCCTTACAACTCCATCCTGAGCAAGCTCAAGACCCTGTGTGCTGCCCTCTCCCTGAGGGAGAAGGTGTGGGTCAGCGACAAGGCCAGCTATGCTGTGAGCGAGGCCATCCCGAAGGTTGGTGGCCTCCCTCGGGTCCCTCCACACCCTGCCAGACCCCTGGTCCAGCACGGGGTGACTGTCTGTGAAGCTGTCACTTCCCTGGCTGTCACCTCCTTTGCACAGAAGTCAGACTGAGAGTCTGACAAGTCACAGCTTGTCTGGCGTTTCCTGGAAGGGGGGGGACATCAGAGATACTGTGTGGTTCATGAACTGCATCCGTTTCGATAGCATTTTAGTGCAGGCCTCATGGGAGATGCGGTAAGAATCACTGCTGAAGACAACGTCGAGTTTAATGAAATACATTGATTTTAAGAGTATCATAAGTACATAAGAGCTCAGGGACCAGGCAGAACTATGAAGTTGGTATGAGAATGGCTGAATTTGGACTGGAATTCCCTGTCCCTGCCTCCCTAACACACCCACCCACCACATTTTGTAGCTAAGGAGACCTGAGGCCCAGGGAGGCTTGGTGAGTTGGGGGCTTGTCAAAGGTCACATGTTCGAGCTGCTCCCATTTCTGAGCTCCTGCTGGCCACTGCTAAGCAGCTGACACCTAACTCATTTAATGAGGACTTAGGGCAGGACTGAGATGCAGGCCACTTTTGCGGTAGCCTTCTCTACTGCCCATCCCAGGCCCCTGAGCCCCTGGCTCTCTCGTTGCCTGTGGCAAGCCCAAGATGTCTTCTCTTCTTCACTGAGCAGCGGGGTCACCCTGGGACGAGCCCAGACCGGGCCTGGAACCCTAACTTTCCACTGGCACCCTGTGGGTGACCCTGAGCCAGCCACGCAAGCTCCTCAGAGCTTTACATCTCCACTAAGCAGGGCTCACACCGCCTTCTGGTTATTTTGGGGGGCAAGTAGGTGAGAGGGAGACGAGGGTAGAGTGAAGAAGCTGCCTGCCCTTGAGACGCACATAGGAGACGGCCCTGAGTCCATCTCCTGAGATCACGGGCTGGTCTCACCTTCGGAGGCCCCTTGAAATCAGACCCTTAGCAGGACAGGAGCAGAGGTGTGATCACTGAGCGTGACCAGAGAGGGGGCGGGGGGCGGGGGCGGGGCAGCCCTCCCTCACCAGTCCAAGCACATCCCTAGATAGCAGCCGAGGGCCTCCTTTGTGCTCCAAGAAAGGCTTATTTCCATCAAGCTTTGATTGGTTCGTGACCTCTGACCACGAGCCGTGGAGATCTGGAAAAGCAAGATCTTGCTGATGGCTGGCTGCCAGCAGTCTCGAGTGGAGGGGTTGGGAGAGGGAAGAGAGATACCTGCTTGGTGTGCTGTCTCTCTGGGTGAGCTCAGGCCCTTATTCCTGCTTAGTTAGGTCGGCTAAAAGGGGGAGGTGGTCCTGAGGCCTCGGGACATCTGGGGAGGTCCTCAGGGGATGCTCTTCAAGTGCATCCTCTGAAGTGTGCTGTGTGGGGGAAAGGGGTGGTGGCTGCAGTCTCACGGGGTGCCACACTCGACTTCCCACGTGACTGCCCTCCGCCCGCAGGGTCATCGCTGCTGTATGCCTTATACCCCCATCTGCATCGCGAAAGCTGTGAAAAATTCTGCTGAATCCGAAGGCATGCGGCAAGCCCACGTGAGTAGCTCATCCTGTGCAGAAGGAGGGCTGCGTGGCTGGCAGAAGTCCCGGCAGCTCCCTAACCAAGCTGGAGTGTGGGATGAGACAGTAGGTAACGTCCTAGCCTCGGTCTCCTGGTCGTCTCCGAGCAAAGGCCCTCGATGGGCTAGATACTGAGTTTAAAGCACAGTACAAAGAGATACTGGTGGTAGTAGGGTCAGTATGGTGCTGATACGTGATGAAGTCTCTTAAGAGACCCAGGTTGGTTTTAAAGGCCAAGGCCCGGTCTAGAAAGCTCTGGGGCCTGGAGGTGTCTTTTGACAGCGACCTGTTGTTCTAGCCCACATGGTGCTGGAGTTCAGTCTACTGGGAGGGCTGCCTGGCTCTGGGGCTGGGCCCACTGCTATTTGTGCCTGGACCACGGAAGGGCCGGGGAGGGGACACGCTGCCAACAGGTTGGCAGTGCTCCATTGCAAAGCCGCGACTGCTCGTGGTTTGGCTCTGTAGGTAGCGTGCACGCAATCGGATTCGTCAGGCTGAATCTGGGCATCTGATGTCCAGTGATAACTGTAAAAAAACGTCTCCATTGTTTGCCCAGATCAAAGACGCCGTTGCCCTCTGTGAACTCTTCAACTGGCTGGAGAACGAGGTGGGTTCTTAGTCTTTGTTAAGCACATGGCTCAAGAGTATTTAGACAACAGCGACATGTGAGTCACTGTGGCTTCCTCTGTAGGCCAGGAGGTTTAAGATCTTGATCTGATTGTTGGATTCTCTTCACGCAGTTCTCTGGAACTTTGGAGGGGGGTGTGTACATAGGTTTCAGATTCTTTTCCATTGTAGAGAAGAGCCATGAGGATTAAGAAGGAAGCTCTGTGAGTGACTCCTTTGGGGCCTGTGGGATGACCCCCTAGCTACGGAGACTCACTGGGTGAAAAAGACCCTTCTGCTAAGATTGTGGGCAAGCCGACCGTCTTAGGAGGAGAAGAGCATCGATACATTTTAAAGTTGGAATGAAAGCATACCACTTTTTCATATTAAATCGACACCTGGCCACTTGTCCCCTGCCCTTTCACACCTTGTAATTGGCAGGAGGGTGATTCCTTTGTGTTGCCATTCAGCTTTGTCATGTTCCTTTCAGATAGCTGATTACACAAACAATTCTTTAAGAGTAGCCAAATTCCAAAAAGAGAAAGTGTCACCTGTTTTCCCAGGATTGTCACTTCCCCCCTGAGTTTCCTCCTCCTCGTTTCTGTGGGTGCAGGATTTTGACACATCTCCGGGTGCAGCGATGGTCCTGGGCGTGCTGCGTTCAGTTAGGACAGAGCACGCGTCTTCTGTGCGGTGTGCGGGCCTCAGCCGCCACCTGGGTGGAGACGGCCGCTCTTGCTTGTGCTCGGTCCCCGTTTCCCCTGTTTTGACCGGCTTAGATGGTTTCTGATTTTCTGCTCTTTTCAGTCACCCTACAATAATATCTTTGCATGGATCTCTATTTCATTTGGATACTTGTCTTAGGATTCGTTCATCGGAGGGCATATCCCACTTTTAACTTTTTAAACTTGGACACAGTAGGTTTTGGGGGAGTTTTTAGGATGTAATGCAGAGGCAAAAGAGTTGAGCAAAAATTAAACAGATAGGAATCTTTCTGCTTGACTTGAAAGCCTTTGAAAGAGCCCTCCCGGCTAAAGATGACACGCACAAACTGTGTCCCAGGGTGTGAAGAGCAGGGTACAGGGATGGAGGGAAAGGTGAGCTTTTCGCTTGTGTTCTGTAAAAGCATCAGATTTATTTCAGCAGATGGCATTGAAGCAACTTCCTCCTTGTAGGTTCCCAAAGGCGGCGTGACGGAGATTGGGGCTGCGGACAAAGCTGAGGAATTCCGCAGGTAAGACTTCATGTAGACTTCATGCGGATTCCCAGGGTGAGTCAGGGAGGCCCAGGGCCCTGCTTTTCCCCTGGTCTGTGGACAGGTGTGGGTTGGGGAGAATGGGGCAGGCACAGTGGCACAGTCCTCATGGCCCACCCTCCCTAACCTCGCCCTCTCTGTTCCAGGCAGCAGGCTGACTTTGTGGACCTGAGCTTCCCAACGATTTCCAGTACGGGACCCAACGGCGCCATCATCCACTACGCGTAAGGCATGCGGAGGAGCCAGTTGCCTGGCTTTGCTGCTGCGGCCACAGAGCAGCCTGAGTCGAGGAGGGACAGGATTCTGTCAGGCACTCCCACCCCCGTCGCCTCTGTGGGTCTGTTCTCAAAACTCACTGCCATTGAGTCGTTTCTGACTCACAGCGAGCCCTGTAGGTCAGGGCGAGCTGCTCCTCTGTGCTGCACAGACACCGGAGCTCCTGACCGGAGTCGAAAGCCTCAGTGCGGCTGTTTAAAATCGTGGGGAATCGCTGCATGACCAGTGCTCCTCTCCAAGTGTCTTTTGGGACTGTCCAATTAAGGGACATTCGCCAGCCTGGATTTGGCTCGATCTTTGAGGCCTTATTTTACCCAAATCCCAAAGTCCCTGCCTTTTGGGAACCTTCTCTTAAACTCCGACGCATGGCGCTGCCATTCTCCACGGCCCCGTGTTGTCTCGCCAGGTCCACTTTCCGCTCAGGCATCTGGAGCTATATTCAGAGCCCTCGGAGCTCGGTGCCCAGATTTTGAAGTGTTTTTCCCCCCTCTTTTAATGACAAGAAGGCTGTTTCATACCCAGAATGCTTATCATGGTGGCAGTGGGGCCTTCCGTTCTGAGTTGGGAGGGAATCGGTTCCTTCTCCCCGGGGCTCAAAGCCTGACATCTCAGTCTGTGGGACTTTCCCCAGAGAGTCTCCAAGAGCTCATAGCCCCAAACAATGGAGCCATGAGACCAGAAGGGCACGCGATGTATCGGCCAGCTGGACTTGGCTGTGGCGGTGAGGGGGGAGGCCCTCAGACTTGCCTACTGGGCTCCAGCTTCGCCCCAGCTCAGACCATTTTGCGCTCGTGTTTGGAGTCTGGTGCTCCCCCACCTGTGATGTGCCGCCCATGAAGCAGCACTGTCTCTGTTTCTGCGTGCTGTCCTTGGGCACAACCGTTTCCCCCCTTTTAGTATTCGTTTTTGCAAACTGTTCTTGGGGCAGATGATGAAGGCATATGGAGGGAGCCAATCACGACACGGCAGCATCGTGAACTGCTGAAAATGTGGAGGGGGTGCCAGTGTTTGTCTTGCGTTTGATTTGGGGGATGGGTTTCCTGGCTGGACGCCATCCAAAACCAAAGCCAAAGCCACTGCACTGTGGCCATTTCGACGCCCAGGGGCCCTGTGGGCTAGGGTAGAACTGTGAGAGTTTACGGGACTGTACATCGTTCCTGGATTGGACGGCCTCACCTTTGTCCCACGGAGCAGTGGGTGGGTTTGAACCTTAGGGTTCGTAGTCCACAACTCCTTGCACTATCCCCCCAGGGCCCTTTTGAATTCTCTCCTAGAATTAAGTAAACAATGAAGGCATTGAATTTCAGACCAAGCAGGAGGCCTTTGCTTCTCCTCTGGAGTTTCTGCTTGATCTTGTTGGAAGCTCCTTGAGAGCCGGGCCCTTGCCTGGTTGTCTCTGTTCGTCACTCAGCTCACATGCCCACTGGTGGCCTGGAGTGACCTCCCTTCAGCAGCAGGGTGGAGACTGGGAGTCATCTCTTTGGTGTTTCCCAGCACAGCGTTAGTGCCTGGAAAATCGTGTGGGAAAAGCATATCGCTTTTGAAGATTCCCTTAAGTTTCCTGTGGGAAAAATGGCTCTGCTATGAATAGCACAATCTACTCCTTTCCCTGAAAAATGCTCTCATTTTTTGCCTTGTGCATTGAAACATTTGCCCTTTGCCTGCCTGGTGGTATGAGGAACAAGTCAGAAGGTGCCTGGTGGGTTGAGGCTAAGGTAGGGAGCTGGAGGTAGAGGCCGGTGGCCCTGGGCGCCTGCTGCCAGCGAGTGCTGCGTGGACTCCCGGCGGCTCCATCCCCAGGCCCTGGGGTTCCTCCTGGGCCTGTGGCATCTCCTGGTGCCCGTTTAATAGCTCTTCTCGTGACCGTGCTTTGTTCCAGACGCGCACAGGGACATAGAAAGGAGCCTAAGGTGTTCTCCCTGGCCTTGGAGTTGGGTGGGTTGAGTCTTAGAACAGTAGACAGTGCATCTTAATTGGAATAATTAACTTATTGAGTAGCGTGTTATTAATAAGACATCATTTCAGACTGATTCAGAGTCACAGAAAGTCCAGGAATAGAACAAGGAGCTCTGTGTCCCCCGTCTCCAGCGTCACTGAATGTTTACACTTCAGGAACAGTTCTTTTTCTCGTGTCTTAGGCCAGTGCCTGAGACGAATAGGACCCTGTCCCTGGAGGAGGTGTACCTCATTGACTCAGGTGCTCAGTACAAGTAAGTCACCGAACTTGACCCCGTCCAGTGGGGGGCGGGGGGCTGGGTAGGTGGACAAGCCAGGCTCCAGCAGAGAGCACCCAGCTGGCGATGGCCTCCTGCGCCGGCCATTCATGGACTGGTTCTGGGGCCTTGTCCTTTTCTTCACCCCTAGATGAAATAGCCCAGTTGTGTCTCTGTCCCCTCAAAAGACTGATAGAAATGCTTAGCCCCCAGCTGGAAGCTGTTAGGCTTGGGAGTGCATATTAAACAAATAACTGGGGGAGAGCGAGCGAGAGCGAGCGAGCGAGAGCGAGAGAGCAAGCGAGCGAGCTTCGGGAGCCACTGGCTACGAGTCTGCCCCAGCCCATGACCGGCACACCCGCTCCCTGTCCTTGCAGCTGCCCTGGGCCTTTGCCAAGTGAAGGACGCATCTTGAACGAGTGGGCAAGTTGAATGAGTTCGCCTGCGTGAATAAAGCACTCATCCTCCAGAATAGTCTCTTAGAGGGGCCTGGTGTGAATTGGTCCCCCTGTGGCTCCCGTGAGAGAGGGTAGGAACAGGTGTCTGCCTTGCAAGCGCGTGGGACCCGTAGGACTGGCAGGTGGCCAGAGCTTCGCCTTTTCAGCCTCTACACCCCACTGTAGTGGGAAAAGTAATTACGCAGTGAGCCCGGGCTGTTGGGATCACTTGGGTAATGCTATTCTGAATGTTGATAGAATTCTGGACGCTTTCTGTTCTATGCCCAGGATGCAGGCAAGGGTGTTCTAAGAAAGATACCTCAGTATTTCCAGTAGGCCCCTTGCTGCCCAAGTAGGAGAAGCCGATTTTAGCTCTCTTGTGCTACAAATCGTCCTCCTTCCTCTCTGAGCCGCTTCTCACGATGGAGATGGAGCCCGTGTGGCAGGGGCTGGCCATGCTCACGTCCAAGGCACCGGGCCCTCCTTGGATTCACACGGTCTCCTTCTGAAGCACAGGTTTATTTTGACCCATAACGTCTCTGTCCTTTCTTTTGGGCAGGGATGGAACCACAGATGTGACGCGGACCATGCACTTTGGGACCCCAACAGCCTACGAGAAGGTAGGGTGGAAGCAAAACACTTGAGAGAGCTCCCCCCCCCCCCCAGCTTTTCATTAAGAAGAGGAATGGCTGTTGTGAAAAGGGATTGCATAAATAAGTAAAAAATTATATGTGGGGCAGTAAAATAGCTCATTACTGTGGAGTCAGGCTTATCACCTTTATGGGGAGTGATTTAATTAATCATCAGAGGGTAAGCCATCTGGGGAACTTTAAAAAGCATTCTTTTAAGATTAAGGCAGCTCGGCGTCAAGTTTAAACAGCTTCGGTCTTTCTCTTGAGGGAGGAAGTCTGGGGGAGGGGGGGAGTGGAGTAGTAATGGATGACGTGTGTCTAGATGCTATTCTGAACACTTCCCGACCCACCTCCCCCTCTCACGTTCGGAGGCTTTCCTTTGTAGGAGCTCCCGGAAGTGAGACACTCGCTGCCTGGTAACTGGCATCCCTGCCTCGGAAGCAGCTGTGAGGAGTTCAGGGACCTGGAGTGACAGGTCCTCCCAGCTGTTGATGGGCTCCGTGGCCTTGAAAGAGTCACTTAGGGCCTATAAAAGATGTGGGAACGAGTCACTCACCCCTTTGGTTGGCCCTGAAGTCCACAAAGCCAGCAAGTTCCTGGCTCTTAGTCACTGCTCTGTCCAGTTGGGCTGAGTGGAAGAACAGTTTTCTCCAAAGGCGTTCTTTCAGGGGGTGTCCCCAAGGAAGGGTGTGCCACGGCATGAGTTGCTGTGACACTGGCTTCACAGCCTTGGCGCCTCTGTCGTGTCCATTTGGGGACACCAGCATGTTGGACACATTGGGACCTGGGCCTGGAGCCCTTGAGGTGACTCCATGCTGTGGGACGAGCCCAAGTGTGGGTGAGGAGTGGGGTTCCTGGTGAACTGTACAGCCTTCTGTGTACCCCCAGGCAGTGAGGCCAGCCCTTGATAGTGCATGGTGGTACTCAGCCTGCTGCCAGAGTCAGCTGGCCTGGCTCTAGGGGCAAACAACTGAATCTCTCGGCGAGGTGAGGACCACAGTGGTGCCCATGGGGTGAAGTGCGGGACCCGGAGGGATGTGCAGTCAGTGTGAGCTGCTCACAGCACTCCTCCTCCCCGGCTTTCTGCGGCTGCCCTGACAGAGCCCGTCAGAATGGCCACTACGGGGCAAGGTTCTGTGAGTCACCTCTCTGACAGTTGTCTTTTATGACATTTTCGTTCAAGATTTGATGGAAAGTTGGCTCCATGGTAACCCTCCTACCCCTCCCCCCCCACCTTTTTCCTTGGTACCCCGGTGTGCTCTGTGGCATTGCTAAAAACCTCAACAGGCAAGAGCTATGCTGTCAGCCAACCTCTGCCCCTTCTCTGCAACGCGCCCTCTGGGCTTTCTTTGGCAGGAGTGCTTCACCTATGTCCTCAAGGGTCACATCGCCGTCAGTGCCGCCGTTTTCCCGACTGGAACCAAAGGTAGGTGGCTCCTTCTGCCTCGTGGTGGCCCCTTCTGCCACGTGATGGCCCCTTTCTGCCGGCATCAAGCATGTTTGAGTCGAGGGATGGAGCCTTGCCCTGGCTCGCAGTGGTAACCCTCAGCCGGCTCCAGGCCCAGCGCTGCACATGGGGGTGCTGCTTGGCGTGAGGTTGCTGCCCACGGACTGAGCTCAGAGGGTCTCCCAGGGAGCTGGCTCAGGGCTGGGCCTTGGTGTCAGTTGTGGACCTCTCTCCTGACCCTCTATGGCAGTGGTTCTCAACCTTCCTAATGCCGTGACCCTTTAATACAGTTCCTCATGTTGTGGTGACCCCCCCAGCCATAACATTTTTGTTGCCACTTCATAACTGTAATTTTGCTATTGTTATGAATTGGGCGACCCCTGTGAAAGGGTCATTGGACCCCCAAAGGGGTCGTGACCCACAGGTTGAGAACCACTGCTCTATGGTGCAGGAGGAAACCTGCAGGCAGCTCTCAGGAGGGGGTCCACCAGGCTTAAAGGCTTTGGGCCTTCCCATCTGCCCTTCACCATGGGGCCAGGGTTTTTGCTGGGATTTATTTCTCTGGCAGCCGGACTTTAGACAGACATCCTCCTGTGCTGGAGGACTGATGGAGGGGCCATTAGACTGGGAGTGTACAGGCCCTAGGCTTTGAGTCTGGCCAGGTCAGGCACACAGTCTCAGGCCCATTTTCCTCCTCTCTGGGGACTGTGTGCCAGGTTGCAGTTGAGCCAGAGCCCGGTCATTCTGAAATCATAGGGTCTCAGAGTTGGGAAGGGAGCTTCTACGCCATTGACTACAGCCGCACCTGCTGCAGGCCCCTGTCCCTCATGCCAGGCTGGCAAAACAGCTCCCCCAGCTTCAGACTGTGCTCCGGTGTGGCTGGGGAGCCACCCTCCTCTAGAGCTTGGGCTCGTAGAAAGTTCTTCCTCGTGGTGGGCACAAATCTGAAGCACCCAGTAACTTTACCCGCTCAGTTCCGTGTCACCCTCTGGAGCCAGACATCATAAACTCATCTCCAAAGGGCGTCGTAAACGGAAAAGCACTGTGCCAATAGCAGCCAATGGCTCTTTTTCAGGCCACCTTCTCGACTCCTTTGCCCGCTCAGCCCTGTGGGATTCCGGCCTAGATTACCTGCACGGCACAGGCCACGGTGTTGGGTCCTTTCTGAACGTCCACGAGGGTCCCTGTGGCATCAGCTACAAGACGTTTTCCGATGAGCCCCTGGAGGCGGGCATGATCGTCACCGATGGTAGGTGGCCCTCACGCAGAGGCACGCGCGCCTTCTGAGGCTTCTCTTGGGGGCTCTGTGCGGTGGTTCCTCATTGGACAATCACTCCCGAGCACTTTGGACAGAAGTTCCCTCCCTGTCACCTTGAATTACCCAGCATCGGACAGCTTTTCTGATCACTGAAGGGGAAAGTGAACATCTTTTGTCCCCCACGCCCCAGGGGAAAGCTGACTTCATAGCGCCATCAGTGAGCTTTGGCTCCTTGATATCCGGGCCTTTTTCCTCACAGATGATGTTGGGCAGTAAGGCCTCCCTCTTCTGCCCTCTCTCGGAATGCCCTCTTCTTGGGGAGTGTGCTTTCGATGGCTGCAGCCTCTGCTTTACAGAGACACATCGTTTATTCATTCAGCAGACCCCTGGCCAGGGAGCTTGCAGCCAATTTCCAGGCCCTGCGGAGTCAGCAGAATGTGGCCACATGGGTGGAGGCACCGGGGTTCTGGTCCCCGAGCTGTGTCGCCTCCTCTTTCATGGGAGGGCTGGGGCCTGTCCTGCCGGGCCTGGCAGCTCTGGGCAGGAGGGCTCCCCGTTGGCCGAGTCTCAGCGTGGGCTTTGCTTTGTTGCAGAACCTGGCTACTATGAAGACGGGGCTTTTGGAATTCGCATTGAGAATGTTGTCCTAGTGGTTCCTGTGAAGACCAAGGTATTTTTCTCTCTTTCTCTTCTTTCTTAACTTCCTGTGTTTCTCAGTGGGCCAAGACGACGGCTTGAGTCTTGGGCCCCCAGAGTGTCCTCTCCGGGGGCCAGGATGGAGCCACAAAGTGACAGGGGCTTTTCTGGGTAACACGCCCCTTTCTTACAAAGTCAGAGAAGGAGACCTTTATTGTGCCGGCCCTCTGACCCTGTTTTCACGGGGGAGGGGGCGGGGTGCAGGCATGTCCTGGGCTTGCCGTGGCTTGGGGCTCTGGGCTTGCCCGATGGGGCTCCTGTGAGGCCTCTGCTTCTGGGGGTGCTTGGCGAAGGGGCTGATTTGCAGGTTCCCCTCAGACCTGAGTCAGAATCGCCAGGGTTTGGGGGCTGGGAAGCTGCAGGTCCAGCACACTTGCCCGGTGATTTTTATTGAGTTAAGACACCCTGAGTTAAGGCCGTGAGTCAGGCTTCCTATGGGAAAAAAGACAGTGTTTTACCCTCTTCCCCAAACTGACTGCCAAGAGACCACAGGGCTTTAGGCACAAGGCTGTGCCCTAAAGACCTGCTGCTTCCCCTCCGTGGGGATTAAGGAAATACAGCGCTTGGAGGGAAGTAGCTTCGGAGTCTTCAAGGAGGCCACCTGCAGGAACCTGTTCTTACAGGGGGCTCTGCATTGAGCAGAGACCCAGCATGCACTTGTGTGCCCCTGGCTGATTACACACACACACACACACACACACACACACACAC
>NW_022103968.1:19726221-19728103 GCF_000313985.2 Echinops telfairi
TGATTCCACACACACACACACACACACACACACACACACACACACACACACACACACACACGTTACCCGGTGTCTGCTGAGACAAGACAGACCACGTGGTTGTTGAAAAATATTTTGGGGATTTATACCCAGAATCATGAGAAATAATAATCAAATTTCACAGTCTTGAGAAATGAAAACAATGATGACCCAACCCTAAACCCAGGCCCTGCCCTGCTTCTGCTCCGTCGCCATAGACGTTAGCCTGTGGGCACACAGCCTGGAGCTGTTGGTTCTCTCAGGTGGCTTGTGCTGTGGCCCAGACGTGTGGTTGTGTAGCAGAGCCGCTCCCTGGAGGCAGCAGCAGCTGTGCTCACCATGCCTCTTCCGTGCGCCTATAAACACGGTGACCTGCTAACTGATTTTTGGCTCACAGGTACACCCAGCTCTGGTGGACACGCCTGGTGGCGGGCGGTCCACCAAGGTAAAGAGGAAATGTTTCTGTTTTTTCCCCCCACAGTATAACTTCAATAACCGGGGAAGCCTGACCTTTGAACCTCTAACTTTGGTTCCAATACAGACCAAAATGATAGACGTGGATTGTCTCACAGACAAAGAGGTAATGGAGAAGACGGGCAGGGGGCTGGGGGTGAGGGCGGGGTGTCAGCGGCGGGGGCAGCCGTCCCAAGTTCTCTGCCCCATCCTCACTGTTTCATTGAGAGGCCGAGTCACGGTCAACTGAAAAGTCTAGGGCGTCTGGAGAGCGCGGGGCCTAAAGCAACAGCAAAACTTGCTGCCGTGGAGTTAGTTCTGACTCCGCGTGACCCCATAGGACCGCGTTGAACTTCCCCGTGGGTTTCTAAGACTAGAACTGTCTCCAGGAATAGGATGCCTCAGCTTTCTCCAGCAGCTGGTGAGTCGGAGCTGCTGACTTTGGTGAGCAGCCCAGCCCGTCTGTAACCCACCACACCATCAGGGCTCCTTGACCCCAGCAGCTTTCCCTGGAATCCTTAGGCCTTAGGGAGGAGCTGCACTGGGCAGAGCCGTGGGGCGGGGAATGTCGCCTTTGGTGGTCTGATTACTTCCTAGGAGGACAGGAGTCCTGGCTGCACCGAGGCAGGTGAGCCTGCATCTTCCCTCCAGAAAGCCAGGTGATGGTAGAGCCTCCTGGCTCTGCACAGACCAGGTGGTTTCAGGTGCCGTGCGAGACAGTATGGAAATGAGAGGCGGAGGAGTTGGGAAGTTGCTACCGTGTAACTCGGACTACGAAATGACTCAGGAGGGTCAGAGCACTCCCCCGTCCAGAGCTTTAGGTCGTCAGATCCCAGGCTGGCTCCCAAGGCTCGCGAGGCCAGGTCACGTGGCAGGTCTGGGAACTCTGGAGTACAGCTGGAGGGATCAGGCTGGCGATCAAGGTCAGAGCAGAGAGAAGGGACCGGAACGGTCAGTTCTGGGCAAAATGGTTCCCAAGCCAGGAGGCCAGAAGGGCACACGTTCTAGAGGGCAGAGCCCTGGCAAGTCATTGGAAGACGTGGCCCACAGCAAATGATGTGCAAGGAGGGCAAGGCCAAGCCGGGTGGGTGACTCTCGGAACAAGAGGGTCTTGTTACTCTGAGGCCAGCCCTGGCCTCATTTCAGGGGTTTCTCTTGAGAAAGAAACAGATCCTCAGGGGGTTGGGAAGTGGGGGAGTTGTTGGCTGCATGCTTGGCACTGAGGAAGGGGTCTCTGGGGGCCGGAGTTCAGGGATGTTTCCTTTCCCTTCGACAGGAGTGTGGCCTCTTCCCCCTTAACCCTGCTCTCCCCGCTGGGTGATGAGGCAGGTTGTCAGCTTTCTGCTGGCTCTGTGCATGGGCACATCCACTTGGCATTAGTGTGCTTGGGTTGGCTGCACATCCCCCCCCC
>NW_022103968.1:19728203-19732225 GCF_000313985.2 Echinops telfairi
ACCAAGACCCAGGTGGGCCCCACTGGCCCCGCTTTCATCAGCTCTGCAGATGGATACCAGACAGAAAACAGATCGCAGCTGAACAGAGCCAGATGTTGCTTTTTGATGCCCAGGGGCTCCCGCCCACATAAAGGATGGCTTAGGTGACGGGGAACAAGCCCTCAGCCTCTTAGCATTGATTATCTCATACTGGCTCTTGGGCACAGCTTCCAGAATCTTGGCCCTGGGCCCTGCTCTCCGGGAGGCCCCAGGCTATGGATTCCTTTGAAGCCATTCTAGGTCGTTCCCAGCCTGCCCTGTGCACATTCAGGGCTTTCTCTGGGAGGCATCACTACGGTTCACATTCCATTTTATCAGGCTCCCAAGGAGACGGTGCTGGAAGCCAGTTTCCTTGGAAGGAGGAGGAAGAGTGTGTCAACCTTTGATTCACAACCCACCCCCATGACATGGGACACACACTAGTGGGATCTCTCTTATTCCATAGTTCATTTCTGTACCATGTCGAACCAAATCACTGAACTATTCTTTGGCCCAGCTGGTTTTTATATGACCCCAAAGGTCTTACCGGGGGGTCATCAGCACATTTATACCAAAGAACAGTAGCCTACAGTATCTCGCTCACCAAGCAAGAGTTCCAGAGTCTCTTCCTGTAGGCTCCTTAATTAGCCTGCGATTTTATCTTGTTTGAGGGCATGGTCATTCAGGAGAGCAACCTCTGCCCTTTGGCTTTTTAAAGCACCTGGTGTTCAGCAATTATGCGAGGGAGTTTCCATCACTTGCCACCAGATGGCAGCAGAAGACTTTGGTCGGACCAGAACTCGGGAAGTCTGCAGATTGGTCAGAGCTCAACCAACCCAGAGGGCTTTGGGAATTTCCCTGTGACCCTTGCGCTACACCAGGCTGCTGCTGTCACCCTTGCTGTTGAGCTGGCCCTGCTGTGACAATAGCTTTTTGTCTCTTGACACCTCCAAGCAGGGGTTAGTAGACCCCTCAGTGGAGACTGGAGACTGCCTGGGTCAGAGCTAGCTGTCCATGCTGCCATCTGTCTGTCCTCTGCCTCTGTGGGCTTTGGCCTCTCAGCCAGGCTTCAGGGCCTGATCTGATCTGGACTGTTGTCCCCAAATAGCCTTTGGCTCATTTGCAACAGCCACACAGACAGTGGTCATGCGTTGCCCACCTCATGTAGCAAGGTGTCCAGTCGACAGAGGAGGGTAGAGCGTTACCCTCTTGGCAAAGCTTGTTTCACTCCAGGCTGCCTCTGCTTCCTCCCCCACCAGGGGAGGGCTTTACCCTCAGGTGACAGGAGGATGAGCCCCAACCTGGGTAGCAGGTCTAGTCAGCACCTCCTTTCTTACCTGGTCACTTTATCTCCGGATGTGAAAGCCCCATTCAGCTGAGCGTCTGAAAGTCAAGCCCACTTCCTGCACATGGCAGCACCATGGTCCTTACCCATTGAGGGTTTGGGGGTCAGTTGGCCCCCTCAAGAGCCACATGGCCTAAGTTTATCTGCTCCGTCAGTAGAGACAGGATAGGAAGCTCAGTGTGTCTGCAGACAGCTTCAGGCGAGTCTCTTAGTAAAAGCTTTCACCGCACTCCTGGGACAAGGGAGTGTCCTTCATGCACCGCCTGCCCTCCTGGTTCCCTTCCCAAGAGATGGCTCCGGTGTAAGGGACTGAGGCCCGCACAGGGTGTGTGTGTGTGTGCAGAGACTGCCCAGTAGGAACTGGTTGGCACTGGACTCTTAGAATGACATTGGGTATGGCTCCCAGGGCCCCATCTGGGGAGCACCTGGTCACCGGTTACTCCACCCAGGGAAGCCCAAAGCCAGGACTTGTCACCAGGTTGCTGGTTCCCTCTGAGTGGTTCCCAGTCCCCACTCTGGATTAACCAGCGAGCGCTTTCACGCTGAGGGATGGGCCGTCAGCTCTCCAGGGAAGCAGAGCACAAGGAAGTCACGGTGGTTCCCCACTGAGGGAGGGAGGGAGGGAGAGTTGTGGGCGCCCTGCTCTCCACTCGAAGGAGCTCTGGTGGCTAACTGGGTGACGTGTTGGGCTGCGAACCACAATGTCAGTGGTTCAAAGTCATGTGCCCTGCCCCGAGGGAGACGGGTGTGGCTTTCTGTTCCTGTAAAGATGTTCAGCCTCAGAAACCCACAGGGGCCGGTTCTGCTGGGTCCTTGAGGGCGACTAGGAGTTTGGTTTGGGGTTTTCGGTTTCCTCTCAACTTCTGACCTCTACCCCAGGGTCCCTCCAGCGATGCCCAGGTAACTGACCACTGCCCGTGCCCCTCTGCTCCTCCCCCTGCAGTGCAACTGGCTCAACAGCTACCACCAGACCTGCAGGGACGTGATCGGGACGGAGCTGCAGAAGCAGGGTCGCCAGGAGGCCCTGGAGTGGCTCATCCGAGAGACGCAGCCCATCCGCAGACAGCACTGACATGGCCCTGGGCGTGGCTTTTCTAAGCAGCTCGGGGGACCGGGAGTGACGTGGCAGGCCCAGGCCATCCTCCCCTTTTGCCTCCTCTTTCCCTCCCCCCTTTTCACTTTTAGACTCTTGAGAAGAATCAAAAACCTTCTTTTACCCTCTTTGATAATTTCTTGCAACCACTCGGTCTTATGATTTTTAAAAATTGTTGAGAATGAGCCAAAAATAAAAATGCTGTCCCGGAAGCAGGGGCCCCACAAAGCTGAACAGGGGGCCGGGGCGCCCTCTGGCCAACGTAGTGGAGCGGAGCGCTCTGTGGCGGGCAGGCTCCAGGTGCTAGTGTCTCCCTCCCGGTCACCCTCATGCCCATGGGATTCTATTTATGGCCAGTGAATACACACCTCAGAACTCTGCTCTGGCTACTTGTCTCTGTCTGCATCGTGCTGTCCCCTGCCGGTCAGGCGAGCTGACCTCCAGGGCAGGGGTCTCAGACAAACGTCGCCCAGCTGGAAGGCCCCCTCTGGGTGAGCGCCCTGGCTTCCCTTTGCTTTGTCTGGCTCCATTGTGCATCTCTTTCTTCGCTTTATAAAAATCGTATTATTTTGGTGAGTATTTTTATTATCTCATTGTGCTTCTGATTTTCAAAGTAATATGACCAAAAAAAGAGTAAAGAATGACAATAGTAAAAGTACCGTGGTCAAAGTGACAGTCTTCCATAGTCCAGCCTGGAGGAGGTGAGCGCTGCAGGTGCCCCCCTCGCTGCCATTGTTTCATTGGTTTGTGACCTGTGACCCTAGTGGGCTTTCTTGTACGTGTGGGCGCAGCCCCAAGGGTGGGGAGGCTCGTGTCCCTATGACTTGACACCATGATGGTTGGGGGTGGTTGGGTGTGGAAGGGTGGACTTCTAGGTCTTTCCAAGGAGCTGGCCCTCAGTTGCTCGCTGGGATAGCTCACTTCATGACACTCCCTTGATCTGCTTGCCTTCTGTGTCTCACTTCCCCGCATGCCCTCCTCCCAGTAAACTCTACTCAGATTCTGGGCTCAGGGCCTGTTTTCTTGGGAATACAGCTCAAAGATACCCCTTAGAAACACACCACTGTTACTTACCTGTGCTCCCCGCTATGTCCCATTTCTTCTTTGTCCCTGTTTGAAGGGACTTCAAAAGGTCTGTGGAAACAGAATGAAAAGATAGTGGGCTTTTTCCGCGATCTTGCTGTCTCCCCCCTCATACAGTGAGTCTGTGCGTGCATGTAAAGGGATCTGCTTGCACACACGCAGACAGATCACAGGCGCAGAGAGGAGATCATTGTGCACAGAAACAACTGGATTTTTTTGGTGTGCTAAATACAGCCCAATTTCTTTTTCTTTTTTTTTCTGTTTATATTTTATTTCATTATTATTTTTAATTGTTTATTGTTTTGCTTGTTTTTTTAAAACATTTTGTTAGGGGCTCATACAACTGTTATCACAATCCATACACACATCAATTGTGTAAAGCGCATTTGTACTTCATTCTCAAAACATTTTCTCTCCACTTAAACCCCCGGCATTAGGTCCTCATTTTTCCCCTCCCTCCCCGCTCCCCCCTCCCTCATGAGC
>NW_022103968.1:19734046-19744986 GCF_000313985.2 Echinops telfairi
CTGCTCCTGTGTGCTCTGGTCAGATATATCCTTCTCCCGAAGCTGCAGATTCAGTGCCATCCTTTGAAATAAATTCTTCTTGGGGGAGGGGCCCAATTTATTTTTCTATAGTGGTACATCTAAACCCATTTTCAAGGACTGAGACTATTCCAGTGGGTAGTAATGTTCTTTTAGAAACTCGTCTTTTTAAACCTTTCATTTTTGAATGGCCCCCAAAGAGAGAGAAGCATCTTTCCACCATTCTTGCAGGGGTGGTGGACGATGTCCATCCTTTCTCCGAGCTGAGGAGCAAACAGTGAAGTAAACTCATCTCTGTGTACATGCAGAACCAGAGCGACAGGGAAGAAAAAAATAGTCTTACAAGTAGAGTGAGCCTACATTGCCAGTGCTGAAAAACTAGCCCAGGCCGGCCCAGCCCTTTCAGCATCCCTGATGTCCACCTACGTGGCGAATGGAAGCCTAATTGTAACGCAGCCCAGACGGCACAGAGGGAGTGCTTCCCAGCAGCAGGGTCACTGACCCACCCCAGATCAGTCCTTGAAGGCCCTTGCTCACACTTGCTTACCTTTCTCATATGCTCAAGGTTAGGCTTACAAGGAAACGTTTCTCCCTACAGAATAGAACATGTTCATCATGTGTTTCATCCATCGTTCCTCTAAAAGGTGGATGAGGATCTTCATTAGGTCCCCGTCTCCCGGGTGAGATCCTTCTCACAGGAGTTTAAATAGATTGTCACTTTTGTTAGTATGGGTTGACTAGAGAAACAAGTCCAGAGACCCTCATCTGTGTGAGAGAGAGCTTTCCATAAAAGAGTAATTGTGTATGGAGAAAACATCCCAGCCCAGTCCATTCAAGTCTGTTAGTCATACGTTAGCCCATATGTCGGATGCTTGTCCATAAATTCCTCTTCAAACCCATGCAGCACATGCAGTGGTAACGAATGCAGGAAGAGCACAGACTGGTGGGTGGAAAGGCCTGTGAATCCAGTGACCCATCTCCAGGCTGCCCATCATTGTGGCTCCAGGTGGCTTGTCAACAAGAATGTGAAGCAGAGAGTGTGTCCTGCCTTCAGAGACGAAGAGAGGAAGTTCCCAGAATCCTCAAGAGAAGGCCACTTCCACAAGGCGGGATCCTCAGGCTGTGACCTGACTGACAGGCTAGACTCCACCCCTTCTTCCTTTTATCAAGTTAACAAGAAATGGTGGAACTACCGTATAGTTCAGGTATGAAGACTTGGCTGCTGTTTCTCAGGCTGTTGAGCTTGTTTCATGAGCAGCTGGCGTGCAGTCGGATGTGTTTGGCTTATGCCCGGGAAGTAAAAGTCAGATGTGATTGGCTCATGCCCTGGAAGTAAAAGTCGGATGTGATTGACTCACACCTGGGAAAAAAAGGTCCCCGGCGCACACTGCTTAGAGCTTCGTGCTTGGACTGGCATGTCTTGACATTGTCTCCAACAGACATGAAGTAGGTGAGATGGCCCTATTAAGATTGAGGGCCAGAATAAAGTGGTTATGTGAGAGCCCAGAGGGAAGATGGGGAGATAAAAGTGTGGGTCAAAAGAAATCATTTCTTACTTTCAAAAGGAATAATGATACATTTTTTCTTTTTGGAGGGGGTGGTGTTAAGCTGAGCGTAGTGCATAAAACCCCAGGGAAGGCGATTGTGTCAGTCTCACTGTATCCCCTCATAACATTTTTATGCGCAGGTGCAAGGAAGGGTAAGTTTTGAACACCCTGTCTTGAACACCTTGGGGGTGGAGGTCGGGGAACTGTGGCTACCTTGTTACAGCTCCATCCATGACATTAGCCTACTCTAAGTTGACCAGATTTTAACATTGGTAAAGCGGGACACCATTGATACAACTCATATACTGGCGAAATAGCCACATGGCAGTCGAAAACCGTGTACCCTAGCTTGTTGTGCATTCTTTCCAAAAACCAGGACTTTTTAAAACTGCCGCGGGACGTGGGACAAATTGTTAAAAATCAGGACTGTCCCGCCAAAAGTGGGACGTCTGGTCACTTTAGTCTACTCCTACCGTCCCTGCTCCTGGCACTTCTCCAGCTGTGGGATGACCAATTAATTCTTAGCAGATTAATTCTGGATTAAGAGTAAGCAGCTGTGAAAGAAATCAATGTTGTACTTAAAGCCACGAGAGAGGTTTTTGACCTTGGTCTTTCCCAGCAGCTGGGAGATTTATACCAACAGTGGCCTCAAGATTCAACACAAACCTCTTTGTGACGCATTTCAAGCAATGGCCCTAACTGCTGGCTTCTGAGAGGAGCTGGGGTCAGTGGAGGTGGAAGCAGGTGTTGGGAGTTTGGGAGAATGGCTCATACAGAGTCACGCTGTCCAGGCTCTTTCTCAAGCCTGATTGCTTGTCCAGATGGTAGCCGGACAACACTCATCCACAAGCCCCTGCCATGGGGTCAATTCCTACTCATAGTAACCCTTTCCAGCAGGGGTCCTCACCCTTCCTAATGCTGCTACCCTTCACATTGTGGGGGACCCTGGATGTGGGCGTATCTGCATGTGGGCAGACCCACCTGAAGACATAAAGGAGCAGTGTCTCGGTTCCCAAGACCATCAGAAATATGGTCTTAGGCGACCCCTGTGAAAGGGTTGTTAGACCCCCAAAGGGTCGCGGCCCCCAGGTTGAGAACCATTCTTTAAAGGGTTTCCTAGACTGTAAATCTTTATTGGGAGCAAATAGCTTCATCTTTTTCTTGAGGAGTTGAGTGGTTAGTAGGTTTGAACCATTGACCTTGTAGTTAACAGTCCAACCAAGGTTCAGTATATGGGTTGGAGGGGGTCTCTCATAGAATAATGTGTTGTATTGCTGTACCACGCTTGTCATTTTGCTTACCCATAACCTAAGGAAGACCATCTTAGTTGCTTCCTGTCCTAGATGGAATTATAGCTTCCAGAAATATGTGTCAACTTGGTTTACCGTGGTTCTCAGTAGCTTGGCAACTATGTAATGATGTAGTTTGACAGCAATGCAGTGATGTAATCACTCGTGGCAATCTGATGTAATCCTCCATTTGCGATAGGTTATGAACTCTGACCTCTATGTTAAATAGGCCGATCCAATTATGTTAGTTAGGATTAGGCTATGCTAATGAGGCAGCCTTCCTGTGGGCTGTAACACCCTTACTCAGGCCAGCCCTCATCTGAGATAAGGGGCGTTTCCCTGGGGTGTGGCCAACAGCACTTGTTATAAGAGATAAAAGGAGAGAGAAACCAGCAGAGAAGAGGGACCAAGTGAGAAGAGCTAAGGTGCCTGTCCTAAGAACATTCTAGTCTCAGGAAAATAATGCTACGACACACACAGACGTCCAAGAGACACCAGGCCCCGGATAACTGAAAGTGGGACCTGCCCCGGAGCCGACAGAGCAGGCGCCGAGTTGGACTTCCAGCATCCAAAAGTGTGAGAATAAATTTCTGTTCAAAGCTATCCACTTTACAATCTTTCTGTTATAACAGTACTAGATAACTATGATATTGCATATTACTGTTTTTGAATCACAAGGGAAAGTTTTTTTAGGATGGGAAATGCTAGTATACGAGTACCACGTGAAAGACTGTTGTAGGATTATTGGGGTTAGGAACGTGCTCTCCAAGGCAGACGGCGCACAACAACCTCCCTGTGAGCTTCCCTGACCCTCAGCTTCTCTAACGTGAGCGTGAGAGGTAGCAGTCTCAGGACGGGTGGTGGGCATGGAGAAGCTCCTGCATGCTAGCCCTCTAGGGTCCTTCATGCCTTCCAGCCAGAAACACTGGGTCAAAAGCAGCAACCTTGAAATGTCATTCACATGCCTTACCAGTCACTTGTTTACGGTGAGATGCCTCGAAGCTGGGTTTTCTTGATTTCTCCAGCTGTCCGGAGAAGCTGGGGATAAGTCTGGGAAAATGCTTGGAAAATCGAACCTGGGCTTTCCTGCAAGGGTTAGGACAGCACTGCTTTGGGAGGTGGGGAGTGAGAATTTCCAGCAAACCTTGCAGGGAGCCCAGCTGTGTCTGAGGTCCTCCTGTACGTCCTGCCAGCAGGTGGCAGTGCGGTTCTAGGGAGAGCAATGGTGGCCAGCGGGCCAAGAAAGTGGGTTCAGTTACTCTGTCAGTTCTGGGGGAAATCCTGAGAGAGTCCTAGGGACGGCCCCTGTTAACCACAAGCTTCCCATCCAGAGGTCAGCACCCAGACTGGCTTGAGGCAGAAATGTAGGTGACGTTCATTTGACAGAGATAGGCCGGAGGGCCAGCTAAGCTGGGGGTGACGGGAGCAGAAAGAAGTGGTTTAACCAGGATATGGAGTGTGACTGCAGCCCTGGGGAGTTGGTGATCTAATGGAACAGGCAGGTGACTTCCATGAAATCCAAGGTCTCCCCTGGTTGGATCCCTGTGCTCCATCCCATTGTCACATCTTTTTGTGGACCCCGACAATCCTGGCTAGCCCTGAGTGCCTGTGGTTAGAACAGCTCACTTGTGTGCCCTCCATGGGGACCACTCATCCCCCTAGAAAGTCAGACTCTCCATCGTCATCACTAACCTTCTTACCGCCTTTCCTTTGTCCCCGGGCACCTTTCCCCTTCTTAGCCTGCTGTGACTTTACCCTGCTATGCCCATTTTGGCTCATGGGGAAACCTGATTCACTCCATTCTCAGGAATTAAAAGGAGAGCGCTAAGGGTTCCGGGATCCATTGTGTTGTCTTCTATTTAAACAAAGGCTTTGTGCTGTTATTCCACTATGACCCCAGCGTCCTTTGCGGCCTTTCTCACATGCTCTATTTGGTTCTCTGCAGCCATAGTGGTTATGCGTTGGGCTGCGAGCCACATGTCTGGCAGTTCAAAGCCACCAGCAGCTCCGAGGGAGAAGGACTGGACTTTTTACTCCCGTAAAGAAGTGCAGTCTCAGAAACCCACAGGGGGTCGCTGTGAGTCAGCCTTGACTCAATGGCAGTGATTTGGTTTTGGAGTTTACAGTCTCAGGAAGTCTGGTGAGGTCAGTGGTTAGGAACCCAGCCCAAATAAGATTAAATTAGCTTGTTGAATTCCCTGGAGAGCTAATAGGTTTCCCTTGCTTAGTGATCACAGCCAGTATCTTTATCGTTGGTCCAGTTGGCATGGTAGCCTGGCTTTTCTTTCTTCATCATCTCTTCAATTCCAAACCGAGCTCCTTTATTCTCCACCTTCAGGGCCAAACTCCAGGATCACACCTAGTCTCTCAAACTGAGTACGGAGCTTATTCGGAGGCTGCTTACCAGCCGTGTTTCTCTCATGCTTATTTCCAAGAATTAGCCTCCTTGACTGAGATCAGCTGTGGCTTTGTCCCCAGCCCCTTGGTGTCCCCCAGGAGGGTAGAGGCACTGACCTGTCGAGTAGAGTGCACCATACCAGTGGTCATGGAGACGGCACGGGACTGGGCAAGGTTGCATTGTAGACACTGAGGTCTCAGTCAGAGCTGACGGCACGGATACCCTAACAGTGACGTGCAGAGTGAAGCGGAACCACCACAGATCGGGAATGATCGTGTACAGAACCGACATCCTGTCAGTAGTAGTTCCCATTCTTTCACGCTCACCTTCCTTTGTAGTCCCTGGACCTAGAATGCCCCAGCTTGGCTAGTGCCAACTTTTCCCCTGAATATCTGTTTTTCTCCTGGTCTGCCCATCCCCCTCCTGACCACAAAACACCAGGTTCTTTCATGCAGGATGGCACACGCCCCCTTTTGCTGCTAGCCTCGCCCCTAGCCCCTCCCTCCTCTGCAACACTGCTCGGGCTGTGTTGTTGACTTGTTCCCTGCTCAGGTGATCACGTTTAGGTTCAGATCGCTGATCCTGTGGGCTACCCATTTCTTCCCAGGGGACACACTAGTGGAATTCCCCTTTGCAGCACTGGATCTGGTGTTGACCAGGTGAGGGAGGGTGTAGGGGATCGCTGCTATCCATCACTGTGGCTTGGGAACCTGGTGCTCAGGAGTGTCTGGTAAGGAAGGCGGACCCCTTGCAGAAGAACTGTGCCTGAGGAACAGTTGGGTCTTCAGGATTGCCATCAAGACTGGCAGAAAGGCCACACTTCAAATGCCTTCTGCTGTTGAAGGCAAAGTCATCGCCGACGCTTATTTTACTGGGTACTTTTAGGTGCTACATATTCCTTATTTTGTGTAATCCTCTCAACAGCCCTTTAAGATGGACGCTATTAAAATGCTTTAAAACAGTGTTATCCACATGTAATTCACACGCCATCCAAGCCAGCGGTTTAAACAAATTAAGAAGAGGTGTGCCATCACCACCACAGTCATTTTTTGGGACATTTTCTTCAGTCCTCATATCACATAGTATTAGCTCCTCATTTTTCCCTAACCTGCCCGTAACCTTAAGAAATCATTAATTTAGTTGCCGTCTCTGTAGATTTATGTATTCTGGATTTCATATAAAGAAAATTACATATTAAAAAAAAACCACACCAAGAAATCAAAACCCAAACAATCAAACACACAGAAAACCCTTAATCCAAAAGAAATCAGAAAATAATAAAAATGAGAACAAATGTAAAATGAGCCCAAAGGGGGAACAAATGATAAAGGGTCACATTTTAACCTAACTGCAACTGCATTAACCTACTTTCCAATGCCCTCTGTCTGATAACAATGCTATCCATGTTCCTGCTCAGTGTCAGCGGGCATTCCCCAGAGACTAAATCCACATGGGACGCTGCTAAGGAACCCTGGCGGCTTAGTGGTTACACTCTGGGCTGCTAATCTCAAGGTCAGCAGTTTGAAATCAGCAGCTGCTCCGTGAGAGATGAGACTTTCTACTCCCAGAAAGAATCACAGTCTCGGAAACTCACGGGATGTTCCACCCTGACCTATCCGGTTACTGTGAGTCAGCATTGACTCGATGGCAGTGAGTTTTACTCAAAGTTGCACAGCTAACGAGTGATGGAGCCAAGGACTTCACTGAGGAAGTCAGATTCTAGAAACACCTCTCGTGCTCTTATCTGAGCGGTTCTGTTGCCTCCCCAGGGTAACTCAATTCTGGATAGGCAGCTGCTGTTTGCACAAACTGGATGTGGCAAGCGGGCATAGAAATGGGGTGGTGAGACTATTGGTGATTCTATTATGAAGGAAGAAGCCCCGTGGGCCTAGTGTTTACATGTTGTGCTGCTAACCACAAGGTCAGCAGTTCAAAGCCACCAGCCTCTAAGGGAGGACGATGAGGCTTTCTACTCTTGTAAAGAGTTACAGTCTTGGAAACCCATGGGGTATTCAGTTCTACTCTGTTGTATAGCATCGCCTTGAGTCAGACTGGACATGATGGCACTGGAAGAGAGTTTTGGTAGGAAAATGTATTTGCCATGGTCATGAGCCAAGGAATAGCATCCAGAGATGCAAATGCACACGAGCCAGGTGTCCTTTACCAAGGAGGGGCCAAAAAGGGAGGTCCCTGTGGATGTCAAAAGTCCATGTACACAAAATGGAGGTCACACCTCTACACCAATGTGCAAGTGTGGAATTAGAGGACATATGTATAAGAGCTAGACCTGATACTAATGATCAGAAATGCTCCTCATTGTCTTGTGAAGCAAGGTTCATTAATTAAAACATGTTCAGTGTGACTTTAAACACCCAAGACATAATATCACAAGGCAGACATGCAGTGCAGTTATTTATATTCTCGCACTTCTGTACATTAACGTCTCATCTAATTAAAACCAAATCCACCCTGGGAGATTTGAAGATGCTTTATTTGGTCTCTGATCAGTGAATGTCATACGTAAGATATTTCAACTTGTAGGGCCATCTAATCCCTTTCTCTAGCTTTGATCAATATCAATTACGGTCACAAACTGTTATTTTCACTGATGGAATGGGAAGAGGTAATAGAAAATGTGGCCTCCACGAGTTTGAGATGGTTCATTGATCAGACATGTGATTGGATGCATTTGTCATGTGAGAAATTTTACTAGCTTGTGCTCATTTGCAAGTATCAAAAACCAAGTCTGTCTATATTTAGAAAATAAGACAGGTGGAAAGGGAGGATTTGTGGGAGGTTATTGATGCTGTTGTGTGAATGGAACAAGGAGATGCTGCATGGAAAACCAGGAAAAGTGTCTGACAGGATCGTCTCCTCACCATCCTCCTTCAGTCAGTTTGCTGAGCAAACTGGTTTATAGGAAGAAGCTGGTTTATAGGAAGAAGTACCAGATATACTCGTGTATAAGCCGAGTTTTCCAGCATATTTTAAATGCAGTTTTTGTTGTAAAATTAGGTGTCTTGGCTGATACTCGGGTCAGATTATACTTGAGTATATACGGTATGTGGAATCAGGATTGGAGGAAGGCTTACTAACAACCAGAAATATGTAGATGATGTAACCTTGCTTGCTGAAAGTGAGGAGGACTTGAATCACTTGCTGATGGAAATCAAGGGCTGCAGCCTTTGGTATGGATGACAACTTACTGTAAAGAGGACCAACATTCTCATAACTGGACCAATAGGTAACACGATAAATGGAGGAAAGATTGAACTAGCCAAGGACTTCATCTTGTTTGGATCCACAATCACAAGGCTCATGGAAGCAGCAGTTGAGAGAAAATGACGCAGTGGGTAAATCTGCTGCACAGTATCCCTTAAATGTTGAAAAGCAAAGATGTTTCTTTGAGGACTCAGGTGTGCCTAACCCAAGCCATGGTGTTCTCCATTGCCTCATATGCATGTGAAAGTCAGACATTGAATTAGGAAGACCAAAGAAGAATTGATGCATTTGAATGATGGTGTTGGTGGAGTATATTGAAAGTACCATGGGCTGCTAAAGGAATAAACAAGTCGGTTGAAAGAAGTACAGTCAGATTACCCGTTAGAGGCCAGGATGCTGAGACTTTGATCTCTCATACTTTGGACATGTTATCAGGAGAGCTCAGCCCCTGGAGAAGGACATCGTGCTTGGTAAAGTAGAGGGGCAGCGAAAGAGAGGAAGGCTCTGGACAAGATGGACTGACACAGTGGCTGTGAAAATAGGTAAGAACAGTGAGGAGGATGGCATAGGACCGGGCAGTGTTTTGTTCTGTTTAACGTGGGTCATGAGTGAGAACTGACTTGCCGGCACATAACAACAACAACAACAGCAGCAGCATTGGTGGTTTATGGACTCACACAGACTAATCATGCAGCTGGACTTGGATCTAACAATGTTTTATTGTGTTACACAGTTTCCAGAAATCAGAACCAACTTGATAGCAACTAATTAATAACACTAATATTGGTGATCTTGGTGTTGGGGAATCAGGAACAGTTGCTGTTAAAAAACTACTGTCACGGTGCAGAGTTTGCTTTTTAACCTCTCATGTAACATGACTCCATCAAGATTCAACCTCCTCTCTCCTGTAACATGACAGTCAGGATTCGTGAGCATCAGGCTGGCCAAGCAGTCACTGGTCTTTCCTAAGCAGGAAGAGGAGCTGGAAGCAAGAGGAGCACAGGCTGGTGGAGGCAAAAGCAGATGAATTCATGGGTCAACAGGTGGTACGAAAGGCTGGGGGGCCAGGTGCAGGATCCAGGCTGGCAAGGAGCTGGCTTCCCCGCAGTGTCAACTTAACAGGAGGAGGAGGAGGCCGCCACACCGTCAACGAAACTTCCTTCCAGTTGTGTCAGAGCTGTGTCCTGATCAAGGGGAAGCGCCCCGCCCTAACCACCACTGCTCGGCTGCTCACAGCATGTCCCATAATGGAGTTGATTACAGTATACTAGATCACATCATGGGGAGCCTTAACTATACACCACTTGGAACCCTGGCCCAGGCAAGTGGCACAAACCAAATGATCACCAGATGCTACCAGAAAGGTGTGGTGGGTATCAAGTGTTGAGTAACTAAAACCAAACCAAACCGCCCCCTGTAGAAACAACTGTCAGAACAATAATAAACTGTACAGAAGGCAGGAAGGGTTAGGAAAGAAGGGCAGTGGCAGTGGGAAGCACAGGGAGGAAGTGGGGTGAGTGCTGTTGCCTTGTGGGGATTGCAATCAATGCAGTGAAACAAAAGGTGTATGAATTGTTAAATAGAAAACTAACTTGTTCCATAAATGTTCATCCAAATCACAATAAATCATAAAGAAATAAACAACCAACCAACCAACCAGCTATAGGGAGATGGTGGTATGTACAGGGAAACCTTTGAGCACTGGGCTTTGATGGCACTGCCTTGTTTTCCAGGTCTCGACAGATAACTTTGGCTGTCACGTGGTCTGGGGGGAACTATCTGAATCTTCTTTCTCTGACAGCTTTTCGCTTTACATAGGGTCCAGCGTTTGCTGAAGTTTTTACTGTTTAATTGCATTTTGTTTTAGCAATAAAGTTTTCTTAAAAGGTAAGCTTCTGACGACTCTGATGTCAGACAGATTATTGAGAAGAAACTCTTGCTGCAACCTCGTGCAAGCGAGTGCTATAAAAAATCAGCCCGGATTGCCTTTCTTTTGGGTGGATCATCCTGTAATGAATTGCTCCACAGGAGATTCACCTGAAAGTATAGCTGAGCTCCCTGGAGGGAGGGAAGTTTTGCGTTGTACCAGATGTGCAAGTCTCCTCTCTTTCAGTAGGAAGATTCCCACGATGGGAGATTCCTTTCTCTGCCCAGACAGTTAATTCTGCGGGGTGAATTAGCCTCCTCTTTCTTTTCTTCATCCCCTATGTATCTGTTTCCTCCTTGGCTCTCTGAGGGCACGGGATGAGCTGGGATTTTTCTCAGGCATTTTCCAGATGGTGCTCATGTTAGAGGGAAGCCATTGCAGACGGCTTCGAAACCCATCGCAGGAGTCCTGTCTGCAAAGCACGTTTTCCTTCTCTCCTTTCCTAGACAGACTTTTCTAGTCTTCTGCCAGGAAAGTCAGTGCAGGAGTCATTTTTCAAAAGTGGACTGCCTGCCAGGAGCTCTGCACTGTCTACGGCG
>NW_022103968.1:19745086-19795943 GCF_000313985.2 Echinops telfairi
CTGCCACCCACCCTCCTGGTCTTGACTTCCACAGGACCTGAGTGGGGAACACAGCCCTGGATTTATGTGCTTTCTACCCGATTCTCTTCTCTCATCCTGCTCAGTCAGTTAGCAACATCCCTGGGTTGCTTGGCTTCCCAGTAAAACCCGCTCTGGTTTGTTTTACGGGGAAGTTGACTGTGCTGTTTTCCTGTCATTGCATAGGTACAGGATGTAGGGGTACGAAGCCCCCAGCAACTCCCTCCGTCATCTCTCCTTTCGAGAGAAGTCCGTAAGGTGATTTCAGTGACGTCTGCAGGTCCTGCTGGGAGTTTGTGGTCTCTTCTTCACTCACGGGGAGCCCTTCACCTAGAAGCTCCGCCCTCACATTGGGCATCACAAATCATAGTGCCTTAAACCCTAGAGACAGACCATTGAGACCAAACCAAAGCTCCACTCCCCAAGAGTCAATTCAGACTCAGCGACCATGGATAAGACTGAGTAGAACTGCCCTATCGGGTGTCCCAGGCACGAATCTATGGGAAGAGACTGCCCCATCTTTCTTCCTTAGAGCGACTCATTGGTTAAAACCACCCACCTGATTGTTAGCAGCTCAGGGAGTAACTGCTGCCCACTAGGCCCCCAAATTCACGGCCATCAAGTCATGGATTCTAACTCATCGTGACCCTACAGGATAAGGGGGAACTCTTCCTTAGCGTGTCTGAGATTTTAAATCTTTATAGATGCACACAGCCTCATCTTTCACTTGCTAGTAGACCAAAGCACAACAAAGCCCTAAACAGCAAAACCAAACCCACTGCCCTTGAGTGAATTCCAATGCAGAGTGACCCTATATAAGGTTTCTGAGATGAAACCCTCCAGGGCAGACAGCCTCCTCTTTCTCCCTTGGAGTGGCTAGTAGGTTTGGACGACCCAACACCTTAACCCTCAAGCACCACCAGGCCTCATATTGGGTGATTTCCTCTATCCAACTCAAATCCGAGACAATACAATGAACACATTAAATTTCCCCGAGACAACAACAGCCACACAAAAAACCCCAAATACAAACCAACCAACTGAACTTCTAGGTACTATCAAGAGATTTTAACAAAAGCACATTTTAATTGCAAATCGATGGAAGAACATTATCGCAAAATAAAGGGCTATCATTTAACTCAAATGCATTTAATTTGATAAAGGCCTCATTGTATTGTGTTCATTTACCACATTTTTGGAATGTGTCATTGTGACCTTGATCATTATATACAACCCCAAGAGTGAATCTCATATATAATGTTCAGGGGGAGAAACCAGGCCCCAGACAGGGCCGGGCTCTGGGAAACAGGCCTGCTGGAGAAAGCGCAAGTGCAGCCGAAGCTAATCCGTGGGGTTCCAGCCAGTTGTGAGGAGTGGATTCTGTCTGACTTCAAACCCTGTGGTTTGCAGGTCACTTATTCTCAAACATGGCACCTGCTGTAGGTTTTGTGCCTGTCACTAGCCATGGCAGTCTCTTTCGGCCTGTCCAGGACAGGAGAGTTTCCATGGGGTGTTTATGCCACTGAGATGGGTGCTGGCAGAAGAGCCCTCCCATGCCCCGTCTCTGCCCTGAATTGAGACACCAGCGCCTGTCCCTATGTGTGGCTGTGTGCACATTCTCAGAGCAACACACGCTCTGCTGTAGATTAAGGCCGTGACCCTGAGCGTGCTGAGAGGACGCAGAGCAGGGAGGGCTCAGTCTGTGTCTGATGGAAGTGGGCAGCCCCGAGGGGGGCTCTCCAGGGGAAGGAGCTTTGCATAGACGCGAAGGCACCAGGATCGGCCGCAGGAGAAGGGACGCTGCGCGGGGGCAGTCGTGTGTGCTCCTTTGCTGCTCAGGTGTGGTGGCACCCTCTCTGTGTCTCTTTCCTCTTCTGTCTCCAGCTTGTGACATTCGAGTGACTTCAAGACCAAAAAGATCCCAACCTCACTGCCATCGAGTTGATGCCGACTCGTGGCGACCCTATAAGACAGAGTAGAACTGCCCCTGTGAGTTCCGAGACGGAAACTGTTAACGGGAGTAGAAAGCCCCCTCTTCCTCTGGAGGAGCGGCTGGTGGGTTTTGAACTGCTGACTTTGCGGATTTCAGTCCCAGGGTCTCCTGAGTGACCTCGGAAGGGTCCCCTGGCCTTCACTTCTCTCAGCTTCAAGGGTTGCATGGGGTGGCATGAAACGGCATGCCTGAGTGCCTGGCGGGTCACAGACGAGATTCTCACCCTCAAGAGAACCTCTAGAGCAGGGGTTCTCAACCTCCTTAGTGCTGCTATCCTTTAATATAGTTTCTCATGTCGTGGTGACCCCCAACCATAACATGATTTTCATTGCTACTTCATAACTGGAAGTTTGCTATTATTATAAATCATAATGTACATATATACAGGATGTATTAGGCGACCCCTGTGAAAGGGTTGTTTGACCCCCAAAGGGGTTGAGACCCACAGGTTGAGAACCGCTGCTCTAAGGGTCCTTTGCTGCAGATGTTCCCAGTATACCACCTCACTGGATTTCCTGACGACTGCTTCCATGGGTGTTGATTGTGGACCCAAGTCACATGAAATCCTGGGCAGCTTGAATTCTTTCTCTGTTTTCCTTGATGTCGTTTTTTAGTCTACGTGTGAGGATGTTGCTTTCTTATGTTGAGGTACGAAATCTATGTAGAAGACCACAGCACTGGAATGCAGACTTTAGTTCAGCAGGATGAACTTATAGAGCCACAGCTGTTCAAGGATAGGCTTTCAATTTCTCAACGGGGTAAAGTGACGATCCTTTGGCGATGACGGGGGTATAGGGATCAAATTTGCAGGTGACAAAGCCAAACGATGGTTTTATTCATCTCCGCCCCCCAGCCCCCAGTTCTGGTTTGGCCCCGTTGGAAGACTTAGAACCCCTTCTTCCTGGCACAAGGTAGGATGGTGCTGAAGGAGTCCATCCTGGCCCTGGGGTTGGCTCGGGCAGCAGGATGCCCACCTCCCTCATCAGCTCTTGTGATTGTGCCCATAATGTGGGTCTGAAAGGTTGCTCTTTATTGCTTTCCTTCCATTTGCTCACTTTGTCCCAGGTGACTGAGAAATACTGTCCAGACTCAGGCCCTTCCTCGAACGGAGAGAATAGAATGCCTTCTGAAATGTGGGGGGCTACCCTAGCTCTGTGGTCCGAAGAACCCCACGTAGCTTACTTTATCTAAAGAGCTAGAATAGACTTTATCTTCTGAAAATGTCACGTTCCACACAAAATCAATTAGGGACACGGTGACCCTAGGTAGTGACATTGTTTACTTTTTCTCACAGTGAAAAGGCATCGCAGAGGGTAGTGTCCACATATACTTGTGGCACTGATGCCACACACCAGGCACCACTGGAGACTGGTTCTAAAGATAAAAGCAGCTCTAATTCCTTAGTGTAAGGAAAACACATAACTGCTTCCAGAAATAAATAAGCCCCCTATTCAGTATCTGACACACATCTATTGCTCTCTTTTGTAACTTTCACACATTTACACACAGGGGATTACAATTTTCGCGGTTACACAGCTTCTCTTGGTAAGTGTGTTACCATGTTTATTATTACTATCTTGGCAGCAAGACCACCTAGCCCAGTCAATGGAAATAGCAGCTTGAACCAGAAAAACATATTTTCTACATTGTTCAGGCAGCGCTATCAGGGCTGGGATCCAATTTGGGGTCCTCAAGGACCTTATGGAGGTCAGATGATGTTGAACTGAACGTGTGGAGAATCCCAGAAGGCCTGGCCGTGTAGGAGATGCTCAATTCTTTAGGAAGGTGGTCTGTGTGGAGATATTGTTATGAAAATGCTATACAAGTTTTAGGAGACGTGGAGATGAAAGAGATTACAGCCTCTGAGGGACAGTAATCAGAAAACAACAACCGTGCGGTCTGGTACTTAAGCAGTCGATTGCTGACCATAGAGCCACCTGTGTTCACCCACCCGCTGCTCTGAGAGAAGGCCGTGGCATTCTGCTGCCACGAAGATTTACAACCTTGGACACCGGTTTCTATGGGGCAGTTCTCCTCTAAGCTGTGGGGTTGCTGTAAACCAGAATTGACCCAATGGTTAATCAGGAATAATTTAATAAGCGATAAGTTCTTAGAAAGATGGATCTTGAAAATTTGTGGAATTTTTACAGCGCTGGAGGGAAATGAGCTAGACTTAGGGAACTACGTTTGGGTTCACACAAGGTAGATTTGGCGGCCAGCGAGTGCTTTCCTCGGGATGTAGACTTCCACTTAGCTGCAAAGACAGAAATCGAGAATCCAGGCTCAGGTTCCTTGAATGGCTTTGTACTTAGGAGTCCCTATAAATAAATAATATTCCCATCGTGAATCCTGTAATCCATGCAAAGACGATGAAGTGCATGGTGGGTCCAGTGAAGCATAATTACTTTTCATGGCTCTTCTATCCATCGTCTTTGTAACTCCCACAAATTGACTGAGTGGGAGCGTTTAAAGAAAGTGTCGGTTTTGCCATTTCACTGCTGGTAGTACGAGCCATTTTAGAAGGAAAACTAGAGAATCCCCCAACCTTTAAGGAGAGCTGAGGGGAGCACATCCAAGATCCCTAAGGGGATGGGCATCCTAGTCCATGGATGAGCAAAATGGAATGTCTGTGGGCTGGAGCCTGGCTTGACGAGTGGAGGGAACTTCGGGCATTTATCCACGCTAAAGGAGATTTGTAACATTTGCTTGAGCAGGGCCAGTGGCTGTGTAGCTTTGAGGCCTAGGACCAGAGAGATGTAAGCCGATTGGCATGGTTGAGAAAAGAGGCATGTTGGATGAAAGAATTGTATTCTTTTAAAAATCATTTTATTGACATATAATTCACCTGTCATACAATGTAAACATTCAATCATATTAAGAAGGTGTGTACAATCAATTTCAGAACATTTTCTTCTCATGCTCCTTGCTGTTAGCTCCCCAGAACCCCCCATGATCCTCTGCCACCTCCCTTGAAATTATCAATCCATGCCTCCGAAGATCTTCCTATCCTGGATTTCAAATACAGAAAATCATACAAAATGCAGACAAGAAGGAAAACAACAACAACAGCTAGGCAAAACAAAGAAAAACCTCAATCAAAAAAGAAAGCAGAAGATATTAAAAATGGAAACAATTTTAGAATGGGTCAGAAGGGAGATCCAATGGTAAGGTGCTACATTTTAACCCAACTACATCTGCCCCAATCGACTTTACAGTGCTCTCTGTGTGAGGGTGAGGCTTTTCACACCCTTTGACTATGGTCAGAGAGTCTTCACTGGGGGCATAACCTATGTGTTGTCCCTCCCAGTGGATTCTGGGGCTCTACTGTCATCCATAGCCTTATGCAAATGTGTTCACAATTCCAGCTCTGATACCATTCCCTCCTTAGGACTTGGATTTTCTTATTTATAATCCTTGGATCATGTAAGATGGTGTGCTTCTTCCATGTGGACTTCATTGATGCCTCATTTTAAAAAAGTATTTTATTAGGGGCTCATACAACTCTTATCACAACCCATACATACATCAATGGTGTAAATTAAAGCACATTTGTACATTCATTGCCCTCATCATTCTCAAAACATTTCCTCTCCACTTAAGCCCCTGGCATCAGTTCCTCATTTCCCCCCTCCTTCCCTGCTCCCCTCTCCCTTAATAAACCCTTGATACATTATAAATTATTATTTTGTCATATCTTGCACTGTCTGATGTCCCCCTTCACCCACTTTTCTGTTGTCTATCCCCCAGGGAGGAGGTTATATGTAGATCCTTGTAATTGGTTCCCCCTTTCCACCACCCCACCCTTTCTCTACCCTCCCGGTATCGCCACTCACACCACTGATCTTGAAGGGATCATCCGCCCTGGATACCCTGCATTTCCAGTTCTTATCTGTACCAGTGTACATCCTCTGGTCTGACCAGATTTTTAAGGTGGAATTGGGATCATGATAGTGGTGGTGGTGGGAAGGAGTGGGGGTGGAGGAAGCATTTAGGAACTACAGGAAAGTTGTATGTTTCATCGTTGCTACACTGCACCCTGACTGGCTCATCCCCTCCCCATGACCCTTCCGTAAGGGGATGCCCAATTGCCAACAGATGGGCTTTGGGTCTCCACCCCACATTTTCAATGATATGATTTTTTTTGTTCTGATGATGCCTGATACCTGATCTCTTCGACACCTCGTGATTGCACAGGCTGGTGTGCTTCTTCAATGTGGGCTTTGTTGCTTTTGAGCTAGATGGCTGCTTCTTTACCTTCAAGCCTTTAACACCCCAGACACTATATCTTTTGGTAGTTGGGCACCATCAGATTTCTTCACCACATTTACTTATGTACCCATTTGTCTTCAGCGATTGTGTCAGGAAGGTGAGCATCATGGCATGCCAGTTTAATAGAACAAAGTATTCTTGCATTGAGGGAGTACTTAAGTGGAGGCCCAATGTCCATCTGCTACCTTAATACTAAATCTGTACATATATGCACATAGATCTATTTCCACAGCCTCATATATAAATATATTTACCTATGTGTATGCCTTTATTTAGACCTCTATAAATGTCCTTTGCCTCCTAGCTCTTTCCTCTATTTCCTTTTACTTTTTTCTTGTCCCACTCCACTACCATGTTTACCCTTGGTCACGCCCTACCAGGCCTCCTACACCCTCCTCACTACTGATTTGGATCACTTGTTGTTCTCTTGTCCCTGGGTTTGTTAACACCACTTCCTTTCCCCCCACCTGCCCCTCTCCCATGTCCCCCCGCAACGGTCGGTTCCATTGTTTTCTCCTCCAGATTGTTCATCCAACCTATCTTATTTAGACAGACCTGCGGAGATAACAACATGCACAAAAACAAGACAGAGCAAAACCAATCAACAGAATGAAACAAAATAACAACAACAACTACAACAAGCCAATGACAAATAAAACAAAACAAAACACAACAAGAAAGAAAAGCTTGTAGTTAGTTCAAGGACTGTTTGTTGGCCTTTAGGAGTGTTTTCCAGTTGAGTCTGTTGGGGCACCATGCCCTGGCCTCTATTTTTGGCATTCCCTGGGGACTTTGTTGCTGTGTTCCCCTTGCTGTTCTGTTCCACACCCTTAGTGTTTTGCCTCGGTGTGGTGGGATCAGATCGGGTGGAATTTCCACACTGTGTCTCCAATGTTGTCCCCTGTAGGGCTATGGGTCGGTGAGGGATGTCGTGTCTCATAGTGAGGGCAGCCATGTGGTCTTCTCTGTGGATTTGCTGCTCTGAGCAGGAATATCATCCTCAGGGCTTGGTGTGCCAGGATGTGCTCCACTCTCTAACTCCCCCATCATCTACTTCCATTTGCTCTGATCAGACATGTCCCTCTCCCAGAGCTGCAGATTCAGTGCTGTCCTCTGAAATAAATTTTTCTGGGGGAAGGGACAGGTGTCCACATAGTTGGGATTGGGGCCACCCCCTCAGCCTCTCCACTGGTTCCCTACTCCATGCTGGCAGATGCCTCATTTTGATGAGGTGAAGAAATCAGATAGTGTTCAGTTATCAGACAGAACATTGGGGTCTTAAAGGCTTTTCTTTTTTTTTTTTTTAAATCATTTTATTGGGGCCTCATCCAGGTCTTATTTATACCCATGTACACACTCTGGTGTAGTCAGATTTGTAAGGTAGAATTGGATCATGATAGTGGGGGAAAGGAAGCATTAAAGAACTAGAGGAAAGTTGTATTGTTTCATCGGTGCTATACTGCACCCTGACTGGCTCGTCTCTTCTTTGTGACTCTTCTCTAAGGGGATGTCCAATTGTCTACAGATGGGCTTTGGATCTCCACTCCTCACTCTTCTTCATTCACATTGATATAATTGTTTGTTCTGGGTCTTTGATGCCTGATACCTGATCCCCTTGACACTTTGTGTTCACACATGCTGGTGTGCTTCTTCCATGTGGACTTTGATACTTAATAGCTAGATGGCCACTTGTTTGTCTTCAAACCTGTAAGACCCCAGATGCTGTATCTTTTGATAGCTGGGCACCATCAGCTTTCTTTACCACATTTGTTTATGCACCCATTTTGTCTTCAGCAAATGTGTCAGGAAACTGAGCACCACAGAATGCCAGGCTATTAGAACAAAGTGTTCTTGCATTGAGGGAGTTCTTGAGTAGAGGCCCTAGGTCCATCTGCTAATACTTAACATATAAATATATGTACATAGATCTATATCCCTATCATTATATATAAATGTATTTATAGATGTACATGCCTATATTTAGACCTCTGTAAGTGTCCTTTGCCTCCTAGTTCTTTCCTCTATTTCATTTTAGCTTCCTCTTGTCCCACTATCATGTTCAGTCTTCATTCGGGTTTCAGTAATTCCTCTTGGATACGTTGCCCTTGATCAAGCCCTACCAGGCCTCCTCCACCTTCCCCACTATCGATTTTAGATCACTTGTTGTTCCCTTGTGTCTGGGTTTGTTAACACCTGCTTCCTTTCCCCCCGCCTCCCTCCTGTGTCCCCCCAAACCATTGGTCTCAATGTTTTTTTCTCCAGATTGTGTATCCTGCCTATCTTATCTAGATAGACATGCAGAGATAATAATAAGTACAAGAACAAGACGGAGCAACAACAAAAGACAACCGAAACAAACCAAACCAAACAACAATAAAAACCCAATGACATACAAAAAAGAAAAGCCTATAAACAGTTCCAAGTCTGTTTGTTGACCTTTAGGAGTGTTTTCCAGTCTAGTCTGATGGGGTGCCACGCTCTGGCCACAAAGTCTATTTTTGGTATTCCCTGTGGACTTCATTGCTTTGCACCCCTTGCTGCTCTGTTGCATTTCACCCCAGTGTGTTGGGTGAGATCGGGCAGAGTTCCTGCACTGTGCCTCCAGTGTTGCCCCTCTTAGCACTATGGGTTTGTGAGGGATGTCATGTCTAGTGGTGGGGCCGGCCCTAAGGTTCTCTCTGTGCATTGGCTGCTCTGAGCAGGAGTATCGTCTTTGGGGCTTGGTGGGCCAGGACGTGCTCCACTCTCTCTCCTTCCCTCTTCATTTGTTCCTGTGTGCTCTGATCAGATGTGCCCCTCTCCCTGAGCTGTAGCTTTAGTGCTGTCCTCTGAAGTGAATTCTTCTGGAGTGAAGGGGTGTCTACGTAGTTGGGATTGGGGCCAGCCCAGTAGACCTCTCTATTGGTTCCCTGCTTCATGCTGGTATGTTGCATTCACGTTTTGGTGCACCGGGTTGAAGTCTGGTCTCTCTCTCCTCCTGTGGAGATATCGACAACACCCTTCCCGTGGGTGGGTTAGTGTTAAAGGCTTATCTTAAAATAACTGAATACTTAATGTTTTCTATTCCTGACTTCTTGTAACCTGTTAATTTCCTTAATAAACTCCCACAATTGTGAGTATTGTCTGTGAGTTGTGTGCGGCCATCGCAATGGGTTGTTGAACCCAGCAGAGAAGTCGAGTGCCGTGGGATGCATGGTTGGTCTCAGTGCAGGGTGAAGGAAGTTGGAGGCTGGAGGCATGTCTGACTCCTACCTTGTGGGGATCGTCTTTGCACTGACGTGGAGTTGGATTCCCCTTCCCCCGTGGGTAGGCCAGACGTGGTCCTCTTGCCATCTCCTCAGTGGGTAAGATTCTAATTTAGAGAGCTTCTCTGCTGATTGACATCCTACTGTGTATACTAGGAACCCAAGGGGCACATCAAAGGTTTAGTGTCATTAAAAAAAAAAACCTTGAGGGAAAGATGGCGCGTGGTGAGCTTTTCCATTGTGACCAAGGTCCTCATTCAGTATTGACTGTTCAGCGATCAGGAGTTCAGTCTCGATGGTGATGGTGGTGTGGGGGTGGGCTACAAAGTATAACCGTGTT
Organism: Echinops telfairi; assembly: GCF_000313985.2. Classification (NCBI taxonomy): domain Eukaryota; kingdom Metazoa; phylum Chordata; class Mammalia; order Afrosoricida; family Tenrecidae; genus Echinops; species Echinops telfairi. The sequence continues at coordinate 19,754,952 of NW_022103968.1, forward strand.
TCCTACTGGCCATGGAAGTGTTTGCCAGGTGGGCCCAGGGCTCTCATCGCCCTTGAAGCTGAAGGAATGACTGCTGGCCCTCTCTATCTGTGGTTTTCCATCCTCAGATTCAACCAACTGTGGATCAAAAATATTTTCAGAAAAAAAAAATTCCAGAAAGTGCTCAAAAGCCAAACTTGAATTTGCCCCAAGCCAAATCCTGTTGTATAGCCACATGAATGAAGTGAGGTGTGGGCCTACACAACCCATCCCAGCCCCTCAGTCTCTCCAGCACTCCTTGTTTGAGCATCGTTTGAACATTGTTCACCTTGAACCCCATCTGTTCACCGCTTGTGTTGTGCAGACCCTTTGATTCAATATGTGTGGGGGGGAAGGCTTCTAAAAACAAGTGGTCAAAGTCGTCCCCCCCCAGTAGCCTCCCTCCCAAAGCCCTCCCTCTCTCAGTGTAAAGTACCACTGACATCGCACAAAGTAGGGGGTCAGTGAGGAAAAGAGGAAGCCCCTCCAAAAGATGGACTGACAGTAGATGGGAGGGTGTATGCAGGTTATATGCAAACTGCACGGTCTGCAGATTTTGCGAGGGTGTTCTGCATACACCCTCCCATCTACTTGAAGTCACTTCTAGATTACTTATAATTCTTGCTGTTGTCAGTTGCCATCGGAAACTATATACAGCAAAGTGCCATCCTCACGGCTCCGGTGACACTAGAGCCCATGTGGCAGCCACTGTCAGTGCTTACCCAGGGCTCCTTGTGGGTTTTGTCCCAGGTGTTGTTAACCGTTGGCATGGGATGATGTGTTCCTCAGATGAAACAGCCAAGGGCAAGTCCCACCAAGGTCAGCATAACCGCTACCCGGACTAAGGCCCCGGCTCTTGCAGTCATCCTAGGGAATCCCAAAAGAAATGTCCAAGCACATTCGGTCCTTTTCGGGAATTTTCTTAGGAAAATCGGAGGGCTGGAGCCCAGCATTCAGGATTCTTGGTTCCATTGCTGAAGTCCGGTTTCACCTGAAGGACATTAGACTGGGCGATAGAATTTTCTTTGTGGTGTGTTTTCAAAGCCCCCGGATGAAAGCACAATGAACTGAAAGGAAGGGTTTCCGTTTCTGCTGCTTTAAGCCTTTATCCCGCTGACTGCAAGACACAGACCTCATCCTGGCAAGTATCTGAAGTCGTGAAAAACTTACGGCGCAGGGCTGAAGGCAGATGATGGAGCCTATACTCGTTCTTCGCTTCAGTACCTGGGGGAGACAGAGGGATGATTGTACTGTCCACCAGGAGGCGCGCCATCCTTTCAAATGCCTGGTTCCTCATGATTTCTTCAGCAAAGGTGTTAATCTGCAGGCCAAAACGCCAGTGCAGGGGTTGGTGGGGATCTGCTTGGAGAAGATTTCAAATAGATTATCCTTCTTGGGAGAAATGTTTCAATTTAGCAGAGAGTGGGACACAGGGCTCAGTCATGGAAGCATATTGATATTATTAACCTTCTGGTTAATATTCCCTCCTCTGACCAGGCAGTTCCGTAGCTGTTGGTCGCCCTTTGTATCAGTGATTTTCACACTGGCTCTAAAGCCCAAACCCGAGACATTCTACCCCTGGACATTAAAGTCCTTCAACATCTTGGAATGAAACCCCCGGAACAAGGAGCCCTGGTGGCTTAGTGGGTTGTGAGTTGAGCTGTTAACTAGCAGGTCCACGGTTCAAAACCATCCATCAGCTGTTAGAGAGAGAGAGAGAGAGAGAGAGAGAGAGAGAGAGACTTCATGCTCCTGTAAAGAAAGGTTCACAGCCTCAGAAACCCCCAGGGACAGCTCTCCTCTGTCTTACAGGGTCGCGTGATGGGATTTACGGCAGTGAGTGGCACTGGGGAGTCCCTCAGTTGGTACACACAGTTCAGCACGCAGCTTCTAACTGAAGGCTGGTGGTTCCAGCCCAGCTAGGGGCGTGGAAGAAAGGCTACGCCATCTTCTTCTGCAAACTTACAGCTGAGAAAACTCGGGAGCGCGGCTGCCACGAGTCGGAATGTAATCAATGGTGATTGGTTTGACTTTTTTGGGGGTAACATGGAGCTAAGGGCCTGCATGAATTACCACGGCTCTTCATCTTTAGACTTCCCTTTTATTACCCTCTTCTTAACTCTCTTGCCCCGTCACCCTTCTTTTATTCCCTGTTGACACCCAGATTCCTTTCCAGAAGCCTTTCCATTTGCTGGCTCTCTGCCTGGAATGCTGCTGTCCCATGTTTCACCTGGGCACCTGCCACCGCCTTCAGAGCTCAGCTACAGCCCCATCAGCTCCGGAAGTGCTCCTGGCGGCCCGGCCAGCTCAGAGCACTGAGGCTTTTCCCTTTCATTCTTTTATATCTGTAAATCAACATGTGCTGTGTGATGATTTGACTAACGGTCTGTCTTCTCCACTAGACTGTAAACATCCCAATGTAAGAGGCCGTGTTTGTTTTTCTCACAGTTTCATCTCTAGGACCTAGTGCAATCCCTGGCATGTGGTGATTAAGTTTCGTCAATACTTGCCTATTTATCCAATAAATGTTTATTCAGCACCCGCTAGCTACTGCACGGTGTGAGCCGGGAGAAGAGGAAAGTTAGTGGCCGTGGAACCACCGGAGCAAAGGAAGCTGCAAAGCAGCCCCATTTACAGAGGTAAATGAATAAGTTTCTACCAAAGAAAAGGCTCCTGGGATGTCCCACTTTATTCTTGGGACAGTCATGGGTCAGCGAAAATGAAGGAGGCCCCCAAATAGATCAGTTGGCATGGTGGCTGCGGTCATGGGCTCAAACATCATAACACATCACATCACATCACATCACATCACACATCCACATCACATTACACATCCACATCACACCACACCACATCACACCACACCACACCACATCACATCACATCACATCACATCACATCACAACACACATCCACATCACAACACACATCCACATCCACATCACATCACATCACACATCCACATCACATCACAACACAACAACATCACAATTGTGAAGATGGCGCAGGACCGAGAATGTTTCCTCATAGAGTTTGCTGTGGTCGGAACTGACCCCAACAAGAGCTGCAACCGCATTAAGTACTTGTGGTTTTTGAGGGACTACCAACTCTGATGGAGCCACACCTCAGAAGGCTGAAAACAGTCACATGCAGTTGTTCAGAACTCTGGGAAATTCCCCGGAGCCATGTTTCTGTCACCTTGCACCTGCAGACGTAGCCTCTTCGGGTGTAGCTCTGCCTTGTTGGGAGTGGCACGAACAGTCTCACCTGCTCAGAAATGATTCAGCCACAAGGCAGAATGCGCTTTGGTGGCTGTAGGAAAAGAGCGACAGCCTAGGTTTATTGATGTCATTTAGGGCATCTCAAAGCCAGCCTCTTTCAGAATGAAAATCAAATTCTTGAGATGAATAATTTTTGTTTTTAAGGAAAGTTCGTTGCTCAGACATGATCACTTGAGAGCGCCCTTTGGTGTTTTTGTTTTGTGTTCAGAGTTTACTGAAGCGAAGAACGAGTATAGGCTCCATCATCTGCCTTCAGCCCTGCGCCATAAGTTTTTCACGACTTCAGATACTTGCCAGGATGAGGTCTGTGTCTTGCAGTCAGCGGGATAAAGGCTTAAAGCAGCAGAAACGGAAACCCTTCCTTTCAGTTCATTGTGCTTTCATCCGGGGCCTTTGAAAACACACCACAAAGAAAATTCTATCGCCCAGTCTAATGTCCTTCAGGTGAAACCAGACTTCAACAATGGAACCAAGAATCCTGAATGCTGGGCTCCAGCCCTCCGATTTTCCTAAGAAAATTCCCGAAAAGGACCGAATGTGCTTGGACATTTCTTTTGGGATTCCCTAGGATGACTGCAAGAGCCGGGGCCTTAGTCCAGGTAGCGGTTATGCTGACCTTGGTGGGACTTGCCCTTGGCTGTTTCATCTGAGGAACACATCATCCCATGCCAACGGTTAACAACACCTGGGACAAAACCCACATGGAGCCCTGGGTAAGCATTGGACTGCTAACCACAGAGTGGGTGGTTCAAACCCACCAGCCCCACATTAGAATGATGAGGCGACCAGCTCCCCTAAAGCTTTACATCCTCAGAAACCCTGTACAGTGTCACTATGAGTCAGAATCGACCCAGGGGCAATGAGTGTGACCTTTTTTGTTTGGGGCTAAACACACACTTTTGTGTCCTCTGAACTCTCCCAAGGCCCACCACAGTGCTCTGCCCCTAACACTTGTGGAATTACATTAGCCTGACACTGACTGTGTAAAAGTAGGCTGAGGATAGCCAATACATTATCTCCTCAACCTCCTGAATTAAGGCGTCCTTCGTATGTGGCCAAGGCAAACATGAAACCTAAATTACCTTCACCACCAAACAGAGTATTATAATAAACTTCGACAATTGCTTAATTCGGTGCTGGTTCATAGTCATAACCCCAAACTACAAAACCCAAATTGACCACTTACCATCAAGTCCATTCTAACTCAAGGTGACCTCATGCATTTCAATGGCATTGACCTTTTGGAAGTACATCACCAGGCCTTTTTGCTGAGAGACCACTGGGTCGATTCAATTCCCCAAACTTTTGCTTAAGGCTTAACCATTTGTGCCCTCCAGGCACTCCAAATCTGCACTGCACCAAACCAGACTCACTGCTGTCTGACTCATGGTAGGTAACCTGGTAGGACAGGGCCGAACTGCTTCTGTGATTTTCTGAGACTCCGTATAGGAATAGAAAGCCTGGACTTTCTCCCTCGGAGTAGCTGGTGGTATCAAACTGCTGATCTTGCAGTCAGCAGCCCAGCGAGTAACCACCATGCCACCAGGCTTCTCTCCTAGGTCCTTAAAGAAAAGGCAAGCCAGAAAGGACTTCTAGAGATTAACCCTTGCAAAAGGCTGCCATTTCACAGATCTGCCTCAGACCCCAAACCACTCACAGCCAAGGAGTCAATGCTGACCCATAGTGACCCTCCAGGACAGAGCAGAACTGCCACGGCGGCCACCCAAGTCTCATCTTCCACCCTCCGAGCAGCTGGTGGTGTGACAACTGTGGACCTTGCAGCCTATGAGGTCGACAATGTAGGGCCGACTTTAGGAGCCTGAGCTGCAGAGTGGGCTACAGATGAAGTTGCTAACCACAAAGTCCATGGTGTGACCCTACCATTTTTGAACCCACCCATTGGAAGCAAATGTAGCAAAACAAATGTGCCTCCCAGTCATTCATTGAATTCGTTGAGCTCAGTTCTCTCCGAAGACTGGCTTCTTTGTCATCTTTCCTACTGTCCCTTCTCCAGGGGCAGGAAAAAACCAGTCTGTCTTTTATCCCCATGGGGTAGAATCCTTGGGAATTGTCTAATTTGTATTCCTGTCAGAGCCACACTTACTGCACCCAAGTCTGCGTTTAGAGCAATAACCAGCTTGAAGTTTATGAAATAAAAGATTGATATCAGTATCATGAAATTCAAGCAAAAGCAATATCTTTTCTGCATTTTGCTGTGCCTTAACTCCAGGAACTTTCATACGAGGTGACCACTGAAAAATGAAATAACAATAATAATAATGACAATAATAAAAATGGACGATATCGTCCAAGAGTCATGACTTTGAGTAATGTTCTTGACTTTGTCATTGATTTCCGGATCAGGGATGATTCCACTTACTACTTTCTTCAGAATGCAGGGTATTTTCATGGTCTGGAGCGTGAAGGTTCCTCTTTTGTTTAAAGGCCACCTGCCTTCTTTATGAATGGGGGCATCGGCAGCGGAGGCCCAGGTCTGCAGTCACCATTGCTCATGAGGAAGGGAGAAAGCAGGAGATGAGAGAAAAGCTGTCTTTTTTTCATGAAATAAAATGTTCTGGAAAGTCAGTCAACCTTTACACCTGTTCTTCTGGAAGCTCAGCCTATTCCACATGCTGGGCTGTTTATTTGCACACAAACGGCACACGTGCTTGTAGGAACTCCGGGGTTTGACACCTATAATCTAACACCATTTGTCTTCAGGCAGACTTCCCATTCTTATCTCATGTTATTGTACTTTACAAACCTGATGAATCGCTCAAATGAAACACTTGCCATTTTTCATGTGATTGCTTTCATTTTTCCTCCACTCATACGATTTGTCTTTTCAATTGGTGGGTTTCGTCCACTTACCTTTAGTTGAATGCAAGTTTATCACCTTGTGACTTGTTTTCTGTTTTTATTTTTGGCCTTTCTGCAGATGGTGAGCTGAGCTCTTTAGTATGCTGTTTTCTCTCTCTGAATAGCTGTTTTAGGAGCTCTAATGAGGCAATGGGTTTAACCTTGAGCTGTTAACTAAAGAGACGGTGTTTGAACCCACCAGCTGATCCCAGGGAGAAAGTCAAGGCTACCCTATGGGGCAGTTAGTTCTGCGCCATCTTATCGGGCCACCATGAGTTGAAATGACTCAATGGCAGTGGATTTTTTCCCTTAAATTCTGGTTTTAAAATCCTCTGTTAATTCCTATCATGCCTTTCACATCTGCCTCTGTTTCTGTGGACTGGTCCTCTCTTGGTTATGGGCCATATTTCACACCTTATCACATACTTAACCAGTAATTTTTGGTTGTATGCTGGGGGCATGATGTTCACTGGATTTCCCTGTGTTCCTTGGGAGAGCCTGGCAGGCAGTTCATTTACATATGCATTAGGCTGATACTCCTAATGGCTTGTTTTATGCACAAAGTGAAAACGAGAAGGTGGGGTTAGAAAGACAGCCATCAAATGACTTAAGACCTTGTAGATCCTGACATGATAATGTCTGGAGTTGATTATAAGTAAGCCAGAAGTCATCTATAGATTTTTCAACTAGAGAATGAGCTCATCGAGTTTATCTTTTTAAAAAGATGATCTCTTTCTCAGTTCAGGTATATAAAAAGTTATTAGAGACCCAGCTTAGGTGTTAGACGTTGGAAAAAGGCTATGAGTGAATGAGTAGGAAGTTCAAGCCCTTGAAGAGCACACAGCCTGATTGGAACTATCGTGTGTCGTGATGAAGACTTCTTGGGAGGCAGAGGGGCTTCCAGGGTCGTTTTCTGGAGGAGGTGATTCGTAGCAGATCATTGGACTCATGTGTGTGAAGAGAGGGGACGCAGCTCAGGCACGCGGACCACTTTGGTCACAGCTATGGGGATGTTCAAGAACATGGCGTGTGTGGGAAACACACACAGCTCCGTTTTGTAGTTTAGCGTTAGTTTTATTTGTTGAGCTAATTATTTTATGAACATGACGCACACAAACCCAATCTGGTCCTGCCAGTGAGAAACATATTAGCGTTATCAATTAGTAGTCATCATGATTGTAATATTGGTTTTGTTTGTATGGGTTTGTTGTTGTGAAGTGCCTTTGAGCCAGTTCCTCCCCCTAGGGATCCTATGTACAACAGGTCCTGTGCCATCCCCACAATTTTAACAACACTCCATCCCATGGTTGCAGCCACCGTGTCCATCCATCTTGTCCAGGGCCTTCCTCTTTTGCACTGCCCGTCCACTCTATAAGGCACGATGCCCTTCTCCAGGGACGGGTCTCGCCTGAAAACATGTCCAAAGTACGTGAGAGAAGTCTCTCAGTGGCTTAGGTTACTGTGAATCTATTTCTTCTCTCCCTTTTAAATTTGAGAAGGGGAGAAGGGGAGATAACTTGCCAAACAAAGCCAGATTGTCACCATGGATGGATGTATGGATTGTGATAAGAGTTGTACGAGCCTGCAATAAAATGATTTAAAGAACCCCAAACAAACAAAAACAAAACCAAAACCAGATGGTGGAGGTAGTCTATCCCAACTTCCAGGGAATCAGCAAGGGTACGATCTTATCGTAAATCATAAATGTGCATAAACTTAAATGCATATTGCAGCAGCTAAAGCCTAGCCTCAATTGGTGCATTTTTGTTTCAATAGCGCTTGATTATTCCTGTGATGTTATTACTATGATCACAACTGCTGCGATTTGCCAGTGGATAGAGATGGTATGCCCAAAGCAATGCAGCTGAAATCAGGAATAACAGAGATGATTTGCTCGGAGTACCTATTTGCAGGCAATTGGTCTGGCACCATTTCATTCAGGAAGCTTGGTATGGTCGGAAGAGCCTAGACCCTTAGCACTGTGCAGAAAGATGCTATGGAGAGCGCACTGATCTGACTGCAGGTGAGCTGCGTTTCCTGGGTTGGGCTCCTTCACCTGCATGCCCACCAGGAGTTCCGTGAGCACACGGTATTGAAAACCAGTCAGCACCACCAGGCCTCTGCACAGGCTGTCCCTACGTGGAGCATGCCTCCTTCCTTCTGTTCAGGTCCACTTGATAAATGGTCTTTCTTCCAGTTCCTGCTTAGAGCATCACCTCCTTCCATCTTCCTTGACTCCTCCAGGCAGGAAAATCCAAAACAAAACCAAAAACCCCATTTGGGAATACCATGCTGCAAGACTAACCAGCTGCATTTTCAGAGGGAACGCTGCACAAGACCATCCTCTGACACTACTTGCAAGTTTGAGGGTCGGCAGGTTCTCAAAACTGGTAGATGCATGCTCACATTTTATTATAAAAACAAAGCAGAAACACCCCAAAGAAACCAAACTCCTGGCCATTGAGTCCAAGCTGACTCCTTGTGACCCCCAACCCCCACCCCCAGCCCTGTGGGTTTCGGGGACTATAACTGTATAAGGAGGGGGAAGAAGCCTCTCTTTTTCCTGTGGAGCAGCTGGTGGCTTTGAGATGCCGACTGCGGATCACAGCCAAACATACCGCTCCCCTGGGGTGTCCAACCATTTAGTAGAGGGAAAGGATAAAAACAACAATAACAACAAACCAAACACTGCCATCGAGTCGATTCTGACTCACAGCTGGCTCCCCTATAGGACAGGGTAGCACCTCCCTGGGGGTTTCCGAGACCCCTTTACGGAAGCAGGAAGACTTGTCTGTCTCCCTCACAGAGGGTGTTGCTTCTGCCCTGCTCAGCTGTGGCTGGCAGCCCCACGTCACCACCAGGGCTTGTCAGGGAAAGGACAGAGGCACGCAAACAACCTCAGTCATTCTAAGAGCCCAAGCCCCGTTTGGAGGAGCATCTCCAGGCTGCCTTAGGGATGATGTCTGGCATTTGCACTTCCCTAAAGGAATTTGTCAGCTCATCAGTGCCCTGCCAGTAGCACACGGTCTTTGGGGAAGTTCAGTATCACAGGAGAACCGGGAATGAAGCCGACTGGAGAAAGTCCTTACCTTGTGGGGGATGCTTCATTTTGGGGGGGAGTGTCTTTTAAGTCAAATGTATCAAAATTTAATTCAGATGTAGTAAAATGAGTTCATTTTAAGTGCATATTTTTATGACTTTGGACAATGGTACACACCCAGGTAACCACCATCACAATTAAGATAGGGAACATTTTTCATCACCTCCCCTTCCAAATAAATGCCTTTATGCCTTTTATTCAACTCCTCTTACCCTCCCAATCCCCACCAGCTTTTGGCAACCACTGCTCTGCATTCAGTACAAATGAGTTTAGCAGATTGAGGACTTTTCAGTGAATGGGATTCTCTGGTTTTGAGCTTCCTTTACTCATCTGAGATTCTGAGAATCCCATCTGAGAATTCTGAATTCTGCGACCCATTCATGTTGCTATCTAAACAAATTCTTTTCTCTTAGTAGCATTCCATTGTATAAATACACCGTCATTTGTTTACTCATTCACTTTTTTGGGGAAACCTTTGGATTGCTTTTAATTTTTGCCCATGATTAATACAATTTCTATGAATGAAGTCTTTCTTTGTGGCCCTATGCTTTCCATCCTCATCAATAAATACCTAGGAGGGGATCTGATGGATCGGGTGATAAATGCGGTTAAAAATAATTAAGAAACTGCCAAATGGTTTCCAAAGTGGTTGGATCATTTCATATTCTCACTTGCAATGCATAAGAGTTACAGTTGCTTCATCTCCTCATTAATATAGGTATTATTAGTCTTTTATCTATTTTAAAAATTTAGATATTTCAGTAAATGAGAGAGCTTCAAAGAGTTCATGGAAAATGGGATTAAAAGATAATGGGATTTTGTTACAAGCTTTTTGGAACGCCCTTATATATGTAGTGGTTCCTCCTTGTGGTTTTAATCTAAAGTTTTACATTACATCATAAGGGTCAGTATCTTTTTTGTGCATTTTTTCTTGTTTAATAAAGCCAATAATTTTTTTCTTTTAAAAATCATTTTATTGGGGGCTCATGCAACTCTTAATCGCAATCCATACATATATCCATTGTGTAAAGCACATTTGTACATTTGTTGCCATCATCGTTCTCAAAACATTTTCTTTCTACTTAAGCCCTTGGTGTCAACTCCTCATTTTAACCCCTCCCTCCCCAAATGAGGGCTGAGCATGATAGTGGGACAAGAGGAAAGTAAAAGGAAATAGAGGAAAGAACTAGGAGGCAAATGGCATTTTTAGAGGTCTAAACACAGGCATGTACATATGTAAATATATTTTTATGTGATGATGGGGAAATAGATCTGTGTGCATATATTTATAGGTTTAGTATTAAGATAGCAGATTGACATTGGGCCTCTACTCAAGTACTCCCTCAATATGAGAACACTTTGTTCTATTAAACTGGCATTCCATGATGCTCATCTTCCCAACTCACTGAAGACAAAGTGGGTGCATAAGCAAATGTGGTGAAAAAACTGATGGTTCCCAGCTATCAAAGGATATAGTGCCTGGGGTCTTAAAGCTTTGAAGATAAACAAACAGCCATCTAGTTGAGAAGCAACAAAGCCCACATGGAAGAAGCACAGCAGCCTGTGTGATCACAAGGTGTCAAAGGGATCAGGTATCAGGCATCAAAGAACAAAAAAATCATATCACTGTGAATGAGGGGGAGTGTGGAGTGGGGACCCAAGGCCCATCTGTAGGCAACTGGATATCCCCTTACGGTAGAGTTGTGGGTAGGAGACAGGCCAGTCAGGGTGCAGTGTAGCAATGATGAAACATACAATTTTCCTCTAGTTCCTGTATGCTTCCTCCTCCCTCACTATCATGATCCCAATTCTACCTTACAAATCCCTCTAGACCAGAGGATGTACAATGGTACAGATAGGAACTGGAAACACAGGGGATCCAGGACAGATGATCCCTTCAGGACCAGTGGTGAGAGTGGCGATACAGGGAGGGTCGAGAGAAGGTGGGGTAGAAAGGGGGAACCGATCACAAAGATCTACATATAACCTCCTCCCTGAGGGATGGACAACAGAAAAGTGGGTGAAGGGAGATGTTGGACAGTGTAAGACATGATAAAATAATAATTTATAAATTATCAAGGGTTCATGAGGTAGGGAAAAAAAGGAGGAGCTGATACCAAGGGCTCAAATAGAAAATAAATGTTTTGGGAATGATGATGGCCCCCCAAAATACATAATACATTTCTATAATCAGTGGCTTGCATTTTTAATATATATGGTGTCTTCCAATGAACAGAAGTTTAATTTTTGATAAAGTCAAATTCAAATTTTCATATATTCTTAAATGGTTCATGTTTTTGTATACTATATGAGGAATTACTGTCCACTTCATAATCATGAAGATTAGAAGCTTATAAAGAATCATTTAAAGTTATAAAATTTTCACTGGCCTCTGCTGTAATTGAATTGCCCATGTTTTGATATGTTGTTTTCATTTTCATTTAATCAGCATTTTCTTATTTCCTATGTGGTTTCTTTGAGACAAAGTCTAGTTACAATTTGCTATTTATTTTCTGCATATTTGGGAAACTTTGAGATATCTTTATATTATTAATTTCTAATGTGGGCTTATTATTGGCAGGTAACATACCCTTTTATTTCAATTTTAAAAGTTATTTGTACTCTTATGGCTCATCATATGATCTAGTTTCATGACTATTCCATATGGATTTGAAAATAATGCACATTCTGCACTTTTGGGTGGCATGCTCTATAAATATCAATTAGGTCAAGTTGGCTGTAGAAAGGACTAAGATAGATTGGGGAAGTTATTGTTATTCTGCACTGGCCAGAAGCAAAATCTCCTTATTTACATTTGCTAGTATCTACTATAATTAAACCAGATTGAAACAGGTCCCTAAAGCCAGTCTGTAGCAAATGTAACACAAATTCATATTTAGAGATGGTTGCTGATCCAGTGCTTTTAACAAATCATGTGCTAAAAGGAATGACTTCTAAATATCAACATATATAGTTTTGTTTTTTGTTTTTTCTCGTGGTAAAGGCAAGTAAACCAAGAGGTTCAAATGACTTACCTCCGGTTCTCAAACCTTGTAGAATTCAATGCTTAAAATGACCCGAGGAAAAAATTGACAATTTCTAGATAATGTTATTTTTTGTAGATAGAGAATTTAATTTTACTCATGACCATATTTCTGAAGTGATTTATTGTATGATCAAAGTACTTGAAAATTATGGCCATAATCGGGAGTTGCTCCTTGCTGTTCACATTACAAAATCCCATGAAAAATATCTGGTCAAATACACTTTGTCAACCTGCCAATTAAATTTGACTTGTGAGCAGGTTCCTTGGCTCAGTAAGGGAATAAATAGTCTGTGGTAAATGAAAATGGTGATGGTAGTGACTGAGAAGAGGCAGGAAGCAGAACGATCACAGTGGCAATGAAAAATGACCGGCCTCTCCAGAAGGAGACCAGAGGCCGTGAGCGGCCCGGCTGCAGCTGGCTGTCCCCTCCTCTGGATTGAAGTCTGCCCTGCAAGGTGTGCATTGAACGAGTCCTGGGCACCGTACCTGAGACTGAGATTTTGTTTGGAAATAGGGCTTTCTTTATTATGAGCCTGTATGTACCTCAGGAAGATGAGTCCTAACCCTACTCACTTAAAATGTACATTTCTGAGTCATGCAACAGGGAAGGACACGGGGACAAACACGGGGAAGGCATGCCAAGCAACACTAAGCCGCATCAAGAAAGGCGAAAGCATGCCAACCAAGCCTGTTGGCCTCCAGGGGGACACTACACGGAAGTGCCCCTCCCTGGAATGATGCCCTGTGCTGAGACTACAGCTTCCTATCGGCGAGGAAAGGCACCCGCTCTTACAATTCGCCCCGTAATGGCATTTGTGTACAGCAGCATCACACACAGGCTCTAAACCTCTAGGTGTATGTGAACTTGGGGCAATTCAGCTTCTGGTGAAAATATTAGGTGTGTAAATGTTGATAGAAATTGCACATAGCCCGAGTGTCAGATTTTTGAATTTCCATATACTGCAACATCTTTGTAAGGACAACCTGCATCCAGAAGCAGAGCATTGTTAGTTCCTGGGGAGGTTTTCAAACTCTCGGGTCAGTTAAAAGGAGAACCTGTTCTTTGATACCACACACCAGCGGCAGATGAAATCAGAGAGCCCTCCCAATGCTGACAGTGGCTTTTGCTTCCTCCGGGTGCCACCCTCGTGGAGTTGTTTCCAGTCAAGAAATGGTGGCAAATACTTACTTTACTACATTTCCCAAACATCCTTTCTTAAATGAGAGAACAGAATATATACCTTTGTCTTGTATTTCTCCTCATACACCCTTTACCTATCCTTTTTCATCACCCCAGATTATTTGTTAATTTGCTTTGAAAAGTGCGTATAGCCTATATGATTGAGAGAATATGTCTAAACACTTTAAAGAGCTCATGACAGATGTGAAAGGGCTTCAAAATCTTGTGGAAAAATTCCATTATCTTTTAGTTCCATTTTTCCATGAATTTTTTGAACCCTCTAATGACTTCCTATTAACTTTTTTTTGGTGAACACTGAGGTCCATTTAAGTCCATTCCAATAATGCCCAGGAGTCTTCCAAAAACACTCATGCAGCCAGGGTAACTTGGTCGTCTTTGGGGGCATGTCTTCTATGGTCAAACATACTGGGAACCACTGGATCACAAACAAACCTTCCAAAGAAAGAACCTAGATCAATTCCTTTCTTGCAACGTTTCACAATCTTTAGTGAATTGTGAAGCTCCAAGTGAATGAGGATTTGTTATGAAGCATTTCTGGACATAACTGACCAAGGAGCCTTTGTGCATTGTGAACTGCCTATTGCCACAGAGGAAAAGTCAGGATTCTAAGAACATCTCTGCTAACTGTTGATTAGAGGTCCAAAATACCACTGCCTTTCAGGGCTGGGGAATCGCCAATGACATGGGTCTGTCACATGAGGATAGAGGTGGGCTGACCTGCCCGGAGGGCTGAGGTGGGCTGGGGGACGAGGGTCCGTGGGAAGTTGGCAGACACTACTACTCTGCTCCAGCTGATTGCCACCACACCAGATCTTCTGATTTGTCAAGAGAAAACAGAGATCTAGATTTTTATAGAAGATGGTCTAATTTTCGGTGTCGGAAAAGAATTTGAAATGTTTAATGAACACTGTGTGGATAGTGCAAAACACATTTGTCAACTAGATTCACTCAGCAGGCTATTTGCAACGCATCCATTACTTACCCTAGAGCTATTCTACATGTTTCAGAAACTACATAGATGTTGAAACTGGGCATTATGCTATAAAGCTTTTCATGTGCATAAAAATAATGATATTAATATACACAGCTGACGACATTCTTAATATAGCCTTGACATATTGGGGAAAGGGGAGTGGAAAAATAACGACTTCAAGTCTAGAAATTTGATCTTGATACATAGCTTGTCACCAACTAGGTCTTTTTCCAAACCACTATAGCTCTTAGTCTTCTAATCCATAAAGTCAGTGTGTTGAACTAGAAACTCCGTGGGTCCATTGCTAGCCATCAAAAAAAATCTATAACTCTGATTGATCTGTGTTGCTGTGGAAATCAAGACTGGGAAACAGCTTTTTGCCAGTGGCTGAGGAATCAGGATGGTTTATGTTGTTAGTAACAGAAAGAAAATAGCATGCCCCCCTCCCCCCTAAGACACACGCATACACTCAAGCTATAAAGGAACTGCCAAGTTCAAGGCTACTGTTGGTTTCATCTGTGCTTGGACTGCAGTCCTTCTTGCACCTTCTTCTCCTGCTCTGTGTTCCTCTCTGCCACGTGTAGACTGTATCTGATCTTCCTGCTGCCTGAATCTTCTTAACATTTAAAAAATTATTTTATCTTTACTTCCAATTGGAAAGGAAGAGTGTAGTCAGTCCCCTACTCTCCAATCATCAACTGATACATGATTAGGGCTCGGTGCTCCTTTAATTGGATACCACTGAATTCCTACATCTGAAGCAACCACTATGCCCAGGAGGGTAGGATAGCGTGGTTGGCTTACAGCAGTAGTTCTGTTTTCTCACTTCACCGTAGAGTCACGAGTTGTTTGCAGTAGAGAGTTGTTTCCAATTCTAGGACCCAATAGGACAGAGTAGAACTACTCCGTGGGTCTCCAAGGCTGTAAATCTCTACTGAAGCAGACTGACCCATCTTTCTTCTGCAGATCAGCCAGCAGGTTCAAACCACTGACGGTTAGAAGCTGAGTGGGTAAGCATTGAGTCAGCATGAAAGAGTGGTTAAACAAGGAACTTAGGTTGAGGCCAACTCTTAGAATGATGGTAGACTATCTGAGGGGGGATTTCAGCATTAGTATATTTAAAAAGCTTTTCAAGTGACTTCAGTGTGCACCCAGGATTGAAAACCACAGCTTCAGACTATTCCAGACACACACCTGGAAAAGTGATTAAAGTCAATTCTACTTGAAACCCCATCAGCAGAGAATGAGAATGTTTGGAGCCCTGTGGGCACATTTGTTAAGCATCAGCTGCTAACTGAACGGTTGGTGATTCAACCCTACCCACCACTGAGTGGGAGAAAGAAGTGGGTAACAGCACAAACACTGGTCACAGATTGGGCTGCTAGCTGCCAGACCTGCAGTATGAAACCATCAACTGCCCCACGGGAGCAAGACCAGGCTTTCTCCTCCTGTAAAGGCTCAGCCTCGGAAACCTACAGAGCAGTTCGACTCTGTCCTGCAGGGTGGCAGTGAAAGGATAAAAGTGGTAAAACACACACACACACACACACACACACACACACACACACACACACACACACACCAACAGCTTTCTCCCATTTTGAGCCAATCAAAATTTGACTCCTCCTCCTGCTCAGTTGGCATCAGTTTTCCCTAAGCAGATGGGAGTTGAGGTGCTCATAGGTCTTGGCATGGCCCAGGTTTCTGTGGCATGATGGTTGGGCATCAAATAGCCTAAAGGTTGGGAGCTCAAGTACAACAGGGTTTCAATCAGGCAGCAGCAACTTCCTTTCTCTCAAGAAATCACATTCCTGTACAGGTCATTAGACGACGGAGGGTGGCCTTTCCCTGGAGGGAGACTGAGTGGGACCTTTTTGTTTCCCAAAGATTTCTCTGCCAGTGAAGTCCATGTCTCAAATTCACATTGATTCCATTTGCTCTGAAAGTCGAATATGTTTTATACCCAGCCATCCTGTTTCCCCAAGGAAAATGCATTCCTAGCTTCATGGAAATATTCGGCCTTAACTCTTGGATTCATAGGCCAGCCTTATGCCCAGACAGTGAAAAAGCAACTGTGAAAGCAACAAAAACACGCACAAAAATAAGCTGAGTCTTGAAATCTCCCAGGAGGGAGAGACCCTGCCAATGCCCATGCTCCCTCACTCAGTGTCTCAGAAATTCTGTGGTTGGCATCAGTTTGAGAGCCTGGCAGGGGGCCTGGTGAGTTTGAATTTGATGACCGTCAGTCCTCCATCCATGCTCCAGTCATTTTCTCTTGCAAAAACAGATTCTTGCACTGCTTGGAATGATGCACGCATCATGTTGGTGAAGAATGTCGACAGTACCATGGATTGCCAGAAGAACAAATAAATCTGTCTTAGAAGAAATGAGGCCATAATGCTCCTTCGACGTGATGATGGGGAGGCGTCATCTCATGGGCTTTGGACATGGGATCAGGAGAGACAAGTCCCTGGCAAAGGACACCAGAATTTGGTACAGCTGGAAAAAGACACCATACTTGTGGTAAAGCTGAAAGTCAGAGAAAAATGGGAAGCCCTTCAGTGAGATGGACTGACGCAGTGGCTGCAACGGGGGTCCAAACATAACGATGACGAGGAGGGCACATTGCTGCTGCGCAGTACTGCGTTCTGTTGTTCCCGGGATCACAATGAGTCAGGACAGAACAACAACCATCGCAACAAACGAGACTAAGACAAGTATCTTCGTGAGGAAATTTGTCTGTAACCAGCCATCTTTTGTGGAGACGTGCTTAAGATCCCTTGTTTGGAATAAGCGCACGCATGTACGAATGGGAGCCCTAGTAGCAATACTTTTTCACTTTAGCATTTCACATATTTTAGTTCAAAAAGTTTGGGCAATAATCATCAAGTTATGTGTGTGTGTATACATGTGTGTGTCACACACACACACACACATATTTGTCTACTTACATAAGCTAGGCATGGGAAGCAAGCTCCAGGAGAAAGCATGGGACCAACGGTCCTGGAGGGCCTTGGCAGGAGAAGGAGGTGGGGGAAAGGAGTGGTGAGCAAATAACACCATAGACAGGGGAACAACTAGGGAATTAAAATCAAATCAAAACACACACACACACACACACACACACACATATGGTGTGTATAGGTATGATGTTAGTTGCCATCGAGTCGGTCCTGACTCCACCATGTTATGCATCACAGAATGAAACATTGCCTGGTCCTTCACCATTCTCACAATTGTTCCTAAGCTTCAACCCATTGTTGCAACCACGGTGTCAATCCATCTCATTGAGGGCTTCCTCTCTTTCACTGCCCCTTCACTTTCCCAAGCATGGTGTCCTTCTCTGTGGATTGCTCCTCCCTGACACGTCCAAAGGACATGAGATGAAGTCTCACCATCCTGGCCTCAAAGGACACCTGGCTGTACTTCATCCAAGACAGATTTGCTGGCCCTTTACTCGTCTGCTGTATTACTTTCAGTGTTCTTCACCAGCACCATCGTTCAAACACATCGATTCTTCTTTGGTCTTCCTTCTCCAGAGTCCAACCTTCACATGAAATGCACATGAGAGGGGAGGGAGGGGAAAAATGAGGACCTAATGTCGGGGGTTTCTATGGAGAGAAAATGTTTTGAGAAACGATGTACAAATGCACTTTACACAATTGATGTGTGTATGGATTGGGATAACAGTTGTATGAGCCCCTAATAAAATGTTAAAAAAAAAAAAAAGAAAGAAATACACATGAGGTCATTTGAAATACCATGGCTTGGGTCAGGCACACCTTTGTCCTCAAAGTAACATCCTTGCTTTTCAATACTCTGAAGAGGTCTTGTACAGCTGATTTGTCCAATGGGACTTGCTTTTTGAGCTCTCGACTGCTGTTTCCATGAGCATTGATTATGGGTCCAAGCAAGACAAAATCCTCGACAATTCTCCATTTATTGTGATGTCACCTATCGGTTCTGTTGTGAGGGATTTTGGGCTTCTTTACATTGAGTTGTGTAACCCATCCTTAAGGCTGCAATCCTTAAGTATGGTGGCTTGTAAGATGTCAACATAGATTAATAATAATAACAATAATAAATAAT
This sequence comes from Echinops telfairi, assembly GCF_000313985.2. NCBI lineage: Eukaryota > Metazoa > Chordata > Mammalia > Afrosoricida > Tenrecidae > Echinops > Echinops telfairi. Next base: position 19,773,519 of record NW_022103968.1, read on the forward strand.
AGCTATCAGGGAAATGGCTAGAATGGGAAAACAGATGCTATTTTTGGGAGAACGTTTCTCTTACTTGTTGTTGCACAAAATGATAGTCGACACTGCAGGAAGCAATGTGCAACCTAAAAATTCTACCATGAGACGTGAGCGGGATCTGCCCTCTTATTTCCAGAGCACTTTCCCTTTTATTACAGAGTCAGAGGCAGGCCTCAGGTAAGGAATGGGAGGACTACAGGATTTTCTCCCTTGGGACCTCGTTGTTTTTTGAAAGTTGGAGGAGAGCTTCTTTAATATCCCCCTTCTCTGCCCTTGTTCTAGTTTCTGATGAATTTGGCCACAGGAAAGCAGTGCATCTTGCTGTCTGTGGATATAGCTGATTTCAGCAAGAGTTATAGAATTCAGCCTAGAGAAAAATGGAACTGAGGAGAAGGAAATCCTATTAGGATCATTTTCTTCATTCCAGCACTGTGGGAGCTGGGCCTTCTTGGCAGCACATCTTTGGTGACTTTGTCCAGTTGATTTTTAAATCACTCAGTGATTAGCCTTTTACTGTTTCTTCTGGGAACTCATCCTATCATGTAATGGAGCTTACTCTTAGGCTGATCTTCTTGACATAATATTATTGTGGACAATTTATCCATATATTTTCCTTTACTCAATTTGCCTTCCGTAAAGAAATCAGGCAGAATAAAAAGAAAGAGAAAAGAAAGTGGTTGGAAGACAAATGGGGGTCCAAGAAATCAAGCCCACCACCATCAAGTCAATTCTACCTCAGGATGACCCTAAGGGGGTTCTAAGGCTGTACATCTTTACAGGAGCAGGTACTCTTAGAGCAACAGGTGGCTTTGCACTGTTGACCTTGCTGTTCGAAGTCCAAGGTTTACTCGACAAAGCCACCAGAGTGCCTGGCACTGGACCGGGGAGGAGTCATTGAAGGCTGGTGGGAAGGGGGAGAGGAAGCAGGCATTGCTAGGATATGTAAAAACGAACAACTTCATTTTGGGAAAAATATCCCTCAAGAATGGATCAGAAGGGTGGGGGAGATAAGAGGGGACTGAGATCAAGTAGTCCAGAAAGGAAAAGTATGTTTGGAGACTGATTATGGAAGCAATTATACAATTATGTTTAACATGATTGAACTATGGAATGATATGACATATGTATTAACTCCCAAGTTTCAGCAAATTAACAAACAAACAAACAAACAAAAAAAACCCCACATAGATCCAGGAATGGGATTTGGGCACACACCAAATCTTAGCTCCAACCGAAGAACAATTGGTTCTGACGTCATGGCCCTGCTTGAGGCTCACCTTCACGAAATGATCCTTGAAGATCAGGGTGCTACAGCAAAGGGTGGTGAAGAAAGTAGATGGTGCTCACCTATCAACTGGAAGAGTGTCTGGCCTCTTAAAGGCTTGTATTCAAACAAGCAGCCATCTAAGCGAGGTGTCAATTAAGTCCACACAGAAGAAGCACACCAGCTTGTGTGATCCAAAGATGACCATTACAAAATTAGAAGAAAATCATCAGAGCTAATATTATGAACACCCAATTTGTGGAGGGCTAAGGTAGGGGGTGGGAGCCCGAAACCCATCTGCAGAGCATATAGTCAGACTGAGCCACTGGCAGGTCCACTCTAGCCACAGGCAAGAGTCTCGAACGGCCTTACGATCAGGCTGAGACAATTGTAATCTTGATTATGCTGGATGGACTCTATACTTGGTCAGTTGACTTCCCGACAGATTTGACCTGCATTTATTCTGGGTGCAGAGATCTCTTACTTATTCCACGACAGAAATTTCTTCCTGGCTTTTTGAATGTTGATGGGGTTCTTTTCCTTCTCATGCATTATATGTATTTTTATCTTTATACTATGATGATTTTATCCTTACCACCTTAGTGGGATTTTGTTTTTTATTGTTTTCTGTTGGGTTTCCCAGGTGTGAAGCACAGGAGGAGTGGGTGCATCATGAGAATAACTGATTCAAGAGGTTATAGGGATTGCAGGGGTGGGGGGTGGGTGATAGGGAGGAATGGGGATTTTGTGAGTAAATAATGAAGGCGGGAGGGGGAGGGAGCCCTAGAACTGACTGATTTCACAACTCATTTTAAAGGTGATTTAACCATGGTGGTGGTGTGTTCTGAAGTTGATATGATAATGATTGTACAATTCCCCTTGATATGATTGAATGATTGAACTATTGAATTGCATGATATGTAAATTATGTGTCAATAAAACTGTTGGGGTGGGGGCAGAGGCGAGGGGGGTGCAGAATGGATCTGAGGAGGCAGCAGCAGTCCAGAATCAACATGAAATTCCTTTCCTGATTCTGAGCTCCCTCTGATGGATAGTGTGCTCCAAGAAACTGATTTCTGTAATCTTTGTGAATTGAACTAGTCCATTCTCAGGCTGTTAATTTCAAACTGATATTTATTCTCTTCCCAAACTCCCTGGCTAGTCATGGTAATGTGAAAATAGAGTGAAGGGGTGGAGTCTAGCCTATCAGTGGGTCACAGTGTGATGGTGCCTCCTTGTGAGTGTGGCCTTCTCACGAGGATTCTGGGAACTTCCTTTCTCTTACTTCTTCCATTAGACGAGGTGGGCCAGTCTCTCTCTCTCTCTCTCTCTCTCTCTCTCTCTCTCTCTCTCTCTCTCTCTGCTTCCACCCTCCTGTTAACAAGCTGCATGGAGACCTATGCCAGCACTGAGATGCTTCCATTGCCACTGGATCCACAAGACGTTTCACTCACTGGTCTGTGATCTTCCTGCATTCAGCATCATTGCATGTGCTGCGTGAGTCCAAAGAGGGGTCTATAGACTCGTATAGGACACATGGGCTAATATCGGACTTGATCTGGACTGGGCTGGGATGTTTTCTTAATATACAATTACTTTTCCATATAAAGCTCTTTCTTATACATATATGAATGTCCCTGGATTTATTTCTCTCGTCAACCTGGACTAACACAGAGGAGGAAAAAGCAAAAGCATCTGATGAAATTCTTAGGGTTTCTTTGTAAAAACACCTGCCAAACTGGAGCGGTTCAAAGAGCCATTTCTTCATATCTGCCAAATACCAAACTAGTTGAGTCGATTTTAATGTATGGTGGTCCATATATATGTCCAAGTAGACTGAGTTCTGCAAGGTTTTCAATGGCTGATAATTTGCAAAGAGCTCACCAGGCCTTTCTTCTGAGGCACTTCTTGGTGTATTTGAACTGCCAACCTTTTTGTTCATGGTCAAGTACTTAATGGTTTGCCCGAATGCTTTAACCATTCAATTCTTCCTCCATTCGTGGAGGAGACGTCTAATCTGACCATTTAACACCCAATAACTTGGCATTGTTCTTGGCATAAAATTCAAAATCATTCATGTGATTCATCAGACCCAGGCTGAGCTGGGCCTTGTTTGGTTTTCCCACCTCTGGCCACGGCCTGCTGCCCGCTCCTCAGTCCTCTCCCCTTCCCTGAGTTACTCCTCACTCACGTCTCCTACAATCACTTGACTGCTACGTCCACAGGGAATGCTCCTCTGACCACCTCCTCTCCCAGCCGAGTAGGCCTGTCCTTGTTGGGAACTCTTGCACATCACTTTCTCCAGAGCAGCTCTCAACACGTGATCTCTCCACGCCCTGTGCAGAGATTGGGGAGCTAAAGAAAACCACCCAAATGGGAACAAGCAGAGGCTGCTCACTCAGAACTTGCTAGGACATCAAGGACGCCAGGCACCATCGCTTGCTTCTGGCCGTGGCTCAAAGGCAGGCGGCAGAGGAATGGGAAGGCTGGAGAAGGAAAAAGGGAGATTATAGAAGTGAGACAGCCTCTGTGGTTGGTTAAGTGTGCCGATTTGACTTCTCTGATTGGTCCAAAGCTGCAATGGGGGTAAACCTGAGGGAACCTTTCAGGTTTTCATCAAGTCCAGGCCATTTGGAAGCGATCGTTACTAGGGGCTTGGTTAGCTTCCTGGGCCCATGTGTGGGCTAGAGACCTCCTCCATTGTTCATCTGTGTAGTCAGTCTTTCAGTCTGTCCATTCCACTGCACTGAGGACAGTGACCCAGTCACCTTTAACACCCCGCTCCCCCCACCCCCCCCAATTATGTCCCCAAGGCCTACGAGGACCTGTGCACACTGAAAACTTGACCTCTTTCTGACTTTACATTAGAGCCCGTATTCACAAACAGACCTGTTTGACACAATGTGTGACCCACCTGGGCAGGGCCAGAGAGCACCCTGTGGTGGCTGCTCAGAGGGATTAGAGCAATTAACACCCATTGTGTAGAGTGAATAAAGCAGTGGTTCTCAACCTGTGGGTCGTGACCCCTTTGGGGGTCGAATGACCCCTTCACAGGGGTCTCCAGATTCATAACAGCAGCAAAATGACAGTTATGAAGTGTCAATGAAAATAGTTTTATGTTTGGAGGGTTACCACAACATGAGGAACTGTATTAAAGGGTCACGGCATCAGGAAGGTTGAGAACCACTGGTCTAAGGGGTTTCTGGGTTTATTAAATGTGTGATCTGAAACACACACTAAAACAGTTTTGTAGAGTAATTACCTGTCTCCTGGGCCCTGTGTCTCCGTGCCCGCTGTGCTTCCCTGCCTACTTAGAATGTGAATAGATGCATATATTCTTATAGGTTCATATTCTAAGAAGGCAAATATGTATACACACATGTATTTGTCTTATTTGTTTTTCTTATTTAAATTGCTAGCTCCCCGAGAGGGGAACACATGCATCTTGGCTTTTTCACAGCAGCCTGTGCTGTTAAATATGGCTTACCACCATACTTACGGATAACAACCATAGCATATGTCTCGGGAAAGTTAAGAGGCTCTTAGAGGACCTTTTTATTTTTCTTATATAGTGGGAAGCTCCCCGGGATATTTAAATCCAAGTTAAACGCGGATTGCAAGAGGGAAGAGATTTGCTGGGGTTAGACAGATGAGCAAAACCCCTCAGACACTCAGACAGCCTACCATTCAAAGCCATGACTCGAGTCTCGTGGTTTCTGGAATTACTGAAACACAGGAGCCAGCTAGTGGTTTCAGGAGGAAGCAGATTGTTTCAGAGGTCTTGCCAGGAAAAGGGGTCGTGACTCCGTGGAGGAATGGGTGTGAACCGGGTGAAGGACCGGAGAGAGAGAGCTGAGTGTGCAAGTAGCACCATCACCATTACATTATGGCTGAGCTGGAGGAGAGCGCCCCACACGGCCTGGTTCAGTAGTGGAGACACAAAGGCCACACAGAAGCTGGGGTTCAAGTTTACAGACTTTCTAAAAGTTTGGCAGTGCATGCTTCCCGAGGGCCCAGGCTGAGTTTCCATGCCAGTGCTAACACCGACAGGCTCAAGAAGTGGTCAGAAAGTTGGGGAAAAGCTCAGACGGGACCCCTGTGCCTGGAAGAACTAAAGCTAGAATTATCTCCGGGCGTCTCTCTGGACTCCTGCTCCCGCTGCCGGTTGCACACACAGCCCTGCAACGTTGACACTCCGGGGGTTGTGACGATAGTTTGCAGCTGCTTTGCCTCTCTAGCTAGATTGAGGGGACCGCTGTCCGCCTTCTGCCTCTCTCTTAGTCATGTCCACGCATGAACAAACACTGTGCTGAGGGTAGCCTGAAGGGCAAAACAGCCTTGCTCAGGATCCACATCGCACTTCTTGAAACCGTCAGACCGGACTGACCAACCCCTCCTGATACTGTTTGATTCCAGTGCTGGGCTCCGAATTGAGCAGCCGTGCATTTCCAGATCTGACTGATGGCTGGGGGACCGATAGCCTGCTTCTCTTGCCATAGGTCACCCCAGCGAGATGTTCTTTATTTTTCTTTCCTCAATGTTCACACAATGCTGCAGTTGTTTGAGCAAACACTGGGCATCGGCCATGCAGGTGGCTCAGCTTCACTCCCTGCTCTGTGCTTTCACGAGCCTTGTTGCTGGGGTGCAAGGCTGGCACCCTGCTCGGGGTTCCCAGAGGCTGGGCAATGTGGGTGGTCTGGAAGGGCTCTTGTGTTTCATTACTGGCACCTGAGTGGACCCTTCAGCGATCACTGCTTCTTAAAGATACGTGGGCCCCATGGGATTGCTCTGCTGCTCAGGCCTACCACCTTATCGGCTGACTTAACAATTAAGTGCATAATCTAGGACCGAGAGAAGTAAGAAAATCAACCAACATTCTTTCTCTTTCTTCAGATCAAAACTGAGCAGGAAGCCAACTGGGCGAAACCTACAGTGTCTTTAATTTTCAGCTGTGGGGTAAGATCGTGACGTGGGAGATGAGTTGAAGTATATTTTAACTTTTGCTTGGCTGACTCACCTTGCACCTAGCTGAGTGATCTTGATCTAACCACCTCAACTTTGTGGTCATTCTTTCTTCACCTGTGAAACGAAAGAGTTGCATCAATGGAGCCAACTCTAAGGATTTTTCTGGCTCTCCTACCAATCCCAAAGGCTTTGGGAAGCATGGAATGGCTGTAGCTCCAGGGGAGGAGTTGGATGATTAATATTAAGATGGTTAGACCTTGGGAAGTCTTGAAGCAATGCCTTTTATTTCTCCTTATGAGAAGCAGTCTTCACCTATGAATTTCCCATGGGCGGGATTATTACGCAAGGCTTAATGGCTCCTCCATGCCACTCCCTCCCTCACTGCCATCAAGTCGATTCCAGCTCACGTGACCATAGAAAGCAGGGAAGAACTGTCCCGGAGGGCTTCCCTGACTGTAGCTAGAGAGCCTCATCTTTCTCCCTCAGATTAGCTGGTGGTTTCGAACTGCTGAGCTTGTGGCCCAAAACATAGCCCACTATGCCACCAGGGCTCCCATAGTTGATAGTATTAACTATTAACTATGTATTCACCTTTATGAATACATGAACACTTTACCTATGTGTTCATCTCTCCCTTTGTTAACACTCCCGAAAAGCTTGAGGTATGACTTAGTAGACCGGTTTAGCCAGACAAAAATGTTTCTAGACGTATTAGGAGTGCTATGGAGTCCCACCCAGATTTTTTTGATCAGACACGTGTTCTCATCCCGACTTGTCGCAAGCTCACACCCACACTCTTCCCCAGACGATTGTCCTTAATGGACTAGAGGGGTCCTGCGCTACCTCCGGTCCATGCCACCTCACCCAGTGGCCTTTCCACAAATAATTTCTAAGAATCTCTAACTTAGTCTTAGAAAGCGGAACGTAAACTGGAAACCTAGAGCAACTCTAGAAGTTAAATAGTCATCGACGTGCAGAAAGGGGGCCCTGCTGTGTGTACTTGTTAAATGTACAATATCCCAGCACTAGAAGAACTTCCCTCCATGCAATGTAGATATAAATAATACCTGAGTTGTAGGCATCACTGGCCGCACCCCTGGCCCCATTTTCTCTGATCTTTTTCTGTAGTTTGAATGAGACAAGGACAAGTGCCGAACATGACCTGGCACTGGAGACTCATCACAAAGCTGGCTCTCCGAGCCTCGGGAATATAACAAGACAACGGGTGTGAACAGCAAGACAGGGGGGTCATCAATGCCCCACATCCTGACAGGTGAATGTGGCTGACCTGATGCTGAGCTTTGGGAACTGTGAAATTGGACGCACTCGCTGAGCCAAGGCGCCACTGTCCAGCCGAACGCTGCAGCTCTCTTTAGTCGCTGATGATGCCACAGCCTCTCGGGTTCCATCATCACCACTCCTCTCCCAGTAGCAACGGAAGGGGAGAAATACCAGTGCTCCCAGGAGCCCCTGAGCAAGGTCCTCTCAGAGCCCTTCTCAGTGGAGGCCCCTACTTGTCAAACACTCTCGGGACAATTCTTCTGATTTCCCCTTCCTGGGACCATCTTGATTCTGACCTTGGTTGAATTCCTACTGAGCCACAATGGCCTTATACCACACCATCCGTCCATCAGCTCTGGGGTCAAGTCATTTTTCAAAGCTGATGGTTCTGAACTCAGTACTTTAAAGTGGAATACACAGACCCCTCTTCTGAGCACTATCAGAGCATTGTACACACCTAACTCTGATTTGAAGCTGTGCATTGCATACCATGTAAGGTCCAAGATCACTTGGATGGCCTGCAATGTCCTGAACCATGATTCTGGTCTGCTTCTCCTGTGACAGCTCACGATTTCCTCCGTGCATCACAAAACAGGAAGCACATTGGTCTTCTTTCAAGTCGTCCAAAGAGGTGAAGCTTTCGAGCCTTTGCCTATCCCGTTTCCTTCACCCAGAGCAGTCCTCCCCTTGCTGTGGACTTAATTTCTACCCATCCGTCTGATGTCAGCATCATCGCTCTCAGATGCAGCCTTGCAGGGTGGTTAATGGCCCATACTTTGTAGGCAGTCCCTGAGTTTGTATTTGATTTCTACCACGGACGGTGTTTGACCCCTAGAAATTTATGTCATATCTCTAATCCTAAATCTCCTCGTTCATCACATGGGACTAACAATGGTATGTGTCTCAGGGGATTGTGAAAGGCTTTCAGCAGGGCACCTGGGAAGCTGTTAATGGTGGCAGCATTTGAAGTTTCTCCCAGTACTCCAGGGAATTAGACAAAGGAAAAACCCAAACCCCAGACAACATGATACACTTGAATTATGTAACTGAACTGTACATATGAAGATTGTTGAAATGTCCAATGCCTTATCACATACATAGTTACCATAATAAAAACAGAAGAACAATGAATGCTTATCTACAGGAAAACTAGGAGACAAAGTATCTCCAAGAACCCCAAATATTAGCGTTGGACAAACTACCAGTGTTACAAGCCCTGAATGGCATTAGCAACTGTCTGAAAGAGAAAAGGAGAGTTTCGGAACATCGATGACTGTGGCCTGCAGACAGGTATCCCCCGGAGACCTCAGAGGGCAACTAAAGAGCAGTTGCTAAAACCGGGATGAGTTTTCCACATGCGACTGGTGTGCACGTTCAGTGGTGAGAACGCGCAACACTCACCAGACAAACTGCCCTTCTCAGACAGAGCCCTGGAGTGAGTCAAAACTACCCGAAATAAGCCCCAGGTGAGCAGCATGGGCTAAATAGAGAACAAGAAAAAAGCCAGTCCTGGTAGAAGTAGGGGTGAGAGGAGCAGAGCTAGGAGAGCTTCAGAAAGGAAGGCATCCCGCCAGGAACACATCCGAGAAACAGAAGAGGGAGCTCTAGAGCCGGGAAGTTACAGAAAACGTAGGAGGAGAAAACCAGCTCCTATAAAAAATGAGCAATAAAAAGACCGAGACAACATCCCATATCAAGTTATTCAAAATAACTACGGGAATAAGGAGCGGAATTAATATTCCTGCAGACGATAGAGACAAGCCTGAGGAACATGTTCACCAAACAGGTGGGAATATATAGAAACAGGAGGAGAGAGAGACCCATCAGCAGGGCTTGAGAGCAGCTATTACGTGGTGGTAAAGGAACGTGTGGTTGCTTTTCTAATCCTCTCTCATGGACAACAGGAAGAGCCAGCTGTGGTGCTACCTTAGCCAGGGATTTAGTGCCCAAGGGCTACTAGGGGCAGTAATGGTCAACGAAGAGAGTCCAGCGTGGAGGCATCAGAGTCAAGGAGCCAGGAGGCCAGCCGCCCAGCAGAGTTCACAGGAACAGAATTCAAGCAGAGCCATAAGAAGATAGTGCCTTGGGAAGATGCTCCTTCCATCTGCCGTCTGACGGTCAGTGAGTGTCCAGCCCATGGCGGTAAAATGCTATAGAGCGTATGATAAAACCCCAAGAGGGAAGATGTTTTGGATCAGAGACCTACCTGTCAATCTGATGAAGCTGGAGACTTGGAATGTGTAAGCTCACGTGGTAGGTCTGCCTTCTTCAATCGGCCTCCTCTAGCCTGCTGTCTTTCTTACTCTAAATCAGGGGTCGGCAATCTTTTGAGACAGAAGAGCCAATCTTGTCCCTCACCACAATTTAACATTTATTTGAGAACCATAAATCTATTCTTACAAATGCAATATTCCAAGGAATATTCTAACTGAAACGATGATGTATTAATTTTCACTTTTATTTCAGAGCTACAGGTACATACTGAAAGAGTCACATATGGCTTGGGAGCTGCAGCGTGCCCACCCGGCCCTATCTCTTCCACGTTCACGGTCAAACAGCCTCATTGCTACCTTCACTCGCCGCACTCTTTACTCTTCCCCTCTTCTCGTGGGTTTGAGCTTTCCTTCCCTTCGTAGCCAGTGAGGATCCATGCTCACTACCTTCACTCCTTTGCAAACATCGGTGACGCCACCCCCCTTCTACCATTATACTCAAATGACAACCCTTATCTATATGCCAGTCATTCCGCAATGTTTTCTTTTTCTAGCTCTGACCTTTCCTAGCAATTCCATCTGCTTTCTTGACATTTCCACCTGGATATTTAGAAGACATCTCAAATTTAACTTACCCAAACAATATTGACTTCTTTCCCATATTTATTCCCCTCCAATCTTTCTCAGGTCAATAAATCATGCTTCCACTTACCTAGTGACTCCAGCCCAAATCTAATTCTCCTCTTTCTCTCAAACACTACATTAAATCTGTCAGTACAGCAGTGGTCTCTTCTTCTGACCTACACACAAAAGGCATCTACTCTTCTGAACTTCCATTAAACGCCCTGAGGATGATCCCAGGAATACCCTACTACACCCCTCTTTGCTTCTAGGCGCCCCCCAATATTTCTATTAATTTCTACATAGTTTCTGGAGTAATCATTTACAATAGAAGTCACATCACAGCACTGCTTGAAACCTTCCCATGTCTCCTGATTGTGCTTAGGGTAGAATTCTGGGGTAACTTTTCAAGGGCCTGCCTATTCTAACCAGCCTGCCTCTCTGACCTACTCATCCCTCCCTCCCATGACCAGCCCTATTGGTCCTCTTTAGGTATCTGGAAACTGTCAAGCGTGTTCTGAGCCGAAGACCTTCATGACAAAGGAACACATGCTGAGACTTGCTAGGTGATGCATAGTGCTGCGGCAGCCTCTAGGAGGACGTCATGGAGACTGCTAAGGTTGAACTATGTCTACCCCAAAAGAGCTATTCAAGTTCCAACTTCAAGAACTCTAGAATGCAGCTTTTCTGGGGGTATGGTAATTTTGGATACAATTAGTTGAACGACGTCATACTGGAGTAGAGTGAGCCCTAACCTCTTTGTAACTGGTGTCCGTCTAAAAAGAGAAAACAGAAACAGAGCGGCAGACAGATGCAGAGGGAAGATGTCCCTGTGAAGATGGAGGTAGAGATTAAAGTTATGTTGCCACAAAGCAAGGACCACTTTGAGGACACCAGAAGCTGGAAGAGAAAAGGAAAGATTCCCCCCTTGAACCTTCAGACAGCATGGCATCACGGACACTGAATTTGAACTTAGTCTCTTGAACTATGAGAGAACAAATTTCTGTTGTTTTCAGCTACCACTCACTTTTAATTTCGGAGATGTAAAAGAATATTGAAAATATGTGGATTTCCAGAAAAAGAAGAAAAATCTGTCTGGGAAGAAGTACAGCTAGAATGCTCCTTAGAAACAAGAGGCAGATGAGATGTCATTCGATGTACTATAGACATGTTATCTGGAGAGACCAGCCTTTGGGGGGAAAAACTCCCCAGCATGATTGGTAATGCTGTGGTAACGAGGTGGAAGATCATCAAGGAGATGGATTGACATAGTGGCTTCAATACAATGACTGTGAGGATGCTGCAGGATGCCGCCCTGTTTTGTTCTACTCCATATAGTGTTGCTATGACTTGGAACCTAACCACATCAACTACACTCCCTTTGTGATACTTTCTATGGGCAGACTTAAGAAACCAATACACAGGACTTCCCGGAAGGGGTGGGATTTGTGCTGAGATGTGAAGGCCGAGGTGGACTCAACTCTGTGAAGAGGAGCAGAAGGAAGGGACAGAAAGAAGAGCATGTGCAAAGGCCCTGTGGCTGATGAGCTGGTTGGGAGAGGATTGTTACATAGTAAGATATAAACCAGAGACCCAAGCAGAGGCTAGATCCTTCAGGATCTCCTAGGCTATAACTAAAGTGATTTTACTGGTGTCCCAGTGATTTTAGCGATTTTGAGACTGGCTAGTCACTAAAATTCCACTCTTAGTAGTTCATTGTTTTACACTCAGGGCTTGGTATTAGTTAAGATGTTTCAACAGTGGGAAGGAGAGTGCACTGCATCACAGTGTACATGGTTTGTGCTGCGGGAGGACTGGACACGTTCCCCTGTGAGTACTCTGAATGAGAGGTGCAGACAGGAGTCTTTTTAAAAAAAAAATTAAAAGATCATTTTATTGGGGGTTCTTACAGCTCTTATAATAATCCATGCATCAATTGTATCAAGCATAATTGTACATATGATGCCATCATTACTTTAGAAACATTTAGAAAAATCTTTAAAAAATCATTTTATTGGGGGCTCGTACAACTCTTATCACAATTCATCCATCCATCCATTGTGTCAAGCACATTTGTACATTTGTTGCCTTCATCATTCTCAAAACATTTGCTTTCTACTTGAGCCTTTGGTATCAGCTCCTCATTTTTCCCCCTCTCTCCCCGCTCCCCTCTCCCTCATGAACCCTTGATAACTTATAAATTATTATTATTTTGCCATTCTTACACTGGCAGACAGGAGTCTTGGGGGAAACTTGAACTGTCTTTCTACATAGATACTCATAGCAGCGCCTTGGTGGGAGTACAAGAATGGAACATTCCCCAGTTGCTCTAATTGGCTGAAACCCTCCTCCCCTCTGGAAAGCCAGGTGGCAGGGTCCCCAAGGTAGCCTCATTAGCATCAGGAGACCCAGCGGGATCCCTTCAAGTCAGAGTGACACAGTCTGTCATGTGACAGCAGAGGTGCCTTTGGCCTTTGGTTTCCATGTTCATGATTCCAGGGAATAGGAAAGGGGCATCTCTGGGAGCCGTTGAGCATATGAAAACAGGAATAACATTAGATTTGGACCAAGTTAGCCAGACCGCAGTGTAATTGCAGACACATTATGAATTCACTTCCCTCACCCTTGCCCACTTAGTTTTTTTTTGTCCTTCAAATGTCCACCTGTGTTCCTTCAGTCTCACTCCTGCCCCTCCCCTCCCCCTTTTTTTTAACCCTGCAAGTGCATTAGCTAACCCCATGCTCACTGCATGTCTCGACTCCTGTATCCCCAGCCTGACCACCAACCTTACATCTTCCTATTTGACAGATCTGGCCATAGGTATGAGACTTGGTAATTAATGAGCATGCCCATCACCTATAGGCATTGCTGCCTCTTCCTCCTGGAAGACTCAAAACTTAAGCTCACTGCCATTGAATCAATTATGACTCTTTGTGACTCTATATGGGAGCAAAGGCCTCACCTGGCTCCCACAGAGTGGCAGGTGTGACTTGTGGTTAATAGTCTAGCATGTAACTCACTGAGCCACTGCACCAAAGGGCGCCTTCCTGTAAGATCCATGTGTTGAAATCTAGACCTTTTCTCCTCTCCTATGTCCCCACTATATGAACCTGCTTTCTAAGCCCCAGACCAGAGACCAGAGACCAGCTACACCAGAAGCTGTTAAGTTGGTTTTGACTTGTAATGATCCCGTGTAGTATAGAACTTGGCTCCATAAGGTTTTCAATGGCTGATTTTTTTCTTCTTGAAGTATTCCTTCTAAGGGCCCCTGGATGGACTTCAGACTCCAACCTTCTGGTTGGTGGCTGAACATGTTAACCATTTATACACCCAGAACCTCCCAAAGCCCATTTGCTTAAAAGCCTCAAGTCCTCTGAGCCATCCCTAGACTCCTGTCTGTGCTCTGAAAACCAAGGGCAGAGAGCGATTGTCCCAGGCGCCCTTGGCCCAGACCCGCCATTTCAGTGGGGTGGGCTGGCAGGAGATCAATAGCACACTTTAATGGTCAGGATATATTTTCTAGTGATTGATCACTTCCTCCATAAATTATGGATATGCACCTCTGCTGAGGCCAGTGACTTAGTAAGAAGCCTCTTAAGCAGTAAATCCCCTCTCTCGCCATTCTCTGAGCGGTAATGACATCGCTCAACTCACTGCCCTTGGCAGTGATGGCACTTCCTGAAAAGCAAATTCGTACTTGAGCAAGTCTCAGGAGGGGAGCCCGGGGGAAGGTCAGCAGCTTCAGGTCAGGCAGCTCTGCTTCCTTCACATCCCACTTAGCAGGGAGGCCCAGTGGGAGCAGGGAGCAGGGAGGCCCAGTCATGGATGGAAATGCATGGCTGGTGGCTTGTTTTAGGTCCACATCTAGTGGCGGTTGAGGAGATGCTGATTCATGGCCAGCTGACCGGTGGTGGAGCTTTCAGTCGCAGGCTTTTCTTCTGAGGTGCCTCTGGGAGGACTCAAATCGTTATTCTTTTGGCTATAAGCCAAGTGCCACCCAGGGAATCTCTCTCTCTCTCTCTCTCTCTCTCTCTCTCCAGACACATACATTATTATGGTTATTTGGGCGAAGAGTATTTACTTGTGAGCTAATCCGGAGGAAGGTTGAAAGACTGAGTAGTCAGCAAAGGGGGAGAAATCAGGGGTGAAGATGCTCCTTATCCAGGAAGGGTTGGAGGAGGCAGTGATGGACTTGTTGCAGGGACTCTTGGAGACTTAGGTTCAAGTAGCTCTCCCTTTGGGACCCAAGAGACCAAACGTAGCACAGAATTGTACATAGACCACATTTCTCATTTCTGTAGGGAACTTGCTCACTCACAGCCTTCCAATCCATGGTGACTCAGAATGACCCTATAGGACAAAACAGAGCTGTCCCTGTGGGTTTCTGAGACTGTAAATCTTTATGGCAGCAGAAAGCCACATCTGTCTCATGTAGAGTGGCTGGCGGTTTTGAACAGCTAACCTTGTGATTAGCGGCCCAATGAACAATCCATTATACCACCAGCGCTCCAGGGAACCCTGTAGCACTTCTAAAACTGGCATCCTGGGGGACGATCTCCTAACACAGACTTTGGTGGTTTCAAGAGCCCAGACACGGACAAGAAGGAGAAGGAGACGAGTGGAGAGCTGTCCTAGTGGACTGTGAGAGTTTACATCCTGGTCCCTCCTCTGTCACTGAAGCAGGACTGCCCTTCTTTATGTGCTTTTAATTTCTCACTCCTAAGATGAGACATTTGGGTTTAAGAGACTACTTAGGTTTTTTCAGACTCTAATATCGAATGATTTTTTTCTCATGAGCTACAGAGAATTAAAAAACAAAACAGTACAACCGAAACATATTAAAATCATGATCCAGATCAGCCCATCCCTTGCGTGCAGCTTCTCCACTGATTCTCCCTGCAAATGGGGAAATGCAGATGCCCTTAAGATCTGCAAGGGTTTACGGTCTTCCCCTTGTCCCTTCTGATGCTCTTTCAAGCCAGTTGTCCTTGAGGTTGCTGTGTTTAAGTTCCCTTCTCAGGTCAAGCTCATTCTCATCTCAAGGCATTTGCTGGTGCTGATCCTGCTGTCTGGAAGGAGCTTCTTAAGATTTTCAGGAAGATGAGCTCTGATCGCACAGCTTCAGCCTTCCCAGAGAGACCCTCCCTTCCACAGCATATATGATTCTACAGTCACCAGGCATTTTTTCTCCTGTTTCCTTGCTTTATCATTTTCATAGCCTTTATGACTACCCACAATGACTTCTTACTATTTATTTTAGTTCTATTTATCTATTTGATCTGCCCCTTATTAGAGGGTCGGCTCCATAAGAACAGGGACTTTGCTTGGCTTCCTACTGCACAACCAGTACCTGGCACACAGCCGATTTGAATCAGCCATACTATAGTCACTAGGACAGAATCCAGCCGTCTCCTCCAAAAGGAGTTGCCTGAACAGATCTTATTTCTCGAAGTAGTAACATGTGACACTTGTGATAAGCTGTCAACAAAGAAACTTACTGCAATGGCCATGGTTTTTACTGGAAGCCAGTCAAGTAGGCATGTGGCAACCACTTGACTGTAGCAGTCTGTCTCCAAGCCCCGCAGAGGCTGAACTCATAGAGCATGGCCCGACGTCCCAGGCACACTAAAGCAGTGTGCACCAGGAAGCATGTTGTTAGCATAAACTATCTGGAATGGTTCAAAGTCACAGCTATACACAGATTCTCGGAGCAGGTAGGGTAATCAGGGTTTTTCCAGGAAGTAGCCAAGGGCCGATGCTTTCTTTGGAATGTGCAGGATTTGAGCATCCCAAGCTCTCTGACTTACATCTTTACAGCACCATTTCCCAAATGACAGAAAACGTTCATGCTGCTCGTGGGAACGACAAGTTCTGCAGCTCTGCCGGCACAAATGGCCTTCCTGGAAGCCGGGCCTTCCTTCTCCTCTTTCTGGAAGACCACCGGGAAACAGGAGGTGTTGTCATTTAGAGGAAGCATACAATCAAGGTCCTGGCAACCGACAGTCAACAAAGATGTCAAGATGCAGTTTCCCTCGCTGTTGTGGATAAAATCCAGCTGGAGAAATTAGCTTAGATTTTTTTCTGTTTCTCTAAATTTTAGTAGCTCTGTGCATCCCACACGTCCAGCTAATCTGTGAGCTGTGAATTAAATCGTGAGTGCCAACTACATGACAAACCCAGAGAAAGACAGACTACAGGTAGAACAACAACAACATAGCCCAGGAAAACAAGGTACAATTTATATTTGTTGTAATAATGATAGTTGGAAACACAGGAGGCAGAAATGAGAGTGGGGAGTACAGGCAGATAGAGTAAAGGTAGGAGGCACTAAGGAAGAGTAAAAGATGAAGACATGCTCATGATATGAACTGAGTAATTGATAAATTTAAAAATTTATCAATATTTAAAATACATCCTATTTTATTTATTATTTCAATATTTAAATTTATTATCTGAAAATAAAAAAAACCAAACTTGCTCCTAGAGTCAGCACTGCCTCCTAGCAACTCCCTGTGGGTTTCTGAGGCCGTAACTGTTTATGGGAAAAGAAAGGCCAGTCCTCCTCCCTCAGAGCTACTAGTGGTTTCAAAAGGCCAACCATTCGGATCGCAGTCCAATGCGTAACCACTGCACCAAACACTGTTTACCCCAGTTATCAGCTCTTACTTAAACCTTGTGACGGTCCTATGCAGTGCGTGAAATTATTATATCCATTTCACAGGTGAGAAAACAGAGGTATAAAATTAAACGTGTCTAGGTTTGTATCAAAAGGAAGTGTTGAAGCAGGGCTTCAAATCCAGGCAGACTGGCTCTGAAGTCCTCTTTTAAGCAACATGTTAGGTATTTGGGATCAATATTAAGCCAAGCATAGGTGGGGATAACCAATTGCTGATTTGGACTCATGGCCACCCCATGTGTGTTAGAGTAGAACTGTGTTCCATAGGTGCGTTAGACAGGGTTCTCTAGAGAAACAAAACCAGGACACTTATGAGTTTACATATATGTATATATCTATGTGGATAGAGATACACAGCACGAAGGAATATAACAGCTAATTAGTCCACATTTTCTGTGGAACAGTTAATATACTGCACGTCCTTCAACTCACGAGGGCTGTTGGGTCCCAGGTCAAGGAAGCAGATAGCCGAATCTTCCCTAGAACAATGCAGGTAGTCTGGCCACAAGCAGCAAACAGTAGGGTGGGTCACCAACAGTCAGTAAGTAGCTCAGGAGCGTAGTGAAGCAGGCCTGTATGGGATATTGAACTTAAGCAATGCAAGCCGACAGGATCTGACAGCCTTAAACTCAAGTGATGTAGACACCAGCAGTGTGGCCAAGCAGTTCTCGAAGGAACCTCAAGCTCCAGCTACACGATCCATGGGTTGGCTGTCCCACAGGTAGTGTAGCTCACAAGTTGAGGCAGAGAACTAGCTAAAGCATCTGGTTGCTGGTCTGATCACCAGAGAGCAAGAGAGAGAGAGGCGGGGCTTGCCAAGGCATTGATCTCTTTGCTTTCCAAGCAAACTGCGACCTTATTAATCCCACATGTTCCTATTGGCCATGTTGGCACAATAAACCTACCGATCATAATAGGGTTTTCAACGGCTGATTTTTTTGGGAAGTAGATCACCAAGCCTTTCTTCCGAGGCACATTTCGGTGGATTCTAACACGTGATCTTTTAGTTAGGAGATGGCCACCTTAGCCATTTGTACCACCAAGCATCTCCTAGTTGCAGTAGGGGGAATAGTGGACAGTACTTGATATCCTGAGGTACACTGAAAGGGCCCCTCAAGTCATTTATTCACTGGACTATCAATGATCAATAAAATGTCTCCATGAAAGATGCTTCCATTGGGTTAAGGTCGGTATCCTAGTCCTGTTGAGATGCAAGCAATCTATACATTTCAGTAATCAACACTCGAGTGTGAAAAGTTTAAGGAAGGTTTGGTTCATAACTGCCCCCTCCTGCACCCCATTTCTAGTTTTATTCAAGAAAGGATGCATGAGTCATTCATGGAGCAAAATGCCAGCTTTATTAAGGTTACAACTGAAATGAAGAGCACATCCACACCATTGTCTCTACGTGTGACTTTTGCAGGATGAAATGGAAGATGGAGCGTTCCCCAAGGAAGGCCTAGCCTGACCTACTTACCAAACGGAACACATCAATCCAAGAGTATTGGGCTGTATTCTCTTCCCTCTGCAGAGGTCAAGTAGCAAGGAAACCAAGCCAAGAGAGAGGGTTCTAATCAGAGAAGTCACTCCCCCACCCCACCCATGAGTCGACTTACACGAGAGCACCTAACAACACCCGAGAAGAAGATGGAGCTGTTGTAGGCCAGGAAGCACTCTTCTGATAACACCTTCTCCCTTCCTTTCTGGGGATTTTAAGAACGTTAGATGCCCCGGACCCTTCTGAGAGAGGTCATCCGTCAGTGGGCACACGGTTAGGAATCAGAAAAGACGTGTTGACATCGAAAAAGGGACCCATTCATAGGTGGGCACTGCTTGGAGCGTCCCCGCATCTGCGTCTCTACGTGAAGGTGCTCGATTTAACTGGCATGAGGTGTGGCGTGGAGGTAGAGAGCTCTGAAGGTGGAAATGAAGAAGTTGAAGTCAGATGTTTCCTTTTACATTTCCCCTGGTGTCACTTGCTACTTGACCTCTGCAGAGGGAGCGAATACAGCCCAATACTCTTGGATTGATGTGTTCCATTGGGTAAGTAGGTCAGGCTAGGCCTTCCTTGGGAAACGCTCCATCTTCCATTTCATCCTGCAAAAGTCACACGTAGAGACAACGGTGTGGATGTGCTCTTCATTTCCGTTGTAACCTTAAGAAAGCTGTACTGGGAAGAGGATATAACTTCAATAAGAATAATACTCTGGCTGTCATGATGACATTTATTTGTCTCAGCAGCAAACAGCATTGGGGGCCTGGAGACGAAGGACATCTGTCATGGGATAACATCAACAGTTAATCTGATCATTAATATTTCTCAAGTCGCTCATTGTACTATTATTAACAGATTGGCATAATTCAGTGGCAGAATACCCAGATGTAATATGTCACTTCCTAGAATTCCATCTCCATTTTTGTGTCAATTAATAGCAACTTAGTACAGTGCATAAGATGAAATACTATTCTACAGTTGTGTGTATGAGTTTAAATAAAAACAAGCTGAAGTCTATGTGCCAGGCTGAGTTCTCTGGAGAAATAAAACCAGTGATATAGATAGATACAAGAGGACTTGAAGCCCTTGCTGATGACGATCAAGGATTGCAGCCTTCAGTAAGGATGACAGCTCAATGTCAAACCAAACTCCTCACAAGTGGACCAAAGGTAACACCATGATAAATAGAGAAGAGGTTGAAGTTGACAAGGACTTTGTCTTGCTTGGATCCACAATCAATGCTCATGGAAGCAGCTGTCACGAGTTCAAAAGAGGAGTTGCTTAGGTAAATTTGCGGCATAAGATCTCTTTCGAGTATTGAAAAGCAAGGTGGTTACTTTGAGGGTTAAGGTGTGCCCAACCCAAGCAATCATATTTTGAATTGGCTCATATGCATGTGAAAATTGGACATTGAATAAGGAAGACCAAAGGAAAAAAATCAGTGCATTTGAACTGCAGTACCGGAGAAGAATATTGAAAATACCATGGACTGCTGAAAGGACAAACCAATCTATCTTGGAAGAAGTATGGCCTGAGTGCTTCTTAGAGGCAAGGCAGGTGAAGCTTTGTATTACATGCTTTGGACATGTTTTCAGGAGAGGCCAGTCCTTCGAGGAGGACATCATGCTTGGTGAGTTAGTTAATTGTGCCAGCCTGGCCGATAATCACATGTGGGCCTAATTGAAAGACGGAGGGATAAATGGGTGGTGAGCCTCGCCTTTCTAGTTCTCGGGTCTCTTGTTTTGTGATGGTTGCACCGGGTGCAGCTGCCTTAGCAGTTCCCTGCTTCAGCTTGCAAGATTGACTTCCTACAAGACATCCCCAAGGAGAAGCTGCATGGACCTATCCCCATGCAGCCCTGGGTGCTGGAGCAGCAGTGTGGAGACCCCTGCTAGTGCTGAGATGCTTGTTCCTTCACTGACTCAGCTTTCCTCCTGCAGTCGGCATCATTGCCTCTGTTTTGTGAGGTGGAGGACTTTGTGGACTGGTGTTGGGTTAATGGGTTGATGTTGGACTTGTGGGCTTGGGCAGCATTGGGTTGGGATGTTTTCGTGATGCACATTTTCTTTACATAAAACTCTCTTCTACATGAGTTGCTGTGGATTTGTTTCTCCAAAGTACCCAGACTAATAGACTTGGTAATGACAGGGCAGTGAAAAAGAGGAAGACCCTCAAGGAGATGGACGGACACAACGGCTACGACAGAGTGCTCAAGCCTGAGCACAATTGTGAAGACGGCTGCACAGGACCAGGCAGTGTGTTGCTCTCTTCTGCACAGGGTCGCTATGGGTAGGAACTGACTTGATGGCAGCTATACGCTTGTATATATAAGTGAATGTCAAGAAAAATAGTTCACATAGTTGTATTGTTGTTGTTGTTAGGTGCCATCCAGCTGGTTCTGACTCCTAGTGACCCTGTGCTCAGCAGAGGTTGTGGAAGTTCAGTTGGTCCGAGTCTGTGTGTTGCATATTAAGCTAGAGGCTTTTCCTCACACTTGTGGCTGCGTGGCTGGGAAGTCAGGAAGCCAGAAGACCACAGCCCGGTGGAGGAACATCGGATGTTTTACAGACCACTGGTAACTCCCTGGATTGGCAGGTGATACTCCAGCCATGGCCCAAGTTCAATGATCTGGAGACGGATGTGGCAGACTCCTGATCTGCATCAACAGGGAGAGAAACTGTTGTTTGTTGCACCCATTTTACCTGACACGCCTACTTCCAAGGAAATGCTGTCAGGCTGTAGTCCTAGTGAGCATCAAGTTCTGCTCACCTTCACTTCCAAGTGCAGCCAAATTGACATGCATCCTGCAATCACAGTGTGGAG
Organism: Echinops telfairi; assembly: GCF_000313985.2. Classification (NCBI taxonomy): domain Eukaryota; kingdom Metazoa; phylum Chordata; class Mammalia; order Afrosoricida; family Tenrecidae; genus Echinops; species Echinops telfairi. The sequence goes on from NW_022103968.1 coordinate 19,794,884, forward strand.
ATTGGAGTGGACTTGATCGCAGTGACTTAGGAGTTTCGTTGTCATCGTCCATGAAACTGTACTAAGTCAGGAAAGGGGACCTTCTGGATGGTAGAAAATCTGATTGGCCTTGTTGAATGAATACTGAGCTTCCTGTGACTGTGAAGATATTTGAATTTCACCTGAGAAACCATTTCATCTTTTAATATTTATAGAGAACCCGATGGATATTCAGAGGTTTGAGGGGGAAAACATTGTATTGATTGCTTATTTTGAGATTATAGGTTCAGATCAGGCAAACAGGCCCCCTTTCTCCATCATAACTTTGACATAGGGTTTCTCAAGCACGTTGACATTTCCATTTACGGACTTAATAGGCAGGTAATCATTTCCCAAGACAATACATGGATCATTGTGACTTTTTTCCTGGGAAAATAATAAATTGTATATTGGGTTTATAAGCTAACGCACTCTGGGGTGTGATTTAGATTTATTTTTCCTTGCTTCATCTGGGCATGGGAATTAACCTATACCTGGCATTCTATGCCATGGGTAGCAATACTTTAGTCTCTCAACTTGATAGAGGGAGAAGAGGTGGTAGGTGGCATATTATGACTTTGTGACCTTTATTTCGGTCTTCCAGCCTCCAGAACTTTGAGAGCCTAAAGTTCTGTTGTTTGAACCATCCCGTCTGTGGTGTTTTGTTATGGTAGCCCGAGGCAAGGGCTATATGGAGCACCAGAGAAAAATCCACCCAACAACAGCAGCACAGCACAACACAACACAATACAACACAACACAACCAATCTCTCCGAAATTTGGAGATCATTGTGGCTCAGATTTAAAGTAGACCTTTTTATATTGGGGATTCCCCCCTCCCTCCCTCCCACCCTCCCTCCCTCCCTCTCTCTCTCTCTCTCTCTCTCTTTCTCTCTCTCTCTCTCCAGAGAGACGTTTACAGAGCCTAAATTTTTAAAAAGTTATCACACAGTTGCCCCTGGAAATGGAGGCACACTCTATTGGGGGAATGAGCCAGGCCCTACCATGGGCACTGAGGTGCAGAGGGAACTCCCCAATCTAA
>NW_022103968.1:19796043-19830152 GCF_000313985.2 Echinops telfairi
TCTCTCTCTCTCTTTCTCTCTCTCTCTCTCTTTTTCCTCCTTTCTTCTGTTGTCTATTGTCAGAGCCTAATATTCCTTTTACCCCTTCACCAACTTGGCTGCTGTTTATGTGACCCAGAACACTGCACGAGACACAGGAAGCAAAGAGATCTTACAACCAGAGAAAATGGTATTTCCCCTGGGACGACGTGTGAGCACGTACAGATGTAAACAGCAGAGAAGCTGGGCATAAATGATGTGGGAAATGCTCATTAATCAAGACTCGATTGCCTATTTCTCAAACAGCTTAGAGATAATGTCACTGGAATTTTCCATTTATACCCAAGTCTTTCCCACTAAGCATCTTGAACAAGACGTTAGGAGCAGCCCTCCTGCAGATTTATTGTTTTGCCTGCAAGAACAGCCACCTCCTTAACTGCTGGGCAGAGGGAACGCAGGCCATGAAACAGGTGCTTCTGCCTGCCCTAGACCGTGGCAAAGACCGAGGATCGAGTGCCTCGAGTGCCGGGTGTGTGGCTCTGCAGGAGCCTTTTCTGTAAGGTCATGCTTCATATTAGCCTGTTGACATGGAGATTCATCGTGCAAACACCGAGGTGGGAAAGAGTTGTGGCATCCTTCTTTTTTGCTCCCGAAACACATATACAATATATACTCACACTCAATCCCACTCACCTCCATTTCCTCTAGCATCCCCTCAGGTCTGAATAAGCAATCTTCTGCTCTTAGCATCTTCCAAGAACTCAGTATTCAGTGTGAAGAGAAGGCTAATGTAACAGATCATGAATGTATTTGTGAGTACATATGGATATTCATGGAGAGATTCTATACTATGCTCGCATGCTAAATGCCTATCCGGACTATTCATGAACAGTGTGGACAGGATATCTTCCCATCCTGGGTCCCTCAGTTACTTTAGTTTCATCTGTCTCATATTCATTCTTTCTCTCCCAGGCACTGGGCAGCCAGGAACACTAACACTGTCTTAATTTTGAGCTTATTTTGAAAAATAAAATCTCCAAGCCTACCATCAAGAGGCAATTACAATTATAAATATGTTGGTGTATATTCTCCTGAACTATTATGTGTGTGTATGTGTACCTGCTAATTTGGGCAGAAGGAGAAATAATTTCTCTTTCCTCTGTGGTGTCTGTATTTTTTTCCTTGTCCTCTGAGATAGCATTACTACATTTTATTTAGTTATTTTTAAAGCAAACAATCTACATATTCCCAAATGAGATAGATAAGTAATGGAAATTTCTACTATGGAATGCTAAGCCGCCAATAAAAATAGTGTTATGAATATTTAAAGGTACAGGGAAAAGCTCCCAATGTAACACTTAGTGGAAAAGTCTACATAAAATTATGTAGGCAGGATAAGCTACTTTTTTTTTTTTTGGTTGAAAAGGGAATTATCTAAAAATGCATTTATTACATTGTATCATCATATCTGTGAAGAACTAGGGAGATACTTAAAAGTCCAGAGAAGGAGGTCTGGCCAGCCCATTGGAGGAGAACCTGCAGAGAGCATCATCACAGAAAGGAAAATGGGGGTTCACAAAGAGGTGATAAAAATGTCAAATGTTACTAAGATGGAGAGTAAGGAGAGGATTCGATTCTATCTACTGATTCTTTTATTTTTTTTTTCAAGATCATTTTATCGGAGGCTCTTACAGCTCTTAGATCAATCCACACATCAATTGTATCAAGCATATTTGTACATATGTTGCCCTTATCATTTTCTAGGCATTTACTTTCTATTGGAGCCCTTGGTATCAGCTTCTCTTTTTTCCCCTCCTACCCCTACCCTGCCACCTTCGTGAACCCTTGATACATGATAAATTATTATTATTTTCATATTGTACTCCAACTGCTGTCTCCCTTCACCCTCATTTTTGTTGTTCGTCCCCCTAGGGGAGTGGGGTTGGGTGGGTTATGATTGCGATCAGTTCCCCCTTGAGCTCCTTCTCCCCCTACTTCCCCCCTATCCTCCTGGTATCGCTATTCCCATTTCTGCTCCTGTGGGGTTTATCTGACCTGAATTCCATGTGTCATGAGCTCTTATCTGTACCAGTGTACATGCGCCCCAAACCCATCTGTAGGCACTAGGACATCCTCTCATAGAAGAGTCACAAGGAAGGGATGAGTCAACCAGGGCGCAGTAAAGCACTGATGAACACACCATATTGCTCTCATTCTTTGGTGCTTCTCCACCGTGACATCCCCACCCCCCCACCCCAACATGACTCCAGTGGTACCTTTCAGTTCTGGCTGTACTGGAGCATGTACACTGGTACACGGGGCCCTGCTGGTGCATTGCTTAAGGGCTTGACGGCTACCTGAAAGGTCAGCGGTTCAAATTCACTGGGTGTCAGTCTACTTCTGTGTGACAAGGCGACAACCTTGGAAACACTACAGGGCAGTTCTATAGCGTCACGTGGAGTCGGAACACTACGGGGCAGTTCTATAGCGTCACGTGGAGTCGGAGTGACTCAGTGGCAATAGGTTTAATGAATCTGGTTAATTAATAGGCCACGTCATACTCTTCTGTTAATCCATTTAAATTATCTTTATTAATTATTATTATTATTTTAAACAATGATCAATTGTTAACCATTTTGAAAGAATTAGGGGACCATTTTTTCCCTCCCGCCTCTGAGCAGGAAGAGATTATGATTAAGAACCAAAAATTCTTAAGACATAACTTCAACTAAATACGACATTTTATCACTTAAATCTATGATGGGGAAACCTGGCAGGCACCGTGTCCAGTGACAGAGAGGTAGCATCTCCCAGTCTGGTGCTCACTGATACCGTGTGTCTCCTGATCAAGTACACAAGGGACGAGCTCATTGTCACTGGTGATATTTCTGGCAGAAAACACGAAAATTAGGAAGGAACAGCAGAACAGTAGAAAAACCTAAATGAAGGGAGCCTTCTCCAAAGTAGAAGCTTATACTCTTTTTAAAAAGTCAGGGATAAGAAAGATAAGAAAACACCCAAGAATTATTGTACGTTGAAAGAGCCCAAAGAAAAATGCCACCAAATGTAACACCGATTCTAATTTGTCCATTGATCGCCTAGAAGGCATTCTTGTTCTTACTTAACACATTTTGGATCTAGTACACATAGTTGCTTTCTGCTACAAAGAGAAAATACAAGAAACTCCAGCAGCCAGCCCCACAACCACTTTCCATCTTGACATTTACTTGCCCTTTGCCCTAGAAAGTCAACAGATTCCATGGGAATGCACCATTGGCTTTATGGGGTTAACTCCTAACATTGACTTTGGGGAAAGTGAGATGTTTTAAAATGTTTTGATGATTACATAATTACAGAAATCAGACTCTTGGGGGAGGGGGGGATGTTATTTTGTACTTCCAGGAGAGAACCAATTTTAAAACTTAATCACAAAGTCCTCCGGAAGAAATATAGTAATAATGTAATGGTAGTGACATTACTCTTTACTAGCTTAATATAAATTAGACATCATGCTCAGCATAGTGCCTAATTTATATTAAAACAATATGCGTCTTTAAATATTATATCGCTTTACATGTGGGCATATAAGGTGTGCACATATGTAAATACATGTAAATGGGTTGAGGAGAAAGTACTGATGTATGTAGTTGGGGACAGATTTGATTCTTGCATTTAGTACATGAATGAACTCAATGAATGAGCTCACTTCATCTCTTGAGCCTCATCTCTTCATCTGTAAAATGAAGGTGACAGCAGTAAGCACAATAACATTATTAGCAAACCTACATTACAATGTGCTTTGCTTTTCTGTAACCACAAAACAAAACAAAAATACCTGCAGAGACAGGTAATATCATCAATCTCATTTTTCAGGTAAAAAATCTGGGCTTTTAAGAGGCATGCAGCCAGCAAACATAGACTGAAACCCAGGTAGTCTTACTCCAGGGATCAGGGCCTCCTGTTTACTTTGCCAGTGTATGCGGTGCAAGGAAGGTGTGTTTAGCAGAATTGGCTATGTAAGCTGGTGCTCTGGGGGCAGCAGTGGTGATAAAGATGTAGCAGTAATTGTGGCTAATGGTGGCACCCCGAGTGTGACAGTAGACTGGCTTAATAGGAAAAGGAGTCTAACTCATCTTTCTTTTATAAAATGAATAACCACAGCACCTTGTTTACAATGCCCATCGTTTCTGGTCCCCCAAACCACGAGGCTCATGAATACCACACCCTCCTTTCTTGGCCTCGCAGGCTGTTAGAGGTCAAGTGCGTGAGGAAGGCTGGGGCCATGCCAGCACATAGTCATACCAACACTGTGGCTGCTGCTCATGACACCACTGCCTTTGGCAAGAGAAAATGCCCACTCTTCTCTCCTTGAGAGGCAGACAGGCAGACAGACAGCTGCTGGTGAGGGCACTGCACTCGTGGAGACCTTAGGTACCGCAGAACCAAAATGGTGCCATCTTACCTGGTGCTCAGCATCCCTGGCCGGTTCAAGTTCTCAGCATCTCTGGCAGGTTCAAGCTCTCACTGGCTTCCCACTTCACCAAGCATGACACCTCCTCTAGAGGCTGATGCCTTCTGCTGACATGTCCGAAGCAGACAAGTCAGACCGGTTTAGTTGGGTTTTCAATGGCTAATTTTCAGAAGCAGATTGCCCAACCTCTTTAGTTAGCTACTCGTAGTCTGGAAGTTCTATGGAAACCTCTGTGGGTGACACTGCGGGCGTTTGAAATACACGTGATACAGGTGCTGCTGCTTCCGGCATCCCAGCAACATGCCAGCCGACACAGGACACAAATGTGACAGATGACTCCCTTTGTAAGACGCACTCTGAGCTAGTGGGTTCCTGCCCATGGTTGTCCCATCGGACAGAGCGGAGCTGCTCCGGGCTGTGCGCCTTTACAGAAGCAGCTGCCTCCATCTCCCTCTTGGAGCAGCTGGTGGGTTTGAACCTCTAACCCTTCAGTTAGCTGCCCGAGGGTTAACCTCCTGTTCTTTACTAGCCTCATAGAAAGATCTAAACATGTATTTGCGTCTCTAAACTCAAAATAGACCTTCCCTGAAGGATTTCTCTCTCTCTCTCTTTCTTTCATTAAGAGATGCCCTCTTGGGTTGAAACTCCCAATGTCTACCTTTTCATTTTATTTGCACTTTAGTAAGAAGGTCAATTCTGTAAGCAGGACCAAGGGGCAGTGAATGTCATATGGAACTTGGAGAAATAAGTTCTGTGTGCAAACCGGAGCCCCATCTGCCAGATTCAGGCGACCCATGGCACGTCAGCCTCCAGGAAAGACGTGTCAAACTTTCTCACTGCCCACTGGTCTGACAAACCAGGGTGGGAGTATCCTTTCTTGAAGCCTCAAAAAAAAAAAAAAAAAAAGAGAGAAAGAAAGAAAGAAAGAAAAGATGATCTGGGGAGGGTGTAGGAGAGCTTTGGAAAACCACCCGAGAGGACTGGCTTGGATCTCAACCTCATTGATGCCATTGGTTTCCACGAAGGGGCAAATATTCTCCGAAATTCAAATTTCAAAAGTATGCAGTGATATGCCTTTCAAATATCTTTTCCTGACTAATGATCCTACGTGACTTCAAATGGTACTTGATAGAAGAAGAAAACCCCCCAAACAAACAACTGCAGTGGCATTTAAACAAATGATACAATCCGTGGATAATTTCCTCCGAATAGCTCAGAGATGTGACTGAATGACTCATACATCAGGGCAGGAAGCAATTTCCCTCCGTGCGTTCTACCTGCTGAAGTCTCGGTGCATCACAGATCGGGTCAAAGCTCTCGATTGGAATAAGAGGGAAGCCAAATCTACACCCGGAGGGGGAGAAGGCTGCGCGTATCTTTGGAACTTGCTATTTCCCAGGAGCGATCCTGCGACACTCGTCTCAGTGAGCTAGGCAGGCTCGCAAGGCTTCTTCACACGTTTCCTCTCTAACCGGCAGTGGCTACGCCGCACTTTAACCTTGCTGTGGTCTGTCCCCTGCTGAATGGAAGCACTGAGCCCAAGAGACAAGAGAGCCGGCCCCCCACCCTGCTCTTCCACAAGCAGATTCTGCTCCTTCATTTTTCTCTGCCCCAGTTTCCTCATCTGCACCTATCCTTGCAGTCAGAGTTGGCCTTCCTGTAATAAACTGCCTAGTTGTAAGGACTGATGAACACACATGCATATTACTCAAGCATTTAGAGTCTTCGATGTGGGGCATCTTCAGCATACTTAGCCACAAGCTTGTTGCTATTGGTCCAAATGTCTAATAGGCATTTGATACAGGAGTCGTATTATTATCACCATGAACAATTTAGGGCCTTTCTGTGCCCTAGTTAAGGTCGATGAAGTGCCATTTTGGAATTAGACTCAAAAATATGTTTGTATTTCAGCCCTTCTTGAGCTCCCTGAAGCTTCATAAGCATCGGATCAAACAGAACACACTCACTGTCATTCAGTTGGTTCTGGTTCTTAATTGCCTTATAGCACAGGCAGAACTCCCTCTGTGGGTTTCCAGGGCTGTAACTCTTTAGGTGAGTAGAAAGCTTTGTCTTTCCCCTGGAAAACACCTGGGGGGTTTGAACTGCTGACTTTGTGGTTAGCAACCACTATACCAGCAGAACTCTTTAAGTATCAGAATGGCAGTTGAAATCTGTTGCAAGTTATGTCCTTCCTTTGGGCAGAATCTGCCCCACCTTCCTCCCCTGCTCAGTTTCTGGTATCCTGCACTCACGAGTAACTCCCCTCCCACAGGCAAATGTTACCCACCTCCACCTCCACCTCCAGTCTCATCAAGTTGATTCTGACTCACAGAGACCCTCTCGGGAAGAAGAGAACGCTTCCGAGGGTTTTTGAGAGTGCATATCTTTCTGTGAGCACACAGCCTCATCTTTTCCCGGTAACAGCCTGTGAGCTGTTAGCAGCCTGATGCTTACCCCACTTAGCACCAGGGCTCCCTGCGACACTCCAAGTCCCACGCTTATGGCTGTCAGCAAGAATCCCGGTGCCCTCCTACAAACCACCCCCTGGCTCTTCCACGAGCACAGGCTCTAGTGGGAGAAGTATGTTCTCATACAAAGAAAATAGCCACAGAGTGCTCCTTCACACACGAGGCATTGAATGGCCATGGGCAGATGCCCAGCTATCAAAAGATAGAGCATCTGGGCTCTTAAAGGCTTGACGTTAAACAAGTGTTCATCTAGGAGAAGCAACAAGTCTACATAGAAGAAGCACACCAGCCCGTGGGATCAGGAGGTGTTGACAAATCAGGTAATAGGTACCAGAAGACCCAAAACAAAACAAAACAAAACAAAACAACATATTGTTGAGAATGAGGGGAGTCGGAACAGAGACCCCAAACTCAGCTGTAGACAATAGGAATCCCCTCACATAAGGAAGGGCTGAGTCAACCAGGGCGCAGCATAGCACTGAGGAAACACACACGATTCCTCTGGTTCTTTCCATTCAGGCTGCACCGGAGCATGTAGACTGTACAGATAAGAGCTCACGACACATGGAATTCAGGTCAGACATAGCCCTCAGGGACAGAAATGGTAGTAGCTATACCAGGAGGATAAGGGAAAGGTGGGGAGAGGAAGGGAGGAAGGGGGACCAGATCACAATGATCAATGCATATTCTCCCTCCCAAGGGATGAACAGCAGAAACATGGGTGAAGGGAGACAGCGTTGATATGCGATATGAAAACAATAATAATTTATAATGTATCAAAGGTTCACAAGTGGGGGAGGGATGGAAAAAAGGGGAGCAGATATCAAGGGTTCAAATAGTAAATGCTTAGAAAATGATGATGGCAACATATATACAAATATGCTTGATATAATATGGAATGCTTTAAGAACTATGAGAGCCCCCAATACAATAATAATAAAGAAGGCCATGAGCGAATATAGCCCCTCTCCTGCATAACTCTTTAAGAAGAGTCATGACATGTCCATTGAAAAAGAAACAACACAAAAATCCCCTGGTGAGCAGACCCTCAGCTGTTGAAAACACGGTTGAGAAACCAGCCGGGGCGTAGTCAGCGCTCCCTGGTCAATGGATTTCATTGTAGCTTGGAAAGAAGTGTGTTGGGTTCCCAAATCAGCAAAGTAAGCATGACTTCCTTGTGCTTATTTACTAATTTGTAGTGAACACTTTCACATGCCTCCCGCCGCCCACGCACCACATCAAAGAAAGATTCTGCTTCTAGAATGTGACTGGAATTGGTCCCTCCCCCAGCATCTTTCTACAGAATCAAAGCCTCTTTTCAAATTTATAATTCCTGACAGGGATGGAGTACCCAATAAGTAAGGTAAGCATGGGCTTTCTTGTGCTTATTCACTAATCTCTAGCGAACAATTTCACAGAAAATCAACAAATAAGCACAAGGAAGCCCATCCTTGCCTTGTTGATTGGCTAATCTGCTTTAGAGGGAGGCAGGGATCCAGTGTGGGACTGATGCCCAGCCTCCCACGAAGTTGAGTTTGCCTCTCTCTCTTGGTCCCTCATCTTTAAGCTCCTGCTCGGAGACAGGTTCTCTTGTCCTTTTGGCCTCAAGCCGTCTTCTTTTCTGACCCAGATGGTCCATTGTCAAGTGGCATCAACTTTTCCCTGGCCTGTCGACGTTCCAACTGGCCTAAGTTCCAACTGGACTATGGACGTTCAGGGCCCTGGCTCTTCCTTTAACTCCTCCCATTTCTCTCTTTAGCTCCTTGCCACAGAATCAAAGCCCATTCAGATTTATTGACTGCGCGACCATATGGGTCCATGGGAGAGTGAATGAATTGTAATTTTCTCTTTTAATTAAATTTTTAAAAAATCGTTAGACTGCAGAGGTGTAAAGATGAACATGATGAATAACTGCGCCCACCGCCCTTCCTCCCTCCCTCATGTAGTGACTACTTCCTGTCCCTTCTACCTCACATCCCCCTTCCTCCTTCTCAGGGAAATCACTAGCCTGAACTTGGTCATTGCTGTGAATCTCTTGATGGTCTCACTACACACACAGGCATCCCTAACAACAACAAAAATAACCTTGCCTATTTTTAAGCTTTTCAAAATTCAAAGTATGACAATGTTGTATCCTTCTTCAATAAACTTGTGTCTATAAACAAAGGTAGATTTGTAAGACAAATGCATGTTGATACATGGTACTCTTGTTCAGGCATCTTCTCTGCTGATTCCTTGTGTGATTATGTCATGACTAATTTATCCATTTTCATGTTGATAGACATCTAGCAGCCATTCCGAGTTTACACAATTACGCACAATGCTACCAGGGTCTAGGTCGCTTTGGACAGAAGGCTGCAGATTATATCCAGAGGAGGGAAGTGCTGGCTTATAGGGGATGTGGATCTTCAACTTTACTAGGATTGCCGGTTGTTCCAATTTATATTTACCTGGAAAATATTCGTCAGATGTTCCCTAAATAACTGCCACGTTAATTCCTGCTGTTCTCTGATCAGCCCTGGTGTCCTTAGAAATACCCACAAGCCGAATGAAATGTGCATTTTAAGTTTTCTTTCCATCTGCAGGGTTTATAGTTGCAGCCAACCCCTTACTTTTGACATGGGGAACTGTATCAGAGTAAGAGGATATACTATGACCCCCTCTCCCTATGGAAAGAACTTATTTTTTTGTCCTTTGACAAGAAGATCTTAAAGACCAGGAGCCATTCACTCAAGGACTTTAGAAGTAAGCATTTTGCCCTGACTTTCCTTGGTTACAAGACATATAGCAGAGCCCTCTACGTCCTCTTCCTTCCTGGAACCAAGCACAGGTGCATGCAGGGAGGAAAAACGTGCTGACACTTTGCTTGAAAATTGTGAGTCGTCTCTCCCTGGTGTGATTCCGTCCTGCGCTGCTGTGTTAGCAGTGGCAGTGGTTTACCTCCGTTTTCTGTTTCTCTCACCGAAGTGCATGCCATCCCCCCATGGAAGACTCGATGGATACGGACATGAGCCCCCTGAAGCCCCCAAAGTATCTTTTTGGTTGTGAACTAAAGGCCGACAAAGATGACCGCTTTCAGGTGGATAATGCTGAAAACGAGCACCAGTTATCTTTAAGAACGGTCAGTTCAGGTGCTGGTGCAGAGGATGAACTGCATGTTGTTGCAGCAGAAGCAACGAATTATCAAGGCAGCCCAATGAAAGTAACACTGGCAACTTTGAAAATGTCCGTACCGCCAACGGTCTCCCTTGGGGGCTTTGAAATAACACCACCAGTGGTCTTACGGTTGAAGTGTGGCTCAGGGCCTGAGCCTATTAGTGGACAGCCTTTAGTAGCTGTGGAGGAAGATGCAGAGTTAGACGATGAAGAGGAGGAGGATGTGAAACTTTTAAGTGTATCAGGAAAGCGGTCTGCCCCCATAAGTGGTAACAAGGTTCCACAGAAAAAGGTAAAACTTGCTGCTGCTGAAGAAGACGATGATGATGATTTTGATGATGAAGAAGATGATGATGATTTTGATGATGATGAAACTGTAGAAAAAGCTCCAGTGCAGAAATCTCTATGGGATACTCCAGCCAAAAATGCACAAAAATCAAACCAGAATGGAAAAGACTCAAAACCATCAACACCAAGATCGAAACGTCAAAAATCCTTCAAAAAACTCCCCAAACACGGAAAGGCCCTAGTTCTGTAGTTAAAGCCAAAATGCAAGCAAGTATAGAAAAGGGTGGTTGTCTTCCTAAAGTGGAAGCCAAATCCTCAATGACGTGAAGAATGGCTTCCGGATGACTGACCAGGAAGGAGGCTGTTCAAGAGCTCTGGCAGTGGAGAAAGTCTCTTTAAGAAAATAGTTTGAACAGTTTGTTAAAATTTCCCGTCTTATTTTATTTCTGTAACAGTTGCTATCTGGCCGTCCTTTCTTATAATGCAAGTGAGAACTTTCCCTACCGTGTCTGATAAATGTTGTTCAGCTTCCTTTGCCAAGAAGGTGTTGTCTAAATGCCTGTTTAGTTTGTAAAGATGGAACTCCACCCTTTGCTTGGTTCTAAATCTGTATGGAATGTTAGGACAGGACAGAGGAGTAGCAGTAGTCAGACAAATGGAACTGGTGGAGAGACAAAAATATACATGTGAAATAAAACTCAGTATTTTAATAAGGTAGCAATGTTTCCCTTAAAAAAAAAGAGAAAATTGTGAGTAGTCTTACAGCGGAGTTTCCGTTACATTTAGCCCTCCATTGTTATTACTAGTCAACCATGCTTAGTTTATGTAAAGTAGTTAGCATGGGGCCTGGAACAAAATAAGGACTGTGAGTATCGGCTGTTTCCCTACAAAAATAGATTACAGAATTAGCTGGTATTTCATTCCATTTCAACATTTCGTGTTTGTAATAACCTTTGTTGTTTTTCTTTTCACTTTCCTCAAAACTCTCCATGAGGAGGAACAAATAGTATTGATTCTGTGTATTTAATGGGGAAACCAATGGGGCTGCTGAACACTCTAAGCCAAGGTGCTTTGCACGGCATGTCTTCTCCCCTGCATTAGAAGGGCAGGGGGCTGGGTGGATGATTAACATTCTAATTTCCCGTCATCTCCTCCTCCTCCTCCTTCTATAACTGATAGCTATGTCCATAGAAACCCCAGATAAAACTTGGGAAACACGAACGTCTTTCTCAAAAGTGTCGATGCTAATAATGCTAAGACATGCCTTTGACAAACCCCTCAGCATGAAGAGTCATTTTGTGGCAGACTCTGGGTCCAGGGGCATGCTACTCCCCCGAGGCCCGTGATGGAGATGATGGAGGATGCAGTCCGTGGGTGAGCTGCTGACCTGACAATATTTGTTTGTGAGGTGTACGCGAACCAGTCATCCCTAGGACATTTCAGAATCTTTCAAAGGTGTAACCTGGTCTTAGAAAATGCATTTTTGTGAACAGCTTGGAGCCAGCTCGAATGCCACTCACTTAAGGGACACAAATCCTAATGAGCTTGTGTAAAGTTGATCTTCAGTGATTTACTCTGACCATTACTCTTGTCATCACCAGTAGCTGTCATTGCGGCGCTTTGTGGGAGGGTCGCCAGGTACAGTTGAGGGGCTCCTTTCCCCGACCACTGCCTTGCAGTATCCACTTGGTGGTGCCAGAACCAGCCTCCTCCTGGCAGCTGTGGGCATAGTGGCAGTTAAATGATTCTGCCACACAGATCGGTGAGGGGTCAGGGACTCCCATCTGCTCTTTTCCCCACTGAACCGTGGAGAGTGAATGACCTGGTAGAAGAACAACCTGGCAATAGGTTGGCATCGGGAGTCACGGGCCATCGCAAGTCTGGCAATATGTGTCGTGATCCCGGACTGGCTTCTTTTTGCTGTGGGATTTTCCTGTCAAATCATCTCATGTTCCTAGCATTTTAGAGTCCCCAACCCAACTCAAACCCATTGCCACCGAGTCCACTCTGACTCATAGTGGCCTGCCACTGCCATTGAGTAGATGGCAACTCAGTGACCCTGGAGGACAGGCCTCCTGTAGTGACCCTGGAGAACAGAGCTACTTTGCCCCATAGGGTCTCCAAAGTTGCGATATTGATGGAGGCAGAACGCCACATTTTTCTCCCGAGGAGCCCCTGGTGGGTTTGTACCGCCCACCTTTCACTTAGCAGCTGGATGCTTAACCTCTGCACCACCACGGGCCCCTTTGAGCTTCAGGTCCTTCCCTGGAAAGTAAAGAGGCTGGGTGAAGGATCTCTATGTCTTATCACTCCAAGGCTCAGCAACCTGGCTTCACGGAGAGTGCCAGAGGCAGGTACCGCCCTTTCTCCAGTCCGTGCATAGCCTTATAGAACACAGTGGAATGGAAAAGGCAGAGCCCCCGTGATACCACTCACAAGGACACAGTTCTACTTACCCTCCACATTCCTCAGAGGCATTTCTCAGGAGTCCAGATGTGTCTGTGTTCGGAAGAAGCATGACTGCCAATCTCCAGGTCACACGTGGTTTCTGTTCAGAGGAAGAAGCAGAATTATAGACCTTGGAGGACACCTGGTCTAAAATCTAGATGCAGTGCTTGAAAGCTAGAGGGCAAGGGAGTTTCCTGAGGTCACAAGTGGCCTGGGGTCAGGGGACTGTACCCACTGCTCTTCTAAGAAAGACAAAACACAATGAGATTTAGGTGTGGTCCATTCACCACAGGACGCTCTCATTCACTCCTCTAGCTCCATGTGATTACTAGTTTTTTGTGCCAACATGGCACCTGTAAGAAGATACGGGTGGAGTCTAGCCTGATGCTTCCTCCTTGTGGGCATGGCCTTCTCATAAGGAGGGTCCTGGGAACTCTCTCTCTCCCCCCTCTCTGCTTTACCTTCCTGCTGCTGAGTCACTTGGAGAGATGCCGGAGACACCGGAGACACTGCCATCGGATCCAGATGACTCTGCACCTACCAGTCTGTGGTCTCCCGGCCTTCTTCATCATTGCATGTGGCCACGTGAGTCGGAAGAGGGACTTATGGATTAGGATCAGACTTAGGGACTTGTTCTGGACTGGGCTGGGGTGTTTGCTTGATATATAATTACTTCTTAACACAAGCCCTCTCTAACACATCTGTGAGTGTCACTGAATTGGTTTCTCTGGTCAAGTTGGCCTAACACACCCCAATTCCCAGAATAGCACCCAGCACAGGGGTGCTCAGTTGACGAGAAGAATGGGCAGAGGGACGAATGCTGCACCAGCAGGACCACAGGTGAAGGTCATCTATCCCATTTGAGCCTTTGGTTTCAATTCTTCTTCCCTGCCCTTGATGAATTATAAATTATTATTATTTTCATATCTTCCAGTGCTGTCTCCCTTCACCCATGTTTCTGTTGTTCGCCCTCCTGGGGGGGCGGGCAGGGATGGATTATGCATTGATCATTGAGAATAGTACCCCCTTCCTCCCTTCTTCTGTCCACCTTCCCCCCACTCTCCTGGAATGCTATTCCCATTTCTGTTTGTGAGGGGTTTATCTGACGTGGACTTCATGTGTTGTGAACTCTTATCTGTTCCTGTGTGCATGCTCCAGTTTAGCCTGCAGTGAAAGGCAGGACTGAGGTCATGCTAGTGGGGGATGAGAAAGCATTAAGGAACCAGAGAAATATTGTGTGTTTCACTTGTGCTATGCTCCTCCCTGGGTGATTCCTTCCTTCCTTGTGACCCTTCTGTGAGTGGATGTCGTATTGTCTGCAGATGGGTTTTGGGTTTCTGCTCGGACCCACCTTCTTCTCAACAATATGTGTTTTTGCCCTCACTTCTTAATCTAAAGAAACCAACTTGTAAGAGAGAGGGAAGGGCCAAGGCAAGCAAGCATAGGGAAGTGTATGTTTCTGGAACAAAGCCCAGCTTTGGCTGTATATTTCAGACAGGAGTCAGAGTTAGAAGATTTGGTCCTTGGTTACCGTGCCCCTTACCCAGCAGTCAGGTCGTGCACTGTGCTCCAGGTATTTCCACTGTGTGCCTGAAAATGCTAGTTATTACTTTTCAAAGTTCCCATTGCCCTGGTGATTCATTCTTAGCTGCTGGAAAGATGAACTATCTGATAAATTATGTTCCCAAGGAGTCTCTGAGAGCTGATCAAAGTATCCAGTGTCATTTCTCTGAGAAGTATTTGCCTTTAACATATTGAGGTTTAAAGCTCTTTTCTGACACACAGCTTTCAAAGGAATATTTTAAAGACGAGGATGGGAGAGAGTTCATGTTCCCTAAGTACTTCTTCTCTTTATGGACAACTGTACTGTACATGCAGACACATATATGCACCTACATGAACATGCATGTACAAGCACACGGCCGGTGTTACATCAAAGGAAACAGGATTCCTGGCCTTAGAGCCTAATCAATTCTGTTTCATAGTATAGCAGTCAATTCTGTCTCATCTGTGCCAGGGAGATCAGGTCTAAAAATTCACACTTACATGCCTCAGCTGATCTCGTCCTTAGTCATATCCTAAATCAAGATTGTATTTACACCATCAGACAGTAAATAAATAAAAGCATTTATTTTCCTGACAGAGCTCAGAGTCCCAATGTTTTTCAGCTGATAATATATACTAAAGATGTAATTAGGAATGCGTTTGCCACTAGTAAATAATCATTGGGCTTTGACTAGGTCCAAATGGTTTTTTAAAGGGGAAAATAAAATGATGTTGCTAAAGATTCTGTTGGATTAAGTGACGGTGTTAAGTTTTACTAGAGGAATGGAAACCACCCATTGGAGTTAGTTTTATGGGCCGAGATGTCCATTTTAAAAGGGGACAATAATTTGAGGGGCCGGCTGGATTCTCCCTAACCCCGTTCGTTGAGCTTGAACTCACATAAGATTGTTCTTGCTGCTCCCCTACCCCTGCTCATCTCCTCAGGGGCTGCGTTTCCCCATCTCCACGTTGACCCAAGTCAAGGCCCCAGAGCCGCCAGCCAGGATGGGGCAGGGCGAGGATCAACTTCCTAGCTCCTCTTGCCCGCCCTCCTTGGTTCTGCCGGTCCATTTTCCACCCTGCGACTAGAGGCATTTTTTTGGAAGCACTTTGTGATCAAAGCTGAGCAAGCGCTCATCTCCAGCCCTTCAGTGGCCTCTGTACGTAGTTCTTAGGATAAAATCCTGCATGTCCTTCTGGCCAGCACACCCTGCAGAGTATCACTTCTGCCGACCCATATGCTTATCTCGTGCAATCGCCCCTAAGTGCCCAGACGATTGGTTTTTGTAGTGTTTTGGGGAAAAAAAACATTGTACACCCTGCTCAGCAAATTGGTATGTTCTTTTCCTGGGTCTTGGGGGGGCTTTTGTCTTTTACTCCTACCACCCCCTGTCAGAAATGACAAGGGGAAGGAAGTCAGAATGTGTTGCAACCAAGGTTCCATTTCCAACCTGCGTAAGTTTGTCCCCGACAAAACAGATTCAAACACGTTTCTGTCTGTGACCAGTGGATGACTGTGGAGAGGTCTTGTTAGGATTCTTTAAAAAAATGAAAAAGGGCCCAATTAAAACAGTGGCTTCCGTGGGGACCTGCTGAGGGAGGTACATTCAAGGCAGAGAGGTCAGCTCTGCAGGTGATGGGGACTGCTTTTGAGGCTTCAAAGGAATAGTTTTGATAGATTTTCTGGAAGGAGACAGGGCAATCATGAAGGCATATTAAGAACAAGCTTTAAGAAAATCGAAAAGGTGAGAAAAGGCCAGGAAGGTTGGGTTGAGGAATTTCTCTCACGACAACGCCCTGCTCCTTCTTTGAGGGCAGCAACGCTTTCCTATGAGAATCTCATTTGGAGACCTTTTTCCACCCACCCCACAGTCCGGATCTTGCTGCATCTGACTTTTTTAATTTTCAAAATTATCAAGATATTTAGAAGGAAAACTTTGGAGCACCCCTCAATACCCCCCCCCCCCAGCCCACCACCAAGGACACCCACACTGCCATTTGGACGTGGTGTCAATCAAACGGTGCAGCATAGAATTCTCAGAAACGGTGAGAAGTATGGAAATGGTTTTAGGAGTGGATAGACCTAGATGGAGCCTATGCTGAGAAACAATAGGTTCACATTTTGATATTTTTGTTTAATAAATGTTCCTGTGGTTTCTTAGCAATACTTTTGGGCTAATCCTCAGACTTGTATATGAAAAATGTCAGTGTTGAAAGGAAGGCGTGAAATGGAAGAAACAATTTTAAACATATAAGTTGGTAACTATGTAGACAAATTTATATAAGTATTTATTTAACTTTAACCAAATGCCTACTATCCTGAATAGTGCCCCAAACGGGGATTTTATACAAAGTTAACTTTTGAACAGTAGCCATCAGCCAGATGGGAGTTATCAGAGCCTGATGATAGTCCGGGTCCTCCAGAGAGGCCCTTGTTCCTTTGGACAACATCCACTTTGCACTTCAAAGGCCAACTGTATTTCAACCTCGATTCTAACTCAGAGCCACTCTTCAGTGCAGACTGATCCATTCCACAGTGTTTCCAAGGCTGTAAATCTTCAGGGATCAGACGGCCATCTTTCCACCATCGAATGGCTGGTGGACTTGAACCACTGACCTTTCGCTTAGCAGCCCAATGTTGACCCCACGGTGCCCTCAGAGCTCCTCATTCAATACATCTAAGATCTAATTATCTCTGGAATGTTCCTGGAATTTGCTGAGGGGATAACCTGGGTCTGTCCAAACATGACTTTGAACAATTGAGAGATGATCTTGCATCAAGCTGTCTGACATTTAGAAGCTACCTATTACATAGAAAATGTTAACCACACCTTACTGCAACGATCTCTCATGATTTTCAGTCCACCTGATATTTTCAATAACAGTGTCTTTAAAAAATGTGAATATAAAACTTCTCAGCTTAAAAAACTATTTGCAAACCCTATTAAACTGTATTAGATATGCACAGTCACATCATGAGTGGGCACATTTTTTCTGTTAAAGGTATTTTGGTGTGGTGAGTTTCATGTTGGGCTGCTATTCAAAAGGTCAACAGTTCGACTCCACCAGCCTCTGTTTGAGAGACAGACGAGGCTTGGTATTCATGTAAAGCGTTGCAGCTCGGAAAGCCATGAGGTCAGTGCTGCTCTGTCCTATGGGGCCGTTATGACTCAGAATGGACTTGGGGGTCGGGGGGTTGTTTCGAGTTTTTTATTGGTCTTAAGTGGTACTGAGCCCTGCCACGTAGCAGGAAAGTAGCAACAACAATGTACAAAGAAGTGGGTATGCCTATGGACCGATGGACGGAAATAGGCAGGCAGCAGGCTGGCGTGGGCAGATGGCCTTCGGCTTGCCAACTCTCAGTTACAGGACTCAGGGTTTATCTCTTCCCCTTTTGCAGTTGTTGACTCTGGCCCCAAAGGGGTAGATGATTTTCCTAAGGCCACACCATGAATAGGGAAAGAGGAAGAACATGGTCCCCTGCCAGCTAGCTCCGACCCTAGTTTTCCACCTACTGAATCCCAGTGACCACGTTATAAACACCGTGTAACCAGGCACATTGTATGGTATGCTAGGAAGGTCACATCACTCTAAATCTGCAGATCTAGACCCTGGTTCTTGACTAATTTTTAAAAAATTATTTTACCGGGGGGCTCATACAACTCTTATCACAATGCATCGATCCATCCATTGTATCAAGCACATTTGTACACTTGTTGCCATCATCATTCTCAAAACATTTGCTTTCTACTTGAGCCCTTGGTATCAGCTCCTCATTTTTTCCCTCCCTTCCTGCCCTCCTCCCTCATGAACCCTTGATAATTTATAAATTATTATTATTTTGTCGTATCTTACACTGTCCGATGTCTCTCTTCACCCACTTTTCTGTTGTCTGTCCCCCAGGGAGGGGGTTATATGTAGATCTTTGTAATCAGTTTCCCTTTCTACCCCACCTTCCTTCCACCCTCCCAGTATCTCTACTCTCACCACTGGTGCTGGTTCTTGAATGATTTTATGTCATTCCAATCCCCTTCATCCAATGGGCTCATCTGAACAGTGAGGCAATTAGATGAGGACTCTCTAAGAAGCCCTTTGGATTAAAAATGCTGTGTCCTTAAGAGAAGAGAGGAGAAGGGGATTTATTGTGAAGTATTTTTTTTATGATACAGATGTATATATTTTCTTATTGTGAATTAGGTGGGGGTTTACATTTGAGAACATCCACTCTGCATTCAACAGTTCAAATCACCATTCATCCCACCTCTGCATTCTATCCCACCCTCTCTCCTGATTTCCCTTTTCCCTCTTATTGACCTCTATCCACCCTTTCACCCAAGTCAATATAGTTCATCCTTCTAGTTCAATGCTTCATCTTCCCATTTGTGGGGAAAACCAGTCCCTCACAACTATCATGGGTTCGGAAGGCGCAACTGTACGGTTATGATATGCAAAGATTATAGTAAAGTCCTAGAGAATAGGAGAGAGTAAAATAAAGAAGTCAGACATATTTCATGGTAGCATGCTCACCTCCTGGACAGCCATAATCTCACCAGCCAGGTGCATGCACAGTGTGGGTAGAGGGAGCAGGAGAAGTTTTTTCTGTTGGGAAGTATTAAGGTTGACAAATTATTATAAATGTTGCAGCATTTATTTAAATAAATAGCAGTCATTATGAGCTGACCAATAAATATTTATCAAACCACTTCTGCCAGGATAATATGGGGAGAACACACGGTCTGTTCCTCAAATAACAAAGCTTAGTCAGGAACAAAGGCATCCAATAGTCTTTATAGAAAATGAGCAAATACTTCATATATCAGAAAAAAATCCTTTGGTTGGTATAATGGTGGGTTCTATGACTTGACAGAACTATGACTCTTACTAGCTGCATGAACTTGGTCATCAAGTTCATCTGTACCTCAATCTTTATCTCTGTAATACGGGACTGATGATGTTACCTATCTCGTGTGGCACTAAAGGGAATTCAGCGAGGTAGTGTGTGGGAAGCACCTGTGCAGTGCCAGGTGCATGATAAACACCTAGTCAACTCAGTTGTCTTTCATCAGTATCTTCATCATCATCATTACATATGAAATGCATTTTTCCCTTACCAACAACCTTCAGCCCAAGGACTAAAGTTTTTCCATCCATAAGATTTTTTATTTAAGGTTTACTTTGAAACATGTGAAGTGTAAGAAAAGGCTATTGCTGAAAAAAATACAACTGAACATCATGGGGTCCTTCCTAAACCATTTCCCTTGCTGCCACTCAGCCTCTGGCTGCAG
This sequence comes from Echinops telfairi, assembly GCF_000313985.2. Classification (NCBI taxonomy): domain Eukaryota; kingdom Metazoa; phylum Chordata; class Mammalia; order Afrosoricida; family Tenrecidae; genus Echinops; species Echinops telfairi. Next base: position 19,815,684 of record NW_022103968.1, read on the forward strand.
ATTCCCAAGAATGACCCTGTGCTGGCTCCCCTTTCTCTTTGGTGCCTCTCAACTGCACAAAATTCACAGTTGGCAGGGTTCTCTGGTAATGGGATCTCATTCATTTGTTATATTAATCAAGTTAAAACCACTGTCTCGGAGATGATTCTGACTCATAGTGACCCTAGACGTCAGAGTAGAACTACCCTCCTTGGGTTTCTGAGGCTGTAAATCTTTATGAGAGCAGAAAGCCTCATCTTTCACCTGTGGAGGTACTGTTGGAGTTGAACTGCTGACCTTGTGGTTAGCAGCTCATCTTGTAACCCACTACGCCACCAGGGCTCCTCACTTGTTATCCTAGCCATTTTAAAAACATATAAAACTTCCTAAATTGAAAAGGAGGACCCAATCACAATGACTTACCTATAACTCCCTTTTGGTGTGTGTGTGTGTGTGTGTGCCCGTGCGCAACAGACAAGCAGGTAAAGGGAGACATCAATCAGTGCAAGACATGAAAAATAATAATAATCTATAAATTATCAAGGATTCATGAGGAATGGAGGGGAAAAAATGAGGAGCTGATACCAAGGGCTCAAGTAGAAAGAAAATGCTTTGAAAACGATGATGGCAACAAATGTACAAATGTGCTTGACACAATGAATGTATGTGTGGATTGTGATAAGAGTTGTATGAGTCCCCAACAAAATGATTAAGAATTTTAAAAAGTTCCTAAATTATTCACTTTTTCCAAAGTGCTATTTGATGGTAAAAATAATATCTGTGTGAAGTATTAAGTGAGTTTTAAGGAAAGCTGAATAATTTGACAGTGTTAAAATTATGCTGTCAAAGATCCCATTTTCCCTGAGCCATCTATCTCTGCTGGCTTTGGCTGCACGGGCTGTCATCAGATGGTGAGAGTTATTCCTCCTCTAATTGCACCATGGCAGCCCGTTGTATAGGAAATATAGCTGCAGTGCCCACTTTCTAGAAGGGCGTAGAACATCACTTATGCGGGCGATTAGGAGATCGCCTTGCAACAAAGGAATCCGAGAAAACCCAGTTTTATGGATGTCTGGGGTGTTGTTCAAATATTTAAAGATAAATAACAGTCATTCATTTATTGGTGGAAAGACAGAAAGCTTGTTTCTTCCAGAGAATGGGAGCTTGACCTCTTTTGTACAATTCTCTGTTTTGCATTCTCATGCATTAAATATACAGCACGAGTTATTCGCCCTGAACAGCTAATGCCAGGTCTCTGTGTGGTTTCTCCTTGAACTTCAGAATTTTCGCACATAATACATTAGTGACAGATAAGGATCTCGTACTTAGGACCTGGGGCTATGGTTAGTTCTGGCCTTGCTCCTTCTACCTGCTCCTTTCACTGTAAGAGTGTGGTTGATCTGTCTTTGCTCTGACTGCAAAGGTTTGCGGGTGCTCAATGTCATTTAGTGAATGATTTTAAAGGGCACCTGGCTTGTTGGTGCTTCGTGGGGGCCATGCTCAGGCAACATGCCCAGTCCTCAGGATACCTTAAAAAAACTTGGGGGTGGGGGAGGTGATGAGAGAACATTGGAGGGTCAAGACTTGTGTTTATGAACCTGAGGAGTCAAAACAAAATGTACCATCAACTGTGAATTTAATTAAATGAATTAAATGGGCCAGTGAGTGCCCAGTGGAGCTAAATTACTAAGAGCATTGGCTTTAGGCCTCTTTGTTCTTGGTCTGAATCCCAGCGATAGCATCCAGCTCTGTGTGACCTAGAGGTCACACTGGAAGGACCCAGGTCTGCATTGTTGATGGAAGCCACCAGTAAGCTAATCAGTACCACTCTTGCCACCATCAAAATCCTCAGTGATGGCCACAGATTCTCAGTTTTCAATGTCTCTTTTGCGGTGTTTTACATCTTTATTGGATTTAATATCTTTCCACAAAAATCCTGATGATAGATACCACAGACTCATTACGTGGCTCAGATAATACGGATGAGAAATCATTAGTTATTTTGCATCCAAATCCTGGTGTGTTTTGGATGCTTTCCATCGTTCCTTGAGACAGGTCAAGGAGGTCCCCTTGCAGCCCCGGTGTAGCTGCCTGGGTAAAATCTTACATTGGCGATGCTTACTTTGCTCAGGGACACTGAGGGCTTATTTACAGACAGTCAGACCAAGAGGCCATGCTTTTCTGAACAGGAAAACACTCGTTTTGCTGAGGAGGACGTAGACTTCATCAGAGAGGAAGGCCAAACAAACAAACAAACAAACAAACAAACAAACACCCCGTCTGAAAGACACGCAGGAGAAGACACCAGCTGCCAAGGTTTTTCGTCATCCTTGTCATGTTGGCTATTCCAGCCGAGCACAGAATCTAGTCTAGCACTTCATTTTCACCCAGCCTAACGGGTTATAAACTACCTGATTGCAAGGACAGTGTCTTTTTGAAAACTCTCTCTAGTCTCCCGATGTCTGGCTCATGCCCCGCACATCCCAGTGACTTCTATCTAGGCAATCAACACATTTGGTGACAGCACATCTTTCTGCAAGGAAGGCCATTTAAAAACAAATTTTTATTGTGAATGGGGTGGGGTTTTATTATTTCAGATCATCAATTCTGTATTCAAGTTTGAACTACTTACCAACCCCTCAGTAGTTTACCTTACCCCCCTCCTTTGTTCCCCTATATCTTGTGGATTAGTGTTTCCCTCTTCACCCAAGTTCATATTTGTAACCTCTAGCCTACTGCTTCATTTGCCTTCCTTTGCCCTGGCCCCTTGAGTCTCCAAATTCTGCTCCCTTTGGTATGAAAGTCTTTGTCTTGTACTTTTTATGCCTCGTAACAGTGGTATTAGACAAGATCTGTCCTTGGGTGATTGACTGATTTCACTCAGCATAAAGTTCTCCAAGTCCATCCATGCCATGAGATGCTTCGAGGCATCCCCATTGGTTGTTGTTTTTTTTTTGTACGGTGCATCATATTCTAGGTGTTAAAGAGAGATGGCTTCTTTGTGAGCCATTGTGTATTTTTAAATCTATACTAGCCATATCAATCATAGTTTATTTGTAAATTCCAGGAAATATGAAACACAGGGGTTGCCGTGAATTGGAATTGACTAGATGGGGACTGTCTGCTTTCATTTATTTAAAAAAAAATAGTGATCATAAAGTTATTAGGATTAAAATACAATGAAATTGGGTCTAACGTAATAGCTGACTTATAGCAAATATGAAAAATATGACACTAGCCTTGCCTACAAGTCAAGGATAGGGGTTGACAAAAACGTGTCCCACACTCCTCCACATGTTTCTTGCTTTCTTAATTATGGCTGTTCCTATTTCGTGAGCTTCTGCTTTCTGCACAGATGAAGCAGCAGGGACTGGTTTTATCCCAAAACAAAAGCAAAAACAAACCACAACCAAAGTCAATAGAATATATGGAAAAGCCTTTTCTGAAGGCACTGACAACTGGGTAATGAACCCTGAGAGACAAGAAACACAACAGGCGAATCCTATGACGGCCTCAGTTTATTACCCTTGGCGAGTTTCCAAGCTGCAGGGCAAGGGGAAGAGACCCAGGTGGGCTGACGTGGCCTTATTGAGTTGAGAAGATGACATTGGGGATCTGGGGAGGTCAAAGTGTCTGGAATTCCCAGAGCAGAGTGCCAGCGAGGAGAGAGCCACACACAGAGAGAACGCCACAGATCGACCGTGTTCTCCCTGCGCCTTTATCTTTGTATGGAGAAATGACGTGAATCTAGGGAAAGGCCTATTGAATAGGATTATAGGAATAAGCTCAGAGTTCACACAGGGCCAGGCATAGGTACTGTCCCCATCAACTACATAGGATGTATCATTCATGGGACATCGTAAGAGTCCTTGAAGGTTTTTGCCCTGGTCGTAAGATAAAATTAGCCCCGGCTTGAAACCCGCTATGGCCCTATCCAACACAGCTTAAAAACTTTACCAGTGACAAAAGTGGTACAGAGATCAATTTATTATTTATTTGGCTCTTGTTTTCAACTGTTATCAAATGGTTAGAACGAAAAAGGGAGAAGTATGTGATTACCACAGCTAAAACTTCGAGAAGGTTCATCAGCTATTTGAATTTCATCATACTTGTGGTACAAACTGTCTTTTCTATTTTTGAAATAGCCCGGTCTCCTCCTTCCCTACCCCAAACCAACCTACTTCTGTCAGTTAGTTCCAGGTCATCGTGACCTGCTAGGACAGGGCACCGCCCCACAGGGCTTCTAAGGTGGCAAGTGTTTAGGGAGCAGACTGCCCTGCTTTTCTCTCCTGGGGCTGGAAAGTTCGAACCGCAGCCCTTTCCATGACCAGCTGAGCTTTTACCATCAGCACTCCTGCTCGATCAAGAGCTCACTTTAAACAACGATTCAGCCACATGATGGGCAGGCATGCCAGTGAGATGGGTAGTGTTGGTTCTGAGAAGACCCAGCCAACTTTCTCCAATTCAGAGGAGTCGAATTGTTTTCACAATGCATGGGGTGGCTATAACGACCAAACGAGGTTAAGGTCCCCGTGCATGGACCCCCAATATGTGGCACTTGATAAATGTGGGGACTATCAATATGGGAGGCTTGTGGTTGGGTGGGAGAATGCTCACTTTCCACGAGGGACACTTGGTTAAATTCCTGGCCAATGCACCTCAAGTGTGACCTCCACTTGTCTGACTGTGGAGGCCTGCACGTTGCCAGGATGCCAATTTCAGGGAAGCTTCCAGACTAAGACAGATGACCTACGCCTAGAAATCAGCCAATGAAAATTGTGTGGATCATAAACATCATGGGCTCTCCAGGAGTCAGAGCTGGGGAGAATGTGGGGGTGTGGTCAACTTGATAGTAGCTAACAATAACAACCACCAGTATTATGAATCTTCTTTTATTATTGCGATCATGTTATCGGTTGCCTTCTTTTTGTCTAGTCAGCATTCCTCAGGCGTCTTCCCTTAAGTTTTCCCCCTTTATTTCCTTCCCAAGTAGTTTGAAACATGTTTTCTTAACTTGATTTTCATGTCTGAGCCATTTGCTTTCTCTAATTTTTTTCTTTGTATATGAACTTTTCTTTTTTCTTAAATGAAGTTTTGATTGGGCATGAGGTGGGGGAGGATTTACATTTCAGACCTTACATACACTCTGCTTATGCGTTCTCTTTAAAAGATGTTCTCATTTGTGCACCAGCATCGGTCTTTGAGCTTCTGCACTTCCTGGGGGAGAGTGGGAGAGGGGCGGGGGAGCTTGTAAGCTATACTCATTAAATGCTAAATTATTGTCACCAGAAAGGGACAAGCGACAATTTGCACCATAAAGCTTGTGTAGTAAAAAAAAAAAAGGGACTCTAGAGAAACAAGACTTGTGGGATCCTGAGGAATATAGGTCGGCTTCAGGCCATTTATCTAAGTAGCAGGATTCAGCGACTTTAGGCTTAAGGAAGTAAACAGCTTCAGCTAATGAAATGAAGTATTTAGGAACACACATCTCTCACCATTGCTGGCCATGTAATGCAGTAGATTTGTTATTGTGAATGTAACTGCGCTAACAAATATTGTTTGCTCACCTTGAGATGTTTCACAGAACAGCAAGTTTGTTAATAAAGAGAAAGGCCGTACATTGGCTTTCATGTTTTCCTTCCATTCTGGGAACCCATTTCCTGAGATAATTCGATTCATGTGGTAGGTTAACTTGAATTTCAGAACCCAGGTGGATGCTCTGCGTTGAGCCCCAGGACTCCCCCTGTGGCAATGTGAGGTGAGATAGGGAACAAAGCAGTGCTTGCAACTCAGAGTGGAAGCGAAGACGCATGTTTTCGTCTTCCTCAGTTTGTCGTACTGTGGTGGCTTGTGTGTTGCTGCGACGCTAGAAGCTTTGCCACTGGTGTTTCAAATAGCAAGGGCACCACAGTGAGTAAGTTTCAGCAGAGCTTCTAGATTAAGAACATGCTAGGAAGAAGGAAAAGGAGGTCCACTTCTGAGGGCTTAGCTCTTGAAACCTTTATGAATAGCAGCAATTCATTGTCCGAGATCATGCCTAAAGATGAGCTCCTCAGGTTGGAAGACATTGAAAATATGCCTGGGGAAGAGCTGCCTCCTTAATGTAGAGTTGACCTTCAACACAAGAATGGAACAATGCTTTCAGGGTCTTCATTTGCCCATCAGTGGATACAACTTAAAATGAGAAGAAACTGCTACAAATGCCCATTAATAATTGGAATGTGGAATGTACAAAGTGTGAATCTAAGAAAATTCTGTTGTCAAAAATGCAATGCAATGCATAAAGATCGATATTTTAATCAGTAGTGAGCTGAAATAATGGAAAATTCAAGAGGGATGATGTCACCTTTATCATTTTGTGAGTTAGGGTTTGTGTTAACTTGCTTGGGTCTGAATTCTCAGTAATTTGGCAATTAAGATTTAGTAATCCCTCATGATGTGACAACACAATGAAATAATCTCTCTAGTGAGACCTACAGTAACCAGTTACATGAAGATTATGGTGGAACACAACACCCCTATTCAGGTTACAGTCCTTAAGCAATTGATGGACATTTCCTTGAGGGTGTGACCTGCTTCTAATATAAGTGGACACTGTGCCAAAGATTGCCTTCCTTTTTGCTGGGTCTAGAGCAGTGGTTCTAACCTTCCGAATGTCGTGATCCTTTCATACAGCTCCTCATGTGGTGGTGACCCCCCCCCCCCAACCATAAAATTATTTTTGTTGCTACTTCGTACCTGTCGTTTTGCTACTGTTATGAATTGGGTGACTCCTGTGAAAGGGTCGTTCAACCCCTAAAGGGGTCGTGACCCACAAGTTGAGAACCACTGGCCTAGAGAGACCCTGCATCAACCTCCATTTCTTTGGATTTGAGCCAAAGCCTTCCATATTGCCTGCTGATCCTGGGAGTTGTCAGCAGCCTACCATTTGACCTGCTGACATTGTATACATTGGCCTCTGCAGCCATTAGCCTCTCTTGTCCTGCTAATCTTGGGTTCATTAGCCCTTGTAGCTATGGAAGTCATGGGACCCCCTGCAGTCTAACATCTGACCTGGAGACTTGGAACCTGCTCAAACTTGACCTTTTCTACTCCTCCAACTGTGAGTCATTTTCTTGATATGATTTTCTCTGTGTTTATAAATATATTAGCTTCACTAGTTTTGCTTTTCTAGAGGATCCAGCCTAAGATAATGATTAAAAAGAATATTTCAAGTACAATATTGTATATGACAGGATAATATCTATGTGCCTATAAGGAAGACCAGTTAATACAACTATCACTCAAGTTTATGCACCAACCACTAAAGCCAATGATGAAGAAATTGAAGAATACTACCAACGTCTTCAGTGTGAAATAGAGAAATTATGCAATCAAGATGTATTGAAAATCACTGGTGAGTGGAAATGAAGTTTGAAAGAAAGGTGGTTGGAAAATATGCCCTTGGGGATTGTGGTAGTTACATAATTTGTTGTCAATTTGAGACTAAGAGTGAAGGGGTAGAGTTTCGCTCGTCAATCAGATTGCAGCGTGATGACCTCATTTGGAGGTGCTAGGGAGATAAATAGCTTGCTGGAATCAGGACAAATGCTCACTCCCTGTGAGACATTCCTGTGGACAAGATACATGGAGCTACACTAGAGCCCTAGGACTGAAGGAGTCATGTGGAGATCCCTGCCAGCGCTGAGATGCATACAACACTACTGGATCTGCAAGCCTTCCCACCCACTGGTCTGTGATCTTCCTGCATTTGGCTTCATTGCATGTGTTTTGTGAGTCTGAAGAGGACTTTATAGCTTGGTAGTGGACGTATGGGCTAATATCAGACTATGGACTTGATCTGGACTGGGCTGGGATGTTTTCTTAATGTAAAATTACTCTTTATAGAAAGCTCTTTCTTATACACATATGTGTGCCTATGAATTTGTTTCTCTTGTTTACCCAGATAAACACAGTGTTAGAAACAATTACATGACATAATTTTGCAAGACCAACAACTCCATCATTGGAAATACCTTTTTAATCAACATAAATGGCAACTACATACATAGACTTGACCAGGTACAATACACAGACATCAAATGGATTACATTTGTTGGAGGAGACAATGGAGAAGCTCAATATCCTCAGCCAAAACAAAGCTGGCGGCTGACTGTGGAACAAACCATCCATTGCACATGTAAAAGTTAAGGCTGAAGTGGAAAAAATGAAAATGAGCCCACAAGAGTTGAAATACAACCTTGAGTTTATCCCATTTGAATTAAGAGACCATCTGAAGAACGGATTTGACCCACTGCACACTAATGACATCAAGAACATCATACACGAAGAGAGCAAAAGATCTTTAAAAAGAAAAGAGAGACAGAGATCAAAGAAAGAAAAGACCAAGATGGATGCCAAAAGCCACTCTGAAACTTGCAAGTGGAAGTGATGATGAAGCAAAAAAACTGAACTAAAATATCAAAAGGCAGCCCAAGCTGACAAAGTAAAACATTATAATGCAATGGGCAAGGCCTAGAGTGTTAGAAAACTAAAAGGGATGAATATGCTTAGAATAGCTCAAGCTGAAAGCACTGAAGAAAAACCCAAGATTCAAATGCAATATTGAAGGATTCTATGGGAAAGTATATATTGAATAATGGAGGATCATCACTGTACCAAAAAGAATTACTTGATGTTTAATCTCTTCAGGAGGGAGCACATGATCAAGAACCAATGGCACCGAAGGAAGAGGCCAAAGCTGCCCTGAAGGCATTAGCAAAAACCAAGTCTCCATAAATTGACAGAATACCTATGAAATTGTTTCAACAAACCGATACAGCACTGGAAGAATTCACTAATTCATGCTAAAAAAACCCAAACACAAAAACAGGAAGACAGAAGTCTGGCCAATTGCCTGGAAGAGTTCCATATTTGTGTCCATTCCAAAGAAAGGCTGCCCAACAGAATGCCGACATTATCCAACAATATCATTAATATAAAATAGAAATAAAATGTTGCTGAAGGTAAGTCAAAAACGGTTGCAGCAAGCCATTGTTAGGGAGCTGCCAGAAATTCAAGCTGGATTCAGAAGAGGATATGGAATGAGGAATACCTTTGTTGATGTCAGATGGATCTTGGCTGAAAGCAGAGAATGCCAGAAAGATGTGTCTGTCCCTTCTAAGCATTATCTGTGTCTTTGTCTGTATACTATTATGTTTTCATTCTTGCCACCTTTGCATGATTTTGTTTTTTATTGTTTTCTGTTGGGTCTCCCAGCTATGAAGCACAGGAGGAGAGAATGCATAATGAGAATAACTGATACAGAGGGTTGTATGGAATACAGGGATGGGGGTGGGGGAGGGGAAGGGCATGTAGATCTCAGGAGTAAATGGTGGGGACTGGAGGGAGGAGGGAGCACTCGAATGGACTGTGATTGCATGACTCATCTTGGAGGTGATCTAACCAAGGGAGGGGGAATCTTCTAAAATAATCTCCTTGATATCATTGAATGATCGAACTATTGAATTATATGCATGAAATGTGAATTAATTATATGATAGTTATATTATTTACCAATAAAACTGTTGGGAAAAAAACACCTATAGCCTTCATTATGGATTTTACAATTCAGTGTAAGTACAAAGATAAAATCCTCACAACTGGACCAAAAGACAGCTCTATGTTCAGTGGAGAAAAGATCGAAGTCATCAAGGATTTCATTTTGCTTGGATTTACAATCAGTGCTGATGGCAGCTTCAGTCGAGCTCTCAAAGGACATCCTGTATTGGCTAAATCTGCGGCACAAGTCTGCTTTAAAGGTTAAATAGCAAAGATGTCACGTCAGGACTGAGGTGCGCCAGTCCCACGCTATCGTATCTTCAGTTGCCTCATATGCCCATGAACTGGACAAGGAATAAGAAAGATCCGAGAAGAATCTATACATTTTAACTAAAGTGTTGCTGAAAAATATTGAACGTACCATGGTCTTTCCAAAGAACAAACAAATCCATTTTGAAGGAATGCTTCTTAGAAGTGAGGATGGTGATTTTGGACATTTACCAGAAACCAGTTCTTGGAAAAAGACACTATGCTGTGTAGAGGGTCAGGGAAAAAGATGAAGTCCCTCAAGCAGATGGATTCAAACAATGACCTGAAACGAATGCTTTTGAGGGCTGGGCAGGACCAAGTAGTGTTTTGTCTTGTACATAGGGCCACCAAGAGTCATGGTCAACAGGATGGCACCTAACAGTAACTCACCCCTCACCCCTTCTTCTTCCTCTTCATACCCAAACTTCACGAATGAGTTTCTTCTACCTTTGTGCCTCTCCCTCACTTGCTCCTCGCTCCCAATTGACTACAGTCTCATCACTCTAATTGCTTTCACAGAAATAACCAGTGAGCTCCATATTTGGAAACAAGTGAATCTTTTTTAGTCCTCCTCTCACTTGACCCCTTAGCAGACGTTTCAAACCACTGTCTGTCAGTGCCTGCTCGTCTGGGTTTCTGTGGCTCCAAACTGTTCTTGTTTTCCTTAATATTCCCTTCCCACTCTTGATTGGAATCCTTGTTAGGTTCATCTTCGCCTGGCCTTGCAAATCATTAACGGGCTCAGCTGTTAACAGAATGGTTGGCAGGTCAGACGTGTCCAGAGTCACGCAAGGACTTGTGATCCACTTCTGAGAAATCAGCAGTTAAAAGCCCAGGGGAGCACGATTGTATTCCGACACAGGAGGTCACCATGGGTTGGGACTGACTCGTGGCCTTCTGGTTGTCTCCTAGCCTCAGCCATGAAGTACTTGCTGGTGGTCCTTTGAGGCTTAGTCCTAGTCTTGGTCTTTTCTTAGACCTCACCCTCCCTCTGAAAGATGCTTCCACAATCATCTGGGTACAGAGCACCCAGACACTTGGCTCTCTGCACGTTGAGCTCTCTTAGCCATCTCTCCCATTGACTTCTCCACAGGAGTTCTCAGCGGCATTGCAAACCCCAAATGTCCAGGGTCAAGTGTTTAGGCTTCTGTAAACATTTAGAGGGTCACTTCTAGCTGCGGTATCAATTTTATGTTTCATGAGTCTGGGACTAAGTTCATCTCAACAGTTTCCTGTCACTGCCCTTCATGGCCAATTTATCGGCCTTTTTAATTTGTTTCATGTGTCAACTATGATTCCGATCTTTTTACTGCTTTCCCTCTTCAGTCCCTGGCACAAGACCTGCCATCTAGGGAGAGATCATTGCTGTTGCGTTGACTCTCTATCATGCGGGCCTTGGTGAAACAGAATGAAAGGCTGTCCAGTCCTGCCTCGGGACTGCTGGCTTTTAAGATTCATTGTCAAAACCATTATACTGATCCGTTTCACCCATGGCCTTCCTCACCCTCTCCACTGACACTTTCCTGTAGAAAAGGATCCCTTCTGAGCATGAGTCCCAAGCAAGTGAGTTGGACATTGTTCTGAGGTGAGCGAAAGGCATTCATGAGTAAATTTTTGGAAGTAGATCGCCAGACCTTTGTTTCTAGTCTGTCTTAATCTCGGCCCAAACCTGGCCACCCTAGGTGATTTAATGGGGATTGATAGTCCCGGTGGCATTGCTTCCGGTCTTGAAGCAACGCTCTTCACTCATGCCATACTATGACAAACTGAAAGGGCTGGGACCTACAGAAACATTTAACAAACAGTTGTCGAATGAATGACTGCCCCCACTGGCAGCGTAGTCTAATGTACAATGTTCTCTGCACAGAAAAATTGTCAGAGCTGCCTCACAATATGGTCTCACCCACCGAAGTTTTTTTTTTCTTTTCATTCTAAACATTTCTCTCTGTTATAATCAAAGGGACCTTTCACACACACAATAAGAAAATATGGTCCCATCATTCTCCCTCCCCCTGTTTAAAACATTTGAGGATTTCTCATTGCACCCAGGACTGCATAGACATTTGTCACATGATTCTAAGAGCCTGTGCGGGTTTTCTGCTACTCCAGTCAAATCTCACACTACAGTCTACCTTTTCTCTTTACTTCAAAGCTCACTAACCACACTGCCTTCTTTATGCTCCTCATGTTAATCAGACTCCCTCCTGCCCTGGGTCCTCCTACCTGATCCACTGCCAGATCATCTCTCTTCCGCTCTTCCACCTCCAGATACCAGCTTGTTGTCCACCCCTCAGGGCCAGTGACTCACTCAGAAAAGGCCAATCTCTTCAATTATGGGCTCCCATGGCTGAGAGCTAGAACGCTAAATTTTGGTAATTATTAAATTAATGTCTTCCTCAGTATAAGTCCCATGAAGACAGAGACCATCTCCAGCCATGTCCTTGATGTCTTCTCAGACCCCAGCACAGCTGGCAGTCAATATTATTTAGTAGATATCTGCATAATTGTATACCAGGAGGCCTGGGACCCCATGGCTCTGCCTCTGATGAATGTGTGGCCTTTGGCATAGAGGAGCGTTGTTTGTATCCACAAAAATTCTATATTTAATTATTGAAATTTCCAGATACATAACACAAATCATGCCCATTGGGGGACTCAATCCAGTTGTTCATAAATTATTTAGGTAAAAGTCTCAGTTTTTAGTTGCTTGAATCTAGGCAGTTGGCAGCAATCAGTTGCTTCACACATGTTTCCTAACTTCCCTCCATCAGCAAATGCCTCCTGCAGATTTTATCTGCCTGAGCATGGTATCGGGCACCTGGCCAGAAAGGGGCAGCGGCCTTCAAGCTTCTGAGACGGCAGTTGATCTCACTGTGGGATGCCCAGTGCTTGTCCTGGCTGCTTTATGGCTCGAGACAACATTGGAGCCTATTGCCTTTCTCTTCTGAATCCTCTATTCAAAAAAAAGTTATTTGTTGTTGAGAATGTACACAGCAAAGCTTACACCAGGTCAGCAGTTCCTACTGCTGTTCAGTTCTTTGTGTGTTCAATTCTTTGACATTGAGGTCATAGTTGAGTTGTCTCACCATTCTCACTCTCCTTCTCTGAGTTGTTACTCCCTGCTCACTAAGGTTCCGATCTAAGCTTTCCAGTTATTGCTACCAATTTCATCAGAGAGTTTTCAAAACACACGGTGCTCTAGGCAGACATTCTTCACAACCGTCTACTTTTGCTGCACTTAGTTCTAGATCCTGTGGGCCCCTCTGAGGAAATGGGGTGAAGTCATGTCTGACCTCTCCCGACTCTATGAGGGGAAGGAGAAGCCAACGCCACACCAGCCCAAGGTCTGTGGCTCCACGTGGCTTGTTTTGTACATATCCCCTCTTCTCAGCCACGCTAGCAGCTATGTCTTTCTCTGGCCCTTGGCCTCTCAGCTACGTGGTCCCTTGGCCTCTGCCTTGTTCTATGGGCAGGGAAGCCCACTGCTCTGCCTTCTGGTCTCTGTGCCGTGGCTTCTGGTTGCTCTGGGCCCTCCGCCACATCAGACAGGGAGGGGTCTCACATGCGCTCCACTGGGATTCCCTGTCCTCCTTCTGAGAGGGCTCATTTTTATACCCAGTGGAATAACAAAAGTATCCAATCTCAGAGTTAGAGCCCTCTACGACTATTTACAAGCTCCCACTTATCCACTGGTTGGGAGTTACAAAGATTATGGATAGAAGAGCCACGCTAAGCAATTTCAATTCTCCACACCATTCCTTGTTTTTATGACTTTCAGTGTACATGAGCTCCCCATATAAATTTATGAGGCATCAGCTCTCAGCTTTAGTAGGAACAACTATAAGTAGCCATAGAGAAGGAGTTTGCTGGGCACTGGTATGTCTTGGCTGGGTGGAGGTTATCAGTTTCCAGATTGTTAGAAGGTCCAGTTTGCTAGGTGAGCCTTTACTAGCATGAGAGCTGGCGACACAGTCCTATCTCCAGGGCCCCAGGTCTAAACAATTGTGGTGCAGCGAAACTCCACATCGTCCCAACGGCGCTGACTTGATTCTGTCTCCTTCATGTGGTTCCAAACTCCTTATTTCTTAAGGAAGCTTGTGTGAGCGAAATAAGCACTCCCTAATAATTTTTTTTAATGAAAACAATCTTGCCACCAAGAAGCTGGGTCTTGGGCAAATGCGAGAAGATGAAAATGTGTAGGTTTACTGTTTTCAGATCTCCTTGTCCAAGAGCAACAAACATGAAAGTGGGATCCAGTTCTCATCTTCTCAGTTAAGATTTCAGAAACACTCTTGCTGGTGTGGCCACATTAATTTTTCTGGAAAGATCTAGTTCCAGGACGAAGACAAAGGTATCCAAATTATCCCCCCACTAATTGAGGAAATGTCCACTTTTGAAGTTCACTTTCTCTTGTAGTTTTTTTCCTTATCTCTTTCAGTTCTTTTCAGAATCCCCTGAAATTATTCATCAATCAGGGACTTTGTGTAAAGGACTTTTCAGACCATCAAATGTTCTAGGGAAAATTTTCAGCCAACCAAAGACCATTTGCAAGATGCTTTGGTTTGTAAGTCAGACACTTTCAACCGTCCTTCTTTGTGGTTATTCAATATTCATGGGCAATTCCTGGTGTAATTAAGAAGC
>NW_022103968.1:19830252-19892708 GCF_000313985.2 Echinops telfairi
CCCCCCGTGGCATTGTGGGTTAGGCATTGATTTGCTAACCACAAAGTGGGTGGTTCAAACCCACCCGCTGCTCTGTGGGAAAGAGAAGAGACTTTGCTCTTGTAAAGCATTGTGTAGGGTTGCTGTGAGTCAGAATTAACTTGAATTGGTTGGCAGTGGGGTATGTGTGTGTAACTGTTTTCCTATTAAAACTTTTATGAAACCCCTGGTTTGTGCTGTTAGTTTACAGTTTAGATTTCTAAAGCTAGTTTTTCTCACTTTTGCTCCCTTCTAATTATTTTGTCTGCACCCTTTTTGGACCAACCCTCTTTTATGTTTTGTCTAGATTGCTAAGAACTTGGGGACATATGCGCATAGCAATGCACATGTGCAGTGTTGATGCTGCGTGGCATTGAGTCGGTTCCAAGGCACAGTGACCCTACGGGACAGTGCAGAGTGGCCCTACGAGGTTTCCAGGGGCAGATCTGCAGGTCCTTTCTCCTGCACAGCAGCTGGGGGGTAACACTAACCTTTTGGTGTTTTCAAGCATTGAGTCACTGTATCACCAGGATGGTTCCTGAAGCAGGTTCATACCCGAATCCTTTTGTCTCCTGGTTCCTTCCACTTCGTATAGAGCAGTGTTTCCCAAAGGGAGTGATACAGCTGACTGAAAGGTGCTAGAATAATGCGGGAGGTGGGGGGGCTATAGAAGTTAATACTTTTATTATGGGGTATAGTATAAATTTTTTTAATTTCTTTGGGGGAGGGGTGGGTGCTGAGTAACATATTTTTTCTGAAAAGGGGTCAGTCGGCCAAATAAGGTTGGGAACCTATGCTATAGAGGAAGAATTGAACTACTTTTTTCAGTTAAAAATATTTTACTACAACCAGGAAAAATGTCTATACTCTTATTTATGAACAAACTGGATGTTTTCTTGCATTTGGATTCCAACGTAATATTGTCTTATAAATCGTGATTCCTAGAAAAAGGAAAACATATAATAAGCTAATTTCAATAAGCTCCTATTACCTCATAGTTTTAAAATATTTAATATCTTAATAGTCATCTATCACATTCACCACATTTTATTTAATAAAAACAGTTTTCTAAATGTTTAAGAATGCAATAATTTAAGATGAACATGTATGCAATTAAAATTCTTCAAGTTCAAATAGAAAATATGTGTCAAACTCCTAGCCAAAGTCACAGCCATAAAGTCAATGCCAACTCATAGTGACCCTGTAGGACAATGTAGAGTTGCTCCCTGTGGGTTTCTGGGACAGTACCTCTTTACAGAGGTAGAAAGCCTTATATGTCTCCCACAGAATGGGTGGTGATTTTGCACTCCTAAACTTCCTGTTAGCACCCCAATGTGTAACCCACTGTACTACCCATGCACACATGTACAACAATCAAAAGCATAAATGCTCTGAAAACCAAAAATTAGAGCAACAGAATGTATTTATTGTGGTCCCAGTCAATGGGACTGTGAGACAGAGTGACAGGCCGGCTGTCTTCCTGGTTCATGGAGGTAAAGGTCAAGGGACTATGTGATTGAGAGACTGAGGACCCGAGAGAGATCTGGCAGCTGGCCGTAGGCTGAGGAGTGATGTTGCTGTGGACCCATGACTGGATCTTTACTGTTTGCTGATCCTGACTTGTGGTAATCTATTAACTTCCCTAATACATCCCCTTAATCGTGATTGTCGTCTCTGAGTTCGGTGTGGCCATTGCAACCAATTATTGAACCCAGCCTAGAAATGGAGAGCCACAGGAGGAACCATTGATGTCACAGTAGGTAACAAAGGATGGAATGGGTAGGCGTGTCTGATTTCGGCCTCATGGCAATAGGAAGCCAGAGGAAGTCAGACAGGTCCACCTCCGTTGCACTCTACCAGAACTGTAATTTCCCCCAAGAGTCTCATGCCTAAGGTAAAACAATCTTTGTTAAGCTGTTCACTAGGCTATTGTTTAACTTGAAGATGATCTTAGAGAAATAGTTCATTAAAAGCTCAAAATTCATAAGGACATCTAAAGACATGGCCTGATTGGCCACCTCATTTGCATGGAGCCAGAAATCTGGATTCTAGGAGAATTAAAATAGTTTCTCAACACACTCTAATAAGGTCTCTAGAATAATCTTTCATTTCTTACAGCACTGGGTCTAACTTTGTGGAAAAATCATACCCTAAATTTGATTGTGGTACATGTTTCCCTTACTGAAGACAGGGCATGGTGCTGGAAAGACGAAGATCCTGAAAACGGAAACAGAGACATTTGGGTGGATTCAGATGACTCTGAGAATTCCCAACCCCTCTGTTTCCTTGTACCTCGCTTGCTAGAAGATGTGCTCTTCCTCCCTAGATCTCAGGAGAGTAGCTTTTGCTTACTTGAAGGCCTTATGACAACCACACCATTTGTGGTACTTACATAATTTCATGTCAACTTGAAGTGTAGAGGTGGAGTCTAGCCTGTCAATCAGGTCACAGCCTGATGGTACCTCCTTGTGGGCTTGACCTTTTCATCAGGAGGGTCCTGGGAACCCCCCTCCCCTGCCCCCCCGCCTCATCTTCCTGCTGTCTAGTCACTCAGAGAGCTGCCAGAGACACTGCCACTGGATCCATACAGCTCTGCACCCACGGGCCTGTGATCTCCCTGCATTCTGCATCATTGCATTTGGGTGCATGAGTCTGAAGAGGGACTTATGGACTAGTATCAGACTTATGGACTTGTTCTAGACTGAGCTGGGATGTTTTCTTGATATACAATTGCTTCTTAATATACAGTTCTTTCCTATACATATATGAGTGTCCCTAAATTTGTATGTCTAGTCTACCCAGCCCAGCCCATTATAGTACCTTGGGAGTGGTACTATCCCAAGTGGTACTATCATGAAGATGGAGAGTGGATGATTGTTTGACTCATGGTTGTTTTTCTTTGGCTAGCTGGAGGTCAGATATGGCCCACACTATTTACTCAATTGTTTTCTGGAAAGAATATGGGAAGTTAAAGTTTTGATTCTTTTCTTTGATAGTTTTCTTTGGTTATTTCAGTCTCAAATGGCAAAAGTGAATTGATAAATGTAAATTTAGAGCTCAGGGGGCAAAATGGCCCCTTGAACTTCTCTGAGACCATGCTGCCTAGTCAAAATGGTTGACAGAAGACCAACCGTGGCTTGATTCAGCCAGAGGCCTAAGCCCATATTGCATATGATGGGATAATTTAGATAAGGATTAAACTTGACTGTTTTAAGAATCAAGTTTAGGATCTGGTTGTACTAGGTTTATACTGATTTTTTCTACTTATTGTTATTGATATAATGTGTGCTAGAAATGATTATTGGGAAGTATGAAAATAGAGTTTGTAAGCCCACCACCTCAAAACATTAAATTAGATCTTTAAATGGGTGTAAGAAAGGCCTGCACAGAAGGCTCTGAAAACATAAGCCCCACCAAGTTCCTTGAATGCTCACTACATTTGCATTTGAAAAGACTTGCTGAGAGAGCTGTTGGCAGACTGAAGAAAGAAAAAGGAGCCCTTTGGCTTTTTGAATTTTGAAATAGTGGTTTGTACCCTGAAGCTGGAAAAATGTAATGTCATGAAGAAACTCTCTTCTATATCAGTGAATGTTAAAGGAAGCTCGTGGGCAGCCTGTGGCTTGCTAGGTGACCACCTGGATCCACTTGCTGAGTGGAAGTGGGAGAAACACAACAATAAAGAGACGGGTTGATTCTGGTCACTGACACCCCAGGACCAGGTTGATAGGGACTAGAGGAGAAGATGAGAGGGTTGGCTGGTCTGTACTTTAAGGAGTTATGTGCAACCTGAACCTATAGGATGACCTAGCCCAAGTGGGCTCATGTTCTTGAGAATTTGTGACAGGGCCCGTGGCAGCCAATGGACACCCTAGTGAGGCTAAGTGAGGTGGCCCACATTGAGCTTACCCAAACCTGATCAGGTGAAGATAAGATATTTTAGTGAGCCTATGAATTGGTGCCTATTGCTGTTGACTTTCTAGATGGCGTGTGATAACTTGACTTTGCTTATGGATGCAGACTCACAAGGTTCCAACTAGAATGAAGATTCTTCACATCAAAAAACATGCTTGTCTCCTCAGAGCACTGGGTTGATGATCTAAGTGGGCAGTATAAACTGATTGTGGCAGCAATTGTACAATTCTACTTGACTTCATTGATATATGGAATGATATGTTGTATGTATTATTTCCCAACTAATAATAAAAACCCCGTAAAATAATTTCATACTATATATTTTAATAAAACAAATATAAAATGATTAAAAATAAAATTGAATATCTAAAATGCGGGGGAATAAAGGCATGAAGTAGCTGGCTTACAAAATTTCATGGGTAGGGGAATATTTTGATAGTGTTCTCATAACTGTTAGGCATAGAATATTTTTGTTTTGTTTACTTACAGAATATTATATTTAAATGATGCCGGCACATTTGTGCTGTATGCATTTTAGTTTTATCCTGGAAGGCACAAATAAGATTTTACTGTTGTCTTTCTTTTAAAAAATTATGGATGGATGGAGGAAGCACACTAGCCTGTGTGATCATGAGGTGTCGAAGGTATCAGGTATCAGGCATCATCAGAACAAAAAAATCATAACATTGTGAATGAGGGGGGGAGTGAAGAGTGGAGACCCAAAGCCCATTTGTAGGCCACTAGACATCCCCTTACAGAAGGGTCTCGGGGAAGAGATGAGCCAGTCAGGGTGCAATGTAGCAACAATGAAACATACAACTTTCCTCTAGTTCCTAAATGCTTCCTCCCCACCCCGCCACTATCATGATCCCAATTCAACCTTACAAATATGGCTAGACCAGAGGCTGTAGACTGGTATAGATAGGAACTGGAAACACAGGGAATCCAGGGCAGATGATCCCTTCAGGACCAACGGTGTGAGTGGTGATACTGGGAGGGTGGGTTGGCAAGGGGGAACTGATTACAAGGATCTACATATAACCTCCTCCCTGGGGGACGGACAACAGAAATGTGGGTGAAGGGAGATGTCGGACAAGGCAAGACATGACAAAATAATAATTTATAAATTATCAAGGGTTCATGAGGGAGGAGGGAGCAGGGAGGGAGCAGAAAATGAGGAGCTGATGCCAGGGACTTATGTGGAGAGCAAATGTTTTGAGAATGATGAGGGCAATGAATGTACAAATGTGCTTTACACAATTGATGTATGTATGGATTATGATAAGAGGTGCATAAGCCCCTAATAAAACGATTTAAAAATTATGTATGGCTAAAGAGTTGTGTAAAAGTGTAAAGCTGTCAAGCAGTGGTCTGTGGTATTTATATAATTTTGGGTCAACTTGAAGTCTACAGTCTAGCTTGTCAATCAGATCACAGCCTGATGGTGCCTCCTTGTGGGCTTGACCTTCTCATCAGGGGGCTCCTGGGAACCTCCCCCGCTTTCTCTGCTTCACCTTCCTGCTGTCAAGTCACTCAGAGAGCTCCCAGAGACACTGCCACCCACTGGCCTGTGAGCTCCCTGAATTCTGCATCATTGCGTATAGCTACATTAGTCTCAAGAGGGATTTATGGACTAGTATCAGAGTTACACACAGTATCAGACTTAGGGACTTGCTCTGGACTGGGCTGGGATGTTTGCTTGATCTATTATTACCTCTTGATATAAAGATCTCTCTTACCCATATATGAGTGTCACTGAATTTGTTTCTCTAGTCAACCCAGTCTAATATACCATTGAAAGAGAATATGCTTTATATTTTTTCAACTCGACTCTAAATGATGGATACTCCTAAAATATTAATCTTAAAGACAGTTTCATGAGCTGAGAAAAAAGATGGATAATAATGATTATCTCTAGTTTACGTAACTGCTGGATTTTATTTCCACTCCACCATCCACCAGATCACACCGCAGGATTTCTGGTTCATACTTTCAAAGAACTTAGTATCTTAAGTTTTCTTCTAAAATTATAAAATATAAAAAGTATCACTTCATTTATAATTATATCTTATAATTTACAGTGCCTTTTCTTTTCTAACACACACACACACACACACACATCTGGGACTTCAAAAAATTTGTGATAAAAATAATACCCCCTCAAATATTTTTAGGCACAAAATTCATTTTATCAATATTTCTATTACTAATGTAAATAAAAAATAAGCATTTATGTGCACATACTACATATATTATTTGTAGCAACAAATAATCACTCAAATAAAAATAAGCATATATATATATATACACACATATTTATATATATATACTTACATTACATATTCTTTAGCATTAGTACAAATACTGGTAAAGCCAACGAATGAAAGCCAAATGTTGAGACCCACCTTTCTCTGAACTCCCCTTTGTGGCTCCTACATTAATATTATAGTTACATAGGCTATAAACTTATAATCTGCTGGGGAAACAAACAAACAAACTCTATCTGATGAGTTGCCAGATACTGTTCAATCGAATAAACACTTGTTGAATATCTTGTTCAATAAATTCCTTTGCATCATAGTTCTTCCATGTTTGCTAATGTCTGTTTCTGCTATAGCGCTAAGTACAAAACCTGACTCTGAAACAACTTACAGTCTCACTCACCTCTCTCTCACTGTTTTCCTCTATTATTGTGGGTGCTTTCAGGAAGGCATTGGACTGCTAATCAAATGATTGGAGGTTCAAACCCACCAGCTGCCCTGAGGATGAAGATGAGGCTATCTCTTTCCATAAAGAATTACAGCCTTGGAAACCCAGTATAGGGTCTTTATGAGTTGGAATTGGGTTAATAACAGTGGGTGTAGGTTAACTGGCCTCCCTGACTCTCTCCTTTCCTCTTCTATTTTTACTGATAAGGATTTTAAGGCAAGCTCTCTGGAGATCCTTCACAAATTTTGTGCCATAAAGAAAATTAACATAATTCAAGACTTTGGTAAAGAGAGAAGTACCACCGAAAGTCTCAGAGGAGAGGCCGTTTAGCTTTCTTGGTATTAATACTCTTGTATCTGAAGTACACAGAACAACTGATTAGGAGATGAGAGATATGAGCTCTAGATACAAGCACAGGAGGATCTCAGCACCTATCAGAGGTTCCACTCGAAGGGATGCTTGCACTTCTTGGCAGTGAGAAAATCAACATAAGAGCGAAGTAGACCCACGTTTCTTAAAGTGGGAGAGGAGCAACGTATGCAGAAGCATCCCCTTTACCATTGACCTGAGGCACAAGCTGATTCTGTGAGCCCCCCGTCTTCCTGACACAGCTGAATTTTCCTGGCCCCAGAGGCAATCCAGCCAGCCATACACTTTAGCTCTCAGACCTCTGGGGGCCCTGCGTGGACAGTAGAGAGTGCGGACAGCTTGACTTTCCTAGTACCCAGGCTACACTTTTTGCCTTTTTCCCCTTTCTTTCCAGTTTTGTTCTCTAGTGCCAGCCCCCTGCCCCCCGCACGATGCCCCCATACCCCACCTCCCCCATGTGGCACACACATACATGCAATCATACTGCCAAAGAAGCAGGAATCCTCACCCCCCGGGTAGCTTTATTTATTTATTTTAATAATCATTTTATTAGGGGCTAAACCAACTCATCACAATCCGTACATACATCATTTGTGTCCATATGTACTATGGACACATACATATTTGTGTCCATAGTACATATGTTGATTTCATCATTCTCACAACACCTGCTTTCCACTTGAGCCCTTGGTGTCAGCTCCTCATTTTTCCCCCTCCTCCTGAACCCTTGATATTTATAAATTATTATTATTTTATCATATCTTACACCATCCGATGTCTCCTTCACCCACTTCTCCGCTGTCCGGAGACCATATGTAGACCATATGTAGACCTTGTCATCTGTTCCCTCTTTCTCCCTCACCTTCCCGCCACCCTCCCGCTATCACCACTCTCTCCACTGGTCCTGGGGGTTCATCTGTCCTGGGTTCACTGTATTTCCAGTTCCTGTGCCAGTGTACATCCTCTGGTCCAGCCGGATATGTAAGGTAGAATTGGGATCATGGTAGTGGGTGGGAGGAAGCATTTAAGAACTAGAGGAAAATTGTATATTTCATCATTGCTACACTGCACTCTGATTTGCTCATCTCCTCCCTGCAGCCCTTCTGCAAGGGGATGTCCAATTTCCCCTGGATGGGCCCTGGGTCCCCACTCTGCACTCCCCCACATTCACAATGTTATGATTTTTTTTTTTTGTCTTTGATGCCTGATACCTGATCCCTTCGTCACCTTGTCACCTTACAGGCTGGCATACTTCTTCCATGTGAGTTTTGTTGTTTCTCAGTTAGATGGCCCCTTGTTTATCTTCCAGCCCGTGGGACCCCAGATTCTATATAATTTGACAGCTTGGCACCATCAGCTTTCGTC
This sequence comes from Echinops telfairi, assembly GCF_000313985.2. NCBI lineage: Eukaryota > Metazoa > Chordata > Mammalia > Afrosoricida > Tenrecidae > Echinops > Echinops telfairi. Next base: position 19,838,626 of record NW_022103968.1, read on the forward strand.
ACCACATTTGCTTATGTACCCGCTTTGTCTTCAGCATTCGTGTCGGGGTAGGCTGGTGTGCTTCTTCCTTGTGGGTTTTGTTGTTTCTTAGCTAGATGGCTGCCTGTTTGTCTTAAGCCTTTAAGACTCCAGATGCTGTATCATTTGATAGCCGGGTACCATCTGCTTTCTTCCCCACTTTTGCTAATGCACCCCCTTTGTCCTTAGCGATCGAGTTGGGACAGACTGGTGTGCTTCTTCCGTGTGGGTTTTGTTGTCTCTCAGCTAGATGGCTGCTTGTTATCTTCAGGTCTTTAAGGCTTCAGGTGCTATATCTTTTTGTAGCTGGGCACCATAAGCTTTCTTCACCACATTTGCTTGTGCACCCATTGTCTTCAGCGATCATGCCAGGCAGGTGAGCATCTCAGACTGCTGAATTGTTAGAACCAAGTGTTCTTGTGTTGAGGGAGTACTTGTGCAGGGGCCCACTGTCCATCTGTTTTCTTAATACTCAACCTATAAATATATGTGCATAGATCTGCTTCCTCCTCGTCATGTATAAGTATATTTACATCTTTATATGCCTGTATTTACATCTCTAAGACTACCCTTTGCCTCCTAGTTCTTTCCTCTATTTCTTTGTACTTTCCTCTTGTCCCACTATCATATTATGCCTTCATTTGGGTTTTAGGCATTCCTCTCAGTTACATTGCCCTTGATCCAGCCCTGCAAGGCCTCCCGAACCTTCCTTGACATTGATTTTGGATCACTTGTTGTTCCCTTGTCCCTGTGCTTGTTAACACCCTCTTCCTTTCCCCCTGCCTCCCCTACCCCCATGTTCCCCAGATCTGTCATCCCGTTGTTCTCTCTTCTGGCTTGTTTATTCCGCCTATCCCTTCCAGGTAGTCATGCTATGTACCATCATCAGACTGAGTGCAACAAAGCGACAACAGAAAGTAAAACAATGGCTACAACTACAACATACACACACACACATGCATTCATATATAACCGTATGAATAGTTCAGGGTCTGTTTGTTTTCTTTCACGTGTGCTTTCCAGTCAAGTCTGATGGGGTGCCATGCTCTGGCACCGCCTCTATCCCTGAGGACCTCACCACTCTGCTCCCCCACCCCACCCCACCCCGCTGCTCTGGTGCATGCCCCCAGAGACTGGTGTTCAGCGTGGTGAGCTCATGGCAGGCACAATTCCTGCCATGTGTCTCTAGTGCTGTCCCCAGTGGTGCGATGGGTCAATGAGGAACACTGGGGCCGGCCCGTGGTCATCTCCGTGCATCGCTGTTCCGAACAGGCACATTGTCCCCAGGGCTCAGCGAGCCAGGATGTGCTCCACTCTTTCCTTTTCTTCCCCTTCCCCCCTCATTGGCTCATATGCGCTCAACCAGATGAGTCACCCTTCCCCTCTTCCTGAGCTGCAGCTTCAGTGCTGTCCTCTGAAGTGAATTTCCCTTGCGGGAGTGGTGCCGTGCACCCAGTTGGTAATGGGGCCGGCCTCTCAGGCCTCTCCGGTAGCTTTATTTTTTAACTTTCTTTTCTTCGGTTTTTGTACTTTTGTTGCATTATAATATTTTTATTTTATTTTATATTCTAGTTCTCTCCTACTTCTTCTTTCAGGGCAAACCCACCCTCCTGAGAATATGTATCTCCCAGGGAAAACCAGGGAGGTCTACGCATTCCAGCCCACCAACCCGAAGAGGGCTTTTTGCCCCCTCCCTCCGAATACATCAGACACACCCACATTCATACTGCCCTAGCAACAGAACTTCAGCACCCATGCCCAAGCCACCCACTTTTATCTCTTTTGTCCCTCCTCTTCCCTGCATATTCGCCCATATCTCATTTTCTGTTCTCTTTTTCCTCATGAAATGTATTTCCACGAAGCCTGTGAATTTCTGATTATCCTTCTTAGAAACGGCTGTGGAAGTAGACTTATATGACACAATGGTTCTGCTATTCTTTCCAGAAGATTATTTTCTTTAGTCTAAATAGTGTGCTATTTAATAAAGAAAAAGTTGTTCACCAAGATTTTACATTAAAAAAAAAAAGAAAATGTATGCATTGCCCTAGGTAGCAGTTGGCTCTTGCCTGGCCCTTCATGGTTCTGGTAAAAAAAAGTTTCATTGGCTCCCATTGGTGGCATTTTCAAGCATCACGCATAAAAAAACTGGAAGCAAAAATACTGTTGTTGATTTGATGTTAATAAAGAAAAAGATCCAAGCCTGGACTGACCTTTACTTATTCAGAGCCCATTTCAGTTTAGTAAAATTCAATCTGCTTGAGTTGAAAAGAAAATTGACTTTCTCATTTCCATTGTCCTGTCCTGGAGGGAGAAATAAACTACAGATGTGAATTGAGCTGCTAGGTTCTCATAAAGGGCTGGAGCAGTACAAGCATGGGAAATTGAAATTTAGAACCCCTCAGGCACTCCCCCCTCAGGGGAAACTGGTCAACTTGATTGTGCTTGTGTTGCTGTGTTTACATATTCACCACAACCCCCCCCACCCCACCCAACCAACTCTAATTGAGAACATTCTTTGTGGCTCTGAAAGAGAGCAGAGTTTCATTAAACACAGGGAGGCAGCTGGATGGAGGACATTACTAAGATGATACCAATTCATTTGGAAAGTTTATGAATGGGCTTCAAAAAGTCAATGGAGAAATTCATTATCTTTTAATTCAATTTTCCACAGACCTTTTGAAGTCTCTTTGTATTTCGGTAAGGAGTTTTCTTACCTCCTGTGCCCCAGGCTTACCCTTCCCTTGAATTAAGTGTTCTCGTGGAGTAAGAGACTGCTAATCGCAGCTTTTCTGTTGAAGTCTTGACTGGGACCAAGCTCAAAGACAAGGGGCAGGTAGGATTCTCTACCCCCTGTTTTTTTTTTTTTCCTTTTAACTTCAGACATCCAGAATAAACACTATTTGTAGCAAGAAATCCGCAGTGAGCAATATATGTACCACGGATGCCGGACTGGGCAGTGCTTCACTTCATTGTACATAGGGGCACTATGAGTTAGACCAACTTGAAGACACCTAACAACAACAACAACAACAACAACAACAGGCATTAGAATAAAACCTATCTGAGCTTAAAGTTCTGGTCCATCACTCAACAGCCACACCACCTCTCAACCCACATGTTCCTCACTGTACCTTATTCCTGAATGAGCACATTGCCGCCTAGAGACGGTGAAGGTGACGCGAGGCAGGGATGAAAAGCCAGCAGAAGAAAATGGTAGCGTGTGAGGCACACAGTAGGCATACAGTGCTCAGTAGATGGTAACTATCATTTTTCCACTTTAAAGACCTAGGGCGGCAAATGGCCTTAAAGGAAACATACTTTCGTAGTTCCACTCAGCATTACTTGGTACAGGTTCCTCAAAAATCAGATTCTCAGGCTTTACCCTGGTGTGAGTTGACTTCACCGGGTTGGTTCTGATTCACAGCAATTGCATGTGTACAGAGCAGGCCTGGGCTAATAGGTTTTGAGGCTGAGACCTTTGGAGAGTAAGTAGCTCCCTGGCTTGTCTTCCAAAGTACCTCTGGGGTGATAAGCTTGGTGAAAAGGGCGCTGTCTCTCTGCATTCTCTATGCAAGAACTTTCTGATGGGCTGGAAAACGTGGAAGCAAGCTGTCTGGATGCATTTGGCCCAAGAGGAGTGTCTTGAACCCATATTGGCCTCATTTCTGACCTCCAACTTCTAATATTTAAAGATGTCCACCCTGCAAATGGAGGTTAGGGTGGTGCTTCAAAAAGTCTGTGGGAAAATGTTTGTATGCAGTAGCTTTTTGCGGCCCCTTCACATTACTAGCTTCTGTCTGAGTACCTCCAGAGACAGAAGACTCACTATTTCTTGGTGCAGCTTGAGCCCATACCTTTTAGATTGCTTCTCAATACCCAACGAAAACCTGCCCCTAGAACAAGCGAACCTCATTTTATCTACATCGGTTTAGTGGGCATGCATTATTTACAAATGGAAGCTTTGTGGCAACGCTGCATAGAGCAAGTCTATCGGCTCCACTTTTCCCAATAGCATGTGCTCACGTTGTGTGTCTCTCTGTCACATTTAGGTAATTCTCACTATATGTCAAACGTTTCCATAGGGCTACTGCATAATTAATAGGCTGCAGTGTAGTGTAAACATAATTTTTAAGTACCATGAAGAATACATTCAATGGCTCTGCTCATTTGACAGCCTTTGAGGTATTTCAAAACACTTTCCATATCCCATTCTCTATACTGTCAAAGTGCTGGTCCCCAAATGTTGATCCCGGATCTAAACCAATGCCAACTATATTCCCATGGCTCCCGTCCAGCTCCTGCACCTAGTCTGCTTCCGGAGAGCTGATACACCATTGGAATTTTGCATTCCCTTCTTCCAACCACTCTTTCGTCTGTCACATCACAGAAGCTCCAAATCCATTGACAGGGTCCCCACACAGATTCAGCCTCTGGTATGTGAATAGCCTTGCTCTCAGAGGGCATTGCCAAGTCGATTAGGGCAGATAGAATTAGGTTTAAATGTAACACCTTATCATTTGATCTCCCGTTTGACCCATTTTAAAATTGTTTCAGTTTTTTAATATATTCTGCTTTCTTTTTGACTGGGATTGTTCTCTGTTTTGCGTTGTCATTGTTGTTGGTTTTCTTTACCTTGTTTATGTTTTATGATTTTCTGTATATAAAATCCTAGATAGATAAAGGTATAGAGATAAATTAATAATTACCTGGGGACATGGCAAGGGAAGTTGGCAGGAAAGGAGGTGCTAACCACAATGAGTTGGCGAAAGAAGAAAATGTGCTGAAATCGATTGTAGTGATGATGGCACAGATCTTCCTATGATCAAACCCTTAAATTGTGTGATACGTGAATTATATGACAACAAACTACTATGAAAATGTGTCACATCATTTTATCTAAGACTGAATGCAACATTTGTGAGAGCAGTAAAATCCCAGTGCAGAGAGAGAGAAAGGAGAAGTGCAAAGGGGACAGTAAGACAAATGACCGAAATCTGCTGGTCTCCAATTGTCTTTCTAACCCGGTCTCAAGGGGCTACTTGCCTGCTCTGGAAATGCATGCCGCCCCTCTGCAGTCATCCCTGTGTGCAGCAGGATTCACCTATCAAGCTTAGCTTTGTAAAATATTGTTCCTGAAATGGGAACTGCTGGCCTCATTCATTTTAAATAAGACCAACACACAGAGCCATCTTCTTTTTCCTGGTGTTGGCTTGCTTTTAACAATCTTTAGACTAAAATGCAGATTGCTTGGAAAGCCTATCCAAGATCAATTTACGTTCTTCCCACTCCCCTTCTCAGCCCATCTTGGATAATTAGGAAAAGAAAGGTTTTGCCTTTCCTCTTTATCTTATTCAGGCCAGAATTGTTTATTCATACAGCGCAGGGACAGCATTAGGTATTTAGCCAGTTTAGAATTTGCTTGGGATTTTCAGTGAAAGATGCCATGGGCAATCGAAGGCTTTGCTGTTTGAGAGAGACTTCCAGCGGCCGTGTTGTAGCAGGGCCAAACATCATGCTGCTGGTAGAAGGCATGCGACCACCTGTCCCAGGTGTTGGTGTGAGAATCCAGAACACCAAAACTATGAACCGGGAGGCTCATGTATATGATAAGTCTAGAGGACACTCATTCTTTTTCAGTTACTCAACATTCAGTGAGTAAGGAAGACCAGAGAAGAAGTGATGCGTTGCCGGCGAAGAAGATTGAGTTACCACGTATTGCCAGGAAGACAAACAAGCTCGTCCTTGAGGAAGTATGAAGTGAGGATGGCAAGATGGCGTCTCAAATCCTTTGGATATGTTCTCAGGAGGGACCAGTCCCTGGAATCTTAGAGGGTCAGTGAGGAAGAGGAAGAGCCTCAGTGAGATGGAGTGGCCCAGTGGCTGCAACAGAGGGCTCAAACTATAAGAGCAATTGTGCAGCTGGTGCAGGAGCGGCCCTATTTTGTTCTGTTGTACACAGGGTCATTATGGGCCAGACCCAACTTGACCACACACAACAAGAATAACAACAACAACAACATTCATCTACTAATCTGAAAAAAAGAAAAATTAAACAAAGCAAAACAATATCCCATTGGCAATGAGTGGACTCTGATTCATGACAACCACATGTGACGGAGTTGAACCTGTGAATTCCATCAGGATTTCTTGCTATGATTTTTATGCACCAGAAACACATTGCCAAGTCTTTCTTCCATGGTGCTGTTGGGTGGGTTCAAACCAACCACCTCTTGACTAGTAATTGAGAGAGAAAAAAAAATCATCTGTGTTATCCAGGAGCCATGTTCTCTTGGGAATGGATTGAGTGGATGGTTCCCTTGCTGTAAGAGTGTGCTTTTTTCCCTTAAAATTTTTTTTTACTGGGGGCTCATACAATTCTTATCACAATCCATCCATCCATCCATCCATCCATCCATCCATCCATCCATCCATCCATCCATCCATCCATCTATCCATCATGTCAAGCACTTTTGTACATTTGTTTCCCTCATCATTCTCAAAATATTTGCTTTCTACTTGAGCCCTTGATATCAGGTCCTCATTTTCCCCCTCTCTCCCCACTCCTCCCTCCCCCATGAACCCATGATAATTTATAAATTATTATTATTTTGTCATATCTTACACCATCCGATGTCACTCTCCACCCACTTCTCTGCTGTCCGTCCCCCAGGGAGGAGGTTATATGTAGACCTTGTCATCTGTTCCCCCTTTCTCCCTCACCTTCCCTCCACCCTCCCGGCATCACCACTCTCACCACTGGTCCTGAGGGGTCAGCTGTCCTGGATTCCCTGTGCTTTGAAGGCATTTCACTTCTACCTCTCTCTCTAGAGACAGGCAAGTGTCTTAGGCCTGTGCTAATGACCACACTCCGTTTTTTGGATGCAAAACTGGATGGAGGAACAGTCCCAGAAGCCATTGGAGGCAGTGAGAACTAATTGTAGAGCTTGACTAAGGTGACCAGGAGGGGGATGCCGTGTTTTTCTCCTGGACATAACAGATGCTCCCTGGAATTCCCACAGCCATCTAGCACCACAAGGAGGCCCTTTCCGAGGATAGGACCAATTTAGAGAAAAGAGACAATGAGAATGGTACCATTTGACCCCTGAATCAAGTCACCCCTGACTATGAATCTTATCTTTTATTTCTATGGGAAAAAAAATCAAGTCGTATGCTTGAGCTATTTATGGTTGGGTGATATGCCAAGTTCTTATAAGTCAAATGCATTTGTTTCTTCTGACGTTAATCAACCACTTCAGAAATACTACCTCTTTGTTTTATATCGATTCTCAGTGGATCAATATCATTACACTTTAGCTCTAAGCTTTTTTAAGTTCCCTTATATTCTTTTCCAGCTAATGTGCTATTAATAAACACTTGAGGTTTGAGGAAAGCTGCTTACTTAAAGAAAATCACAGTTAAATCCTATTGTAAACCAGGACATTCCTTGTAAATTGTTAACCACCCTCTAATGTAAAGGCTTTGTAGATGCTGTTTTGCATCAGCAGCAGTGACTTGCTCATTCCCAAGCTCTGGTCAGTGGTTTCTCTGGCCTCCCAGCCATCATTAACCCTCTGAAGCAGGGCTTCACACAGGGTCATTCCAATCTGACCCTGTTTGTATTTCCATTTCAGAACCGATTCCATATATCTAGGATAGACATGAAGATTCTCAACAAGGGGTTCAACCAGAATGCACTGGTTTGAAGTAAAGTGCACGGAAGTAAAAGTAGAACACTGCTTACTTATTAAATATATTCTACCCATTCCCTAACCTCCAGCGTTCTTCGCAGAATTACAACTGTACATATCAGATTGTCAACGCAGGTGAAACAGGCTTTATGTTTTTGAACTTCATGACCATGGCCAGGAGCCAGATTATAAAATGAGAATAAAATAAATGCTCACAGTGATAGCTTCCTTTCTTCCTCAGGTGAAATGTAAATATAGTCATTGCTCAATAAATACTTGGTGCCTGTGGCCATTTTCAATACATTATTATCTTTGGAAGTTTGTAGTTATGGAAACCCACAGGAAAAGAAATAATGAACAAGTCATGTCTTATGCTGCAGAGAGAGAAATGTAAAATTCCTTGGAGCATGGTACTCTGTATATCATCACTGTAATGTGACCTTGAGTGCAAAGGGGTGAGACGATAGGGAAGGTCCTGTGGTGAGTCAGGCATGGCGACTTTCGCAGAGAGGAGGCGATCTAGACAAGGATGTAGAGTGGCTGGGAGGAGCTTGTTTGTTTTTCATTTCGATTGAAAGTAGTTTGGATTTATTTCTAGGCTAAGCATCATGAAAGATATTTTGAAAATACAGAGATTGTGATGAAGAGAAATACCAAAAATCAAAGGACCCTGAAAGTTAAGGATAAAGGAGAAGGATCAAGCAAAAGTCCCCCAGTAGGGTGACAAGGGGCGGCTCCATCTCTGAGACTTTGTGAGGGAGAGGTTCAAGAGAGCGCAGAAGACGAGGGAACTAGAAGGCCATGAAAACACGGGGTAGCTGGCCCAGGGGTAGCCAGCAAATGCCTCGGCAGGAAACGAAATGCAAGAGCACCAAACCCACAAGGATAGATAAGCTAGATTTCCTCAGAATGAAAACAGTTTGTACACCAAAGGGCATTATCAAGAAAGTGAAAAGTCAATGTACAGAATGGGAGAAAATATTTTAAAATCATATATCTGATATAAGGGTCTAGTATTTAGACTATATAAAAACTCCTATAATTAACATGAAAAGACAACAACCCAATTTTTAACATGGGAAGGGACTTAAATTCCTTCATAGATGAGCTAGGCATTGGGAAAGATGCCCAAGCTCATTAGTCATTGAGAAATGCAAATAAAAACTAGAATGACATGCAACTTCACACCTAATAGGATGGCTATTAGCAGAATAATGGAAATTAATAAGTGTTGAAGAGGTAGTACAGAAATTAGAACCTTTATGAACCAGTCAGAGTACAGTATAGCACCAATGAAATACACACCATTCCTCTAATTCTTTAATGCCTCCATCCCCCCCCACTATTATGACCCCAGATCTATCTAACAAATCTGGCTAGACCACAGCATGTGCACTGGTACAGATAAGAGCTCTTGACACACAGAATCCAGGACAGATAAACCCCTCAGGACCAATAATGAGAGTAGTGATGAAGGAAGGAGGAAGGTACAGGGAGAGGGGGGAGGAAGAGGGAACCAATCACAACGATCAATGTAACCCACCCCTTGCCCCGGCCGAGGGGATGAACAACAGAAATGTGGGTGTAGGGAGACAGCAGATGGTATAAAATATGAAAATAATAATTTATAAATTATCAAGGGTGGGAAGGTTGATGGGGGAAGGGAGGGGAAAATGTGCCGCTGATACCAAGGGTTCAAGTAGGAAGAAAATGTTTTGGAAATTACGGTGGAAACATATATACAAATGTGCTTGATATAACTGATGTATGGATTGTTATAAGAACTGTAAGAGCTCCCAATAAATTATTAAAATTACAAAAAATTCAAAATAAAATAAGTTGGAATCCTTGTGATTACTGATAGGACTATCAAGTAGTACAGCTGCTATGGAAAATAGTTCAGTGGGTCATCAAAAAGTGGAATACAGAATTACCATCTGACTCAGCAATTCCACACCTAGGTATATAACTCAAAGAAATTAAAATCAGGTGATAAAACACTTATACACAAGTGTTTCTAGCAACACTATTTATAATAGCCATATGGTAGAAATAATCAAATGTTCACCAACAGATAAATGGGTCAATACAACAACCCTCTCTGAGTTAGTGTACTTGGTGGGGTCACCTGGGAAGTTTCTCTCTGGTCACAGTGAATTTTTTTCGAAAAGACAGTTTTGCTTGAACCTCATTTTTTTTGTGATGGCTGATTTAAGAGAATGGTGTGCAGCAGGGAAATTTTGTTTCCTGCTTGGGAAAAATGCCACAGAGATTGTTGTGATGTTGAACACAGCTTACAAAGACAGTGCTATGAGAAAAACCCAAGTGGGTTTCTCATTTCATGTAGATTGATGACAAACCTCATTCTGGACAATGTCTGTCGACTTCCTGAACTGATGAAAATGTCGACAAAATTTGTTCACTGGTGTCGAAGACTGGTGACAAACCATTGAAGAGATGGGAAATTATCTCGATGATATTGGAGCTCGGTTCCATGAATTTTAAAGGAAGATTTGTTAATGAGTGGGGTCGCTGCAAAATTTGTGCTTTGGGTTCTGATTGACCAGGAAAAACAGCGTTGAGTGGAAACATGCTGTGCTTTGAAGGAACAGCTCCAAAGTGACACAGTCTTTTTTTCCAAGGTCATTACTGGTGAGGAGACATGGTGCTATTCTTAATGATCCTGAAAGCAAACATCAATCAAGCCAGTGGAAGATGCCATCATCACTTCACCCAAAAAAGCTCGTCAAGTGAAATCCAAGACGAAGATGTTGCTCATTTGACTTTTTGATGTGAGGGGGATGGTGCATTTGGAATTCTTTCCACCAGGTCAGACTGTTAATCAAGCTTTCTATTTAGAGGTTCTGAAAAGATTGCAAAACGGTGGAACAAAAAAGGCCTGAATTGTGGCAGACAGGGGACTGGTTTTGCCACCACAACAATGCACCTGCTCACGTAGCCATCTCAGTGTGCCAGTTTTGGGCAAAAAACAGCATGCCTCTCTTGCCCCATGCACCTGACTCACCTGACATCACTCTGTGTGACTTCTTTTTGCTTCTGAGAATGAAGCGGGACGTGAAAGGTCAGCAGTTTGACAGCTTAAAAGAGGGGAAGAAGAAACAGGAGGAGCTGTCAGCCATCCAAACAGATGAGTTTGAAAAATGCTTCCAAGAATGGAATCGCAGATTTGACAAATACATTAAGTGTAATGGAGAGTACTTTGAAGGTGATAAGGTTGTTTTGTAAAAAAGTTTAAATACATAGCTTTGAAAAAAATATTGCTTGGGGGAGGGACCCCCTGTGGACCTACAATGGAATGAAGCACTGATCCATACTGTAGAAGATGAACCTTGAAAGCATTAGGCTAATTGGGAAAAAAAAAAGTCAGCTAACCAGGTCACATTTTGCATGAGTCTATTTCCAAGACATGTTCAGAAGAAGAAAATCCATCGAGATAGATGGCGGTGGCCAGGATGAAAGGGATAAGGGAATGGGGAGTGACTGCTGAATGGGTAAAGGAGTTCTTTGGAGATGATAAAAATATTTTGGAACTACGTTTGAAGGATGCAAAATGGTTAAATTTCTTTTATGTGAGTTTCACCTCCATTAAAAAAAAGTGAAAGAAAAGGGAGACTAGGAGGGGCTCATGCTTCTCCTCCAGCATCCACCACCTCAGCATCCACCACCTCAGGGATCCACCACCTCAGCAATCCACCACCTCAGCATCCACCACCTCAGGGATCCACCACCTCAGCATTCACCACCACAGGGATCCACCAGCTCAGGAATCCACCACCTCAGCATCCACCACCTCAGGGATCCACCACCTCAGCATCCACCACCTCAGGGATCCACCAGCTCAGGGATCCACCACCTCAGGGATCCAGTTTGAATGCCACTCCCATCTCTTGTGGCAGTCCGCCGATCCCGTAGTTTTCTTCCTCAATCCGTTCCCTTCTGCTTTTCATCTTTTCAGGATGTCTCGTTGTTTCTTATCCATCAAAGCCCCCTTTTGTCATGTCCAAGAATTGCATTGAAATATAATTACTGGCTTGAAGTAGAAGAGGGAGGAGCCGCTGATGCCTTTCGGGGTGGGGTGGGGGGCGGCGCATTGAATGAAACATTCTTGACTATCGTCATTGAATGGCCTCCTCCCCTTTAATTCAAACCTCCTTCTGAGAATGTGATTTTAGTCCTCAGTGAGTGCTTGCCTCTAAAATGACTTAACTGCTTTCTCATAAGTGCCTGGGGTTTGTTTTCTCAGCAATTTACCCACCACTAGAAAGAGGCTCTCATCTTTTTATTATGATCTAGTGTCTTGATGAACCAGCTCCTTCCCTAAGGGACATACTTTAAATATCCAAACAGAAAAGAAATAAGACACGTAATGAATTATAACTACAAATAAAGCAAACACACTGATGTGGAGTTGATCCTGACCTGTAGTGACTGTACAGGACAGAGTTGAACTGCCCCATAGGGTTTCTAAAGCTGTAAGTCTTTCTGGAAGCCAACCACCACATTGTTTTTAATCTCAGAGCAGCTAGTAGGTTGGAACCACAGATTTCTTGTTAGCAGGCAGTGCTTTAAGTATCATACCACCAGGGATCGTGTAAGTACAAATGAATTTCATAAAATATTTACATGCATGAAGTGAGATTTGAGGTTATCTGAAAATGAAGAAACAAACAGTTCTTCATGACATACGGGTTTCCTATAAAAACCCAGATCTACTGCCAGCCAGCATCTTGTGGCTTATAGAGACCCTACATAGGGTTTCAGAGACTGTAAATCTTTACAGGAGAAGACAACCTCATCTTTCTCCCACAGAGCAGCTGGTGGGTTTGAACTGCCAGCCTTGTGGTTATATCTCAAGGCTTACCTGCCACTGCCATTATAGCATGCCCCATTTTTGCATTTTTGCTGGAAGTTCCCAACATTGGAATAACTAGGGACCTACACAGTTTTGTTTTGTTTTGTTTCCTACTTTTCTCTACGGCGTTGTTATCTATATCTTAATCTTTTCACTGTAGTGGTTAAATTTTTTTTTAAATTCACTGCCATCAAGGTAAGCCTGACTCATAGTGACCTTACAGGACAGAGTCGAGCAACTCTCTAGGGTGTCCGAGGCGGTAAATCTATACAGAAGATCCTCGCACATTGGCTCATCTTTTTTTTCCCCACAGAGTGGCAGATGGGTTTGAACTGCTGAAAATTTGGATAGCAGCTCAACTCTTATTCCATTGTGCCACCAGGGTCCCTTAGTGATAATAATTACTCGGCACTAATAACCTCTTGGTGTGTAATAGGAGCCTAGTGACCCAACGATGAAGTGCTTGGCTGCTAACGGGCAGGTCAGTGCTTAGAGCCCATCAGCCGCTCCAGCTCCACGGAAGAAAAGGCCAGCTGACCCGCCCTAGCAAGGACTGCCCTTTAGGGAAACTCACTGGGTACTTCTCCTTTGCCCCAAAAATCACTCCAGGTTGGGATGGCCTCCCGGGCACACAACAACAGCAGTAGCAACAACAGTAGTCTCCTGGGTGTTAAGGCTAATGCTATTTAATAAATGTTTTTGACCATTTATTTGTTTGCTACCCTGATGGTGGATGGGTAGGAATCATTAGGGTGTGCTGATTGGACAGTTGTGCTTGGATGAGACAGAAAGTGTCCAGCAGGGACTGAAGTAAATTGCTGTGAGGGTGGCATGGAGGAGTGCATCAGCAGCGAATGAGTGTCCACCCGAACGGGCCCACACCCGCATCTTGGTTAGAGTCCATCCCTACACTCAGGTGCCCAGGACGGCGCACCGATAAGCAGCATTGGGCTCAGATAGCCTGGCCTAGATTTCCAGCTCCCACACTGCCTCGCTTAGGAACTGTGAGTAAGTGACAATTTCTCTAAGCCTTTCATTTCCTATACTGTAAAAGGGGGGATAATAATCGTGCCGAGTACACGTGGAGGTGTTGTAAAGATTTAAGAAAATACATATAAAGCACCTTGAATAGTCCATGGTCTAATTTAAGTGTTTAGTAAACGCTAAGGAGTTGCTCCCTCGGCTACTGACTGAAAGGTTGATGGTTTAAGTCCATTCAGCTGTGCTTTGGAAGAAAAGCCTATCAATCTACTGCTTTAAAATTAGCCATTGAAAACACTATGAAGTACAGTACTACTCTGACACCCATGGGGTCACCAGGAATAGAAATAGGTTAGGGTGGGTTCGCTAGAGAGGCAAAACCACCAGTGCTTGTACATGTTTGTATATAGAAAGAGATTTATATTAAAAAATGACATACGCATTAAAAAACGACGTTCGGGTAGACACTCATTCACTGCTGATGCGCTCCTCCACGCACCCTCACTGTCTGGTTTCAGTAAGACTTCTGCTTCAGAGTGGATGAATAGGCAGCAGACAGGAGAGAGCACAGGCTGGTGGATGCAGAGGTCTGAAGTCTGCCAAATAAATCCCCTCTCGGGAGCCCGCGGACGACCCCTGGGACTGGCAGGCGACCCAGCAGGAGATGGAACAATCAGATGACAGATCCTGCTCCAGCAGAAGGTGAAGGGTCAAAGAGAATTGGAGTTTCTCTCTTGGACGAAAAAAGGCTTATCACACCAAGGAAGGGTCATCAGGCTTTGGCACAATTGATAGGTTGAGTTGAGCCCGTGCCCTTACCCAAGACTGTCTAATTTCATAATCCCTTACCTTTACCCAGGACCATCTAGTTGACGTCATCCTTACCATCACAGCAACTGGGCATTTTTTGGTTTGGTTTTGGTTTTGTAAGGATCTCATCCAAGAGTGTATAACTGCAAAACTCTGCTTATATCCTTCAAGAATATAAGGCTCAACTTTATTCTCCAAAATCCAAAGCCAGGTTTATACCAGCCTCTCCATGATATCTGATCTCTGTTATGGGTTATGAACTTTAACTTCTCCTTTGGCCTCTTTTGAAAGATGCAGAGATACAAAATAGGAAACATCAGGCTGTGTGCTGATAGTCTTCCTTCCTGGTGGCAAAGTGGTTACGAGTTCGGCGGCAATCGAAACCGCCAGCTGCTCAGAGAAAGAAAGACAGGGCTTTTCACTCCCATAAAGAGGTCTCAGAAACCCACAGCAGCAGTTCTACCTTCTCCTAAAGGGTCACTATGAGTTGGCATCGTCTCAATGGCAGTGAGGATAGCCATGTGAGGCATCGCTAATCAATCCCAGTGTTCTCTTCAACTGAGTACAAACAGGGCCTCCCAATCCATTTAAATAGAGTCAGGGCAGCTATTGTTAATTAGGGTCAGCGCATAAGCGGTAACCTATTTGCCATCTTTATTCTAAAACTCAATTTAATTATTAATACACTATAGCTCAGGAAGAGGACAAAGAATGACTGATGTTCTTTGTAGCATCTGGTAAGCCAGTCCCTGTCACGAACCCTCATTTTTCGTTTCCCTAGCCTGGTGATTTGTAAGAACATATCATGAGCTAATTTTGGAAATTTGTCAATGCACAACCTCAAATAGTAAAATTTCCAGATTTATAGAAGAGCTGCTGAAAAAGTGACAGGAGAATTTATTTGTGCAACTGGGCGGGTGAAAGAGGGCAGGTTCTGCAGCGAGTGTCAGTTGGCAGTTTGATTTAATGTGTGGAGAAATAGTCCTGCATTTATTATCTCAGTTATGGGAAGGCTGATAACTCTCAATGCAGAAATTACAGAGAAAAGATTTATTAATTGATCCAGGATTTACTTTTATGAGATTCTCATCTGGGTCATGATCATTGCTCATGACCTTTGATTAGAAAAAGTTGGACTAAATGAAGAATCAATGGGATCACAGTGCAATGAGAGTATGCTATGAGTGATGGGAGCGTGTGCATTGACTTCATGGTTAGTCCTGAGTGGCTTCCTAAGATACTTCATTTTCATCGAAGATGAGTCCAGTCTGTCTCCTTTGCCCCAAAGACAGGAAGTGGGATCTAGGAAAATAAGTGGGAACATTTGTGGAAGATGCTGACAGCCCTCCAAGAAAGGAGGGCAGGTCTGCTGCAGTATATGTCTCTGAAAAAAAATCATTTTATTGGGGGCTCATACAACTCTTATCACAATCCATACAGACATCAATTATCTAAAGCACATTTGTATATTTATTACCCTCATCATTCTCAAAACATTTGCTCTCCACATAGGCCCCTGGCATCAGCTCCTCATTTTCCCCTTCCCTCTCTGCTTCCCCCTTCCCTCATGAACTCTTGATAATTTATAAATTATTATTTTGTCATATCTTACATAGTCCAACATCTCCCTTCACCCACTTTTCTGTTGTCCATCCCCCAGGGGGAGGTTATATGTAGATCCTTTTAGTCAGTTCCCCCTCTCTACCCACCTTCCCTCCACCCTTCCGGTATCGCCACTCTCATCACTGATCATCCGCCCTGGATTCCCTGTGTTTCCAGTTCCTATCTATACCACTGTACATCCTCTGTTCTAGCTGTATTTGTAAGGTAGAATTGAGATCATGATAGTGGGGGTGGGGTGGTGGGAGGAAGCATTTAGGAACTAGAGGAAAGTTGTATGTTTCATTGTTGCTACATTGCACCCTGACTGGCTCATCTTCTTCCCACGACCCTTCGGTAAGGGGATGTCCAGTTGTCTACGGATGGGCTTTGGGTCCCCACTCCATACTCCCCCTCATTGACAATGATATGATATTTTGTTCTTTGATGCCCGATACCTCATCCCTTCAACACCTCGTGATCACACAGGCTGCTGTGCTTCTTCCATGTGGGGTTTGTTGCTTCTGAGCTAGATGGCTGCTAGTCTCTGTCTGTCTCATTTGATTCCTATTTATAGTGTGACTTCTCACTGGCATTGACTTGCTGATCTGAGGAGGGGGCCCTGCCAGCCATGTTTGCCATCTGATTCTATGACCACATAGTACTTGATTCAAGGTGAGCTCATTACCTTCAATTTCCTCAAAATTTGGACTTGGAATTTAGAGATTTGTACAGTCGGGCTTTGCCTGGTAGAGCTTGTAAAATGCCACATTAGAGTTGAAGGGGGAGAGTGAGAGAGAGAGAGAGAGAGAGAGAGAGAGAGAGAGACAGACAGACAGACAGAAGCAGAGAGAAGTAGGGGTGAAGAACAAAACTGTGATGTATTCTGGTTCCTCCACATTGTTATATGTCAGATCCAGTCCTTGTTCCCATTTACACCAAGAGATTCAGCGTATGGAACACGAAGACAGTTTCCCAATTGGTTGTATCAGTTTCATTTCTGTCAGCCACATATAAAAGTCCTTGTTAATTCACATCTTCGTCAATACTTGTCACTCAACTCACTGCCATCAAGTGAATTCTGTGACCTTACCTGACAGACTAGAACTGTGGGTTTCTGTGACAGAGGGAGTCCCTTTCTGAGTCCGCATTGTGGGTCAGCAATTCTGGTTAGGATGAGGTTGACCATAGGAATTCACAGTCTGCAAAGGCCATTATTCTCTCCTTATTTATTTTAGTTTATAGGGCCTTTAAATTACATTGAGTGGGCACAACCTTGCAGACTTAATAAAATTCCTCACCATCTCTAGTCTTCACGTCACAATCCTGTTCCCCAGTGAAAGATTTTCCTCACATCTCAATGAAAAAGGTAGAATTACATAGATAGCATTGGATTTGGGGACTAGTAACTGAGATGATATTTTCCTCCTGAACTGACATGACACTCCTTACTTCAGTCTTTCCTGCCAAGCCCAAGAAGGGCCATGAAGTGGTCAAGTACCTTTTCCAGTCTACTTTCCATAAGCCATAAAATGAGGCTGTTCCTCCTTCTCCCAACTGAGCATTATAACTAGAGCTTACAATAGCTCAGAGAAAGGTGCTGTTTGTATATTTTACAGTTGGGAATTATTAAAGAGAATATTATTTAATGGGCCAAATATCAGCTAGTGGGTAAGTGGCAGAAATGGAATCTTAACTCTAGTTCATCCAACCCTGAAGTCTGAAATCCAGTCACCTTCAGATCATTTGCTTCCTTATGCTCCCCAAAAGCTGAAGGTTAGCTTACTACTTCCAGATGGGGAATTGTTCGCTGAACCCAATCATTACTCTCTCTCATTCTCAACTTTCACTGGAGTGTGGCAAAGGGGGCTTAGCCTGGTGATGACTTAGAGAATGGGTGGTTAGATGCACTGATTCAGGAAGAGGAACGAGAGAGAGAGAGAGAGAGAGAGAGAAGTGAGAACTGTGAACGGATGAGGGAGTTTTAGGCAATCAACAAGCCACTCCCACCTCCCAGACCTGCCACTGGAGGAGGACTGTCACCGAGGGCCTTGGAGTAGCACTGCCTTCCAGCTTCTACACACTCTTGTCCTTGGGCTGCAAATGGTGGCACCTCTTCTTCCATCCTTTTCCTTTCAAGTCTGAACTCATACCTGTGTATTGGATCTTTGTCTGTCTTACAGGAGGATGAGTGATCCCACAGGTGCACTAACTTTCCTCCTACCCAGCATGTCCTTGCCTGTAATGCCTCTCCCTGGACCATTCATTTGGTTGTCAATCTCTCTTTCTTGTTATCTCTCTCTCTCTCTCTCTCTTTTCTTAGTTATTATGTGTAGGAGGAGAAGGAAATGATATTTTAAATTTTGTGTCTTTCTCAAAGACACATCTCAAAGTCCTATATCTATGCAAAGAAGAAATCTTATGAGTTAATTGGAGGAAATTTCATTTCATGGGAGAATCTTTCTGAGCAGACCTTTACGAAGCTTTTGAAAAATCACTTGGCTACAGACTTCCCTGCTGCCGCCTGACACCTTGTTAGTGCATAGCTCAGATCTCAGAAGGTAGTAAGGACAACCAGCCACCATTCATAGAACCATACACATTTTATCACCACCACCATGTTTACTCCATTCCAGATCCCTGGAATGTTCTAGATGGTCTTTTTGTCTACAGATTTTCTTGAGGATCAAACCTGACCAACCTTTAGGAGCTGTAGTGGCTTCCTGTAAGTCATTTTTATGCTTTGAGGTACAGAATTGCCCATTGACAAAGATCTTAACGGTGTTCACCCAATCTTTTCCCCTTCGGTGATTGCTGCAATGTCTCCTGGACAAAGTTTATGCAGACAGTTTGGGCTCAGTCTATTCTAGCTACAATAAAGACCTTTTATTAGGACTCTTCCTTATGTTTTGTTGGTTTCTGAACCCACCCACTGTTATTGAGTTGATTCCAAACCCATAGCGACCCTACATGGGATTTCCAAGTCTCTAACTCATTATGGGAACAGCCTCATCTTCTCCCAAGCAATGGATGGCAAGTTTCAATCACTGACCTTGCAGTTAGCAGCCCAATGCCTAACTGAAGGGCTTCATTAATTACTGTTCATACAGATCTTAAGATCTGTCACGAATGACAAGGGATCATTCTCATTATTACCTTAAACATACTTCCCTTCCACTAAACACATTAACCCTTGTTTCTATAAATGATGACTATTAACATAGATAGCAGAGCTAAGGAATGCCATGAAGAAAATTCCAATACTCTGTTCAGAGTAAAGCAAAGCAGTTGATTAAGGAATAGGTACAACTTGAACTGGAGATACGCAGAGTCCACAAAGTGAAATTAGGTCCTCTGACATCCTGAGAGATGAGCCTTCAGACAGAAAAGTGAGGAAGGCACATGGGTATGTGGCCCCGTCACAGGAGGCCCGGTGACGTTAGTTTAAGACAATAGCAAGTAAAACCGTTGCAAAGCTAGATAAACTACGGTCTACAGCAGATTTTCCTTAACAAATCCAGAAAATATTGGTATGTACATTTCTCCTTATGGCATGTAGCACAACCACTCTCCCCAAACCACTCGGATGAACAATTCTTCACAAACCACCCCGAGTCTCCTCTATTACATTCTGAGGGTGGCTTAAAGTTTGACAAGTTCACAAGGATCCAAATCATAGGTTTCGTTCTTAGGGAAGAAGGAGAGAGGACAAACTGAAATTGAACTAAAAAAAAATGGGAACCTCGATTCCGACTCGGATCAATCATTTTCTTTCTAATGCATCAGGCACTGTGATAAATGAATAAGAAATATTGTTTTTGGCCCTTAATGAATTCAGTGTCTAGCAGGAAGACAAATTAGTGTCATTTTAATTTATTGCAGTGAATGATGAGAAAAAGGCATTCCTAAGGCAAATTAAGATCACAGATCAAGAAGAGTTAATCCAGCAAAGTGATACACAGAAGGTTTCAGGAACACGGCAATACCTCGGTTGAATATTGAAGAATGGATGCTCAGACAGATTTTTTTTTTAATGAGAAAGCTCTTCCAGGAAGAGTGACTATGTTTGGGAAATAGAAATTATCTATTTAGGTGACAAGTTCAAAGGAGTAAAATGGTAGGTACAGATTGAGGAAATTAAGCTCTTGAGATGGCCAAGCATTTGGCCATGGGGAATCTTCTATAGTAATTTGGGAAGGGGGAAAAAAGAGATTTTTAGATAGATTTAAAAATTTTACATTTAAGTTTTTTCTGTGAATTGGGTCAAGGTATACAGAGCCAATCACTTTTCCACCAAATACTTCATACGTAATTTGTTTCTTGTCATTAATTGCAGTCTCCACAATATAGCATCACTTATCACACTTTCTGCCTATTTCCAGTTTTCATTCTTCCTTCCTTTAAAACTCTTCCTGCCTTCCTTCTGTACTTTGTCCTGGGGCAAATGCTGCCCCTTTGATCTTAAAGGGCTGATTATTCTAAGGTGTTGATAGCTCACTACTGTTATTGTTCCCCTTATAGATCTATTGTTTGGCTGAAAATTGAGGGGGCTATGGGCTCATGTGTTCCACTAGTCTCTATCTGACCAGTAATCCTGGTCTTTATCTATATATATTATTTTGAGTTCTGTTCCACATCCCCTCTTCCCCCCACCCCACCCTCTAACCAGCACCATCTATTGTGCTATTCCTTTCACATCCGGTGCTAATAGTAACCCAACTCCATCTAGTTCCTTTGGTCTCAGCGTCTCAGAGGGTGATATTCAGGTGGCCTATTAATTCATTGATTTAATTGTTTTCCTATGTCTTGCTTTTCCTCATTCTTCTTTGCTCCACATGGTGAGAGAACAATAGTTGCACCTTAGATAGCTGATCACAAGCTTTTAAGACCCCAGTCTCTGCTCCCCAAAGTAGGATAGAGCATCACTGTGAACTGTGTTGTGCCAATTGGCCTTGATGTCCCTCACGACCATGACCAGAACCCCAGTAACTCATTCCTCTAGGTGTTTAGTTGTGTCTGAGTTTTCACAACTTTATCCCGTGTATGCTCTATTACATTCATGGGCATGCTTGCAGCTTAGGTAACTACATATGCAGAACTATCCTTTGGGAAGCCTATATAATTTACGGTATAGTTTCATTTTCTTTCCCACACCCATTCAGCATGCACGTCTATCTATGTATCTACTCGTGTTGTTGTTGCTAGGTGCCATCGATTTGGTTCTGACTCATAGCGATCCTACAATGAAACACCACATGGTCCGGTGCCGTCTTTACAATTGCTCTGATGTTTGAGCCCATTGTTGCTGTCCCTTTGTTCATCCATCTTGTTGAGGGTCTCCGCTTTGTGGCTGCCTCTCTACTTTACCAAGCATGATGTCTACTCATAGATGATTGTTATTGTGGGCCTTCCTGCATTATCTGCTCATAGATGATTGTTACTGCAGGAGTATGGATATAATAGTATTTAGCTCTTTTGCTTTGAACCCTTGTACTCCTTCCAGTGCCTATTTTTGCTCGTCATTATTTTTTGCTGATACCCCTTTTATATGTTGCCATCTCCTTAACCCAAGGAAATATGCATTTATTCTCTAGTTAGTAATTTACCCTTTCTTCCCCTCTCACCCCTGGTAACCAAAGAATGTTTCTTTTTGTGTGAAAACCTTTAAAAATTAAAAAAAAATTTTATACTAGTGGTCTTATAGTTGTGATTGACTTATTTTACTTAGCTTATTGACCTCCAGGCTCATTCAAGTGATGAGATGTTTTACAGATACATCATTATTCTTTTATTTTTCCTGTGTAAATAAAAGTGTATGTGGTTTACTTTGATTTTATTGCTTTCACTTTTTATGGCTTATTGGCATGTAATCTATATATCATACAATTAATTCAATTGTTCAGTCATATCAAGAAGAATTGTACAATCATTACCATAATCAATTTTATAATGTACATCATTAATGTTTAATGTTGCATAGTATTCCATTGTGTGAACTACAGTGTGTTAATCCATTTTTCTACTGATGAACATTGAGGTTTTTTTCATTTTTTGTTATTGTCAATAGTGAGCAATAAACGTAAATGTGCGGGTCAATCATTTTAAATCATGCCAAACACCTCAATTTTAGAGTGCTCTCAAACAAGAATAGAATTTACTTCCATTTAAAATATGAAAGCAGGCAAGTTACTTCTTCCTGTAAGATAAATGGATGAGGAAGGGAATTGTGTTATTTGGTAGGAAAAGAAGACTCCGTTTAGAAGATAATTATCTAGTTGTCATATATATATCTATATATATATTCTGCCATACTGTATATATATATTCTGATTCGGTAAGAAGTTTCTTTTTGAGGTGGAGGGCAAAAGAAAAAAGAGACAGATGGATTGGCTGCCAAGTGAACTTATTACATTACGCAAAAACAGAGAATGAGAAGATTGTAGACCAGTAAGGCAGCAACTCTCTTAAAAGCAACAATATTTGAAATCTCTGATTTAAAATTCACATTAAATAAATGATACTCAGTTATTAAGAAAACACATTTCTTTCAAGAATTTAAATAAGAAATAAAATGGAACACTGATGATTTTGGGTGTTAAATACTACATTTTAAATCATTACTGCTTTACCTTTAGTTTGTTGTTGTCATGTGCCCTCAGCCAGTTCTCACCCAGAGCGCCCTTGTGCACATCAGAACTCGACACTGCATGGTTCTGCACCATTGCAACATCATTTCTTTCTTAGCTTTGTTAGAACTTTGTAAGCTCCCTCTCATGGGGGTTAAAGCTATGATTGTTCCATTGATGAGATAAGTATTAAAAGGTTGCTCCTTAGAAAATGATACAGGAAATGTGGGTTATACACCAATAGACAAGATTTTGCTATGGGATGTGGTGGGATCAGGGAATGAGGGAAGGATAGAGGGGGAAAATAAAAACAAAAAACCACACCACATATATGGAGGGTTTAATAGTATATTGTTGTTGATCTCATTTCTTGAGATGAACTATGTAAATATATAGAGTACATTTTTTAAACCAATCCCTCCCCTCCTAGCCCCCCCCCCCACATTCCTCAAACCTAAATAATGGTTTCAGAAGCTTAAAAAAAAGTGGAGGAAAAGTTAAATTGAAATGGGCTTGGAGTCTTTAGTGACAAACAAGTTCATCTAGAGAAAGAGATAAAAGAATAAGGGATAATATGTGTAAGGTGACCCAATTTTAACATTGGTAAAGCGGGACACCATTGACAGGGGTGGTGGTGGTCTTGATTAAAAATTTGGTCTATATCATTTTGCCGCCACTATAAAATATAAATAATACGAGTACTGTCTGCTACATTCAAGAAAATTTATGTATTTATGAAATAAATAAATTACTTACCTAAATTATCTGAATAGCTGATTTGTTGGCATCACTTGTTTAACTAGCACTAGCACGCAGTACTATGCGTGTACAATGCCAAAACATGCCATTGTTCATTAAGTCCAAACAATGGTGGTCTAATACTAACAAATGATCAACAATGCGAACTTTGATAAGCAGTTCTCAATAATTATTTGTTATTATTAAAGTTATCAAAAATAATATAAAACTCATATCCTGGCGAAATAGCCACATGGCAGCCGAAAAACGTATATTCCCTTCCCGTTCTCCCGCTGTTTCCGCTTGTTGAGCATTCTTAACAAAAATCGGGACTTTTTTTTTTTTTTCTCTTTTTTAACATTTTATTAGGGGCTCATACAACTGTTATCCCAATCCGTACACACATCAATTGTGTAAAGCGCATTTGTACATCGTTTCTAAAACATTTTCTCTCCACTTAAACCCCCGACATTAGGTCCTCATTTTTCCCCTCCCTCCCCGCTCCCCCCTCCCGCATGAGCCCTTGATAGTTTATAAATGGGTGTTTTGTGACAAATTGTTAAAAATCGGGATTGTCCCACCAAAAGCGGGATGTCTGGTCACCTTAAATATGTGTCAGTAATGTCCCCAGCCACTTTGCTTCTCTGGTGGCATAGTGGGATATACATTGAGCTGCTAACCACAAAGTCAGTGGTTTGAATTCACCAGTCGCTCCACATGTGAAAGATGAGGCTTTCTACCTGTAAAGATTTAAAGTCTCAAAAACCCAAAGAGGCAGCTCTATTTTGTCCTATCTGGTCACAATGAGTCGGAATCGGCACAAGGACAGGGAGTTTGGGGTTTTGGTCCTTTGCTGGAAGGTTTCTGCTCAGCACTTCCATTACACCAGACATATCCGGGTTTGAAATTGGGTTCTCTTTTCCCCTAAGCTCGATCAAGTCCCTTCTCAATTTCAGGCCTTTTTTCCTCTCCACCTTTCTACAAAATTGAGATGATAATAGTTCTACTCTTGCACTGAGTTAAATGTGAGATAGTGTGTGCTTAGTATTTTGCAATGTGTAGCCCTCAGTAAGCATTCAATCAACACTTGGCATGATGGTGACCCCAGATATTGCACCTACAGTATAGCTCTGCCCCGCTGGTATTTTAAAGTAAATATTTTGTAGATAGTCATTAATGTCTGGAAAATGGACTTATAGAGAGTTTTAAAATAAAGAATCAAGGTGGTGGTGGAGGTGGGGAGGGGCAGGCTGACCTAATTCATGAGGGACTATGAGTAGGCATAGAATCTTAGGACTGATGGCTAGAACTTTGTCAGCCATGGAAACTGCTCTACATAATAGTTAATTGGTAGTAGAGTCTTGATTGATCTCACACTAGACTCCTAGTTCAGGTGTCTTTGAGTAACACGAGCTCCCAAGTAAGTGTTCACTCCCCGCCACCCACTGCCACAGACCTGCTGAGAGATTTGCTTATTAGAGTTAGCCCCATGGGAACACAAGTAGAGGCATCCTGAGAGAAAGAGTTGGTAGATCAGAGACCAGCTACCCATGGACAGGCAACAAACGAGGCAGCTTGTTCCCTCTCATGGAACAAGTGCAGCCAGAAGATCATTCCCGGGGAAATTATGGAGCACGTGGCTTTATTTTAGACTTATGATTTCTGAGTAAATTTTGAGCCACAACAAATATTTTATGGCCTACTAAATATTTCATCTATCAATGGCTCTAGGAAACTTTCAGAATATGTCATTTAAAAAACTCACCCTCTTAAGGGGAAGTGCGTTTTGGACTGAAGCGTTCCAGCTTAAAAAGTAGAAGAAATGATGAAATTCAAGACATCATTGTTTTAAAATTAGCACTACTGTAATTAGTCAAGTAAAAATAAATCACTTATTATTGTAAAAATCATTAGATGAAAGCTTAGTGCGGAAGAGGATCGAGCTTAATGTACTCTATGATTTACTTATTCCTTTCAGAGGGAAAACATGCATTACGAGGAAGAAATCTGGCAAGTATGAATTTAAATAAATGTCAGGTTTAGTATCACGTAGTAGCGAGATTAAATGCTGCAATATAACTTTGATGTGGCGCAACGATAGACAAACTAAGTTGAGAGAACTATTTTAGATGAAGAAAGCAAAACAAGACAGAAAACTAACGCGATGTATGACTACGTGTGATGCATCTAATTTACCTCTCCAGAGCACAGACGATGAATTCAAACCTTCACATCAACCCTTGCCCTCCTCAAATGGTATACCCTTACTTGATAAGCAAGTGGGACAGGTTTAAATATGGAGGCTTCGGATCCATCAGATGATGGTTTATCCAATATTCTTTCATACTCTACCAGGTCTCATTTTATTTGTCTTCTAATTATTCTATTAAAATGTTCTATTTTACACTGAACATGTAGATTCATAATTAAAATGTGCCCGAGACAGGAAAGAAACATGAGTACTATCATATGATTAAATGAAGGAGCTCTGGTGGCACAGGGATTACGTGCTTGCCGGATAACAGAAAGGTCAGCAGGGCCAACACGCCAGGGGCTCTGTGGGGGAAAGCTGTGGCCGTCAGATTCTGGAAGATTTATAGTCTGGCAAGACCAGTGGGGGCAATTCTAACTTATTCCTACAGAGTCACTGTGAGTTGAAATCCATCTGATGGCAGTGAGTTTGGTTTTAGTGTTACATTTCCCAGGCTTCAACAGATGTTAACTTGTTCAAGGTAAGGGTTATTGTTGGTAGCACTTGAGTTGATTCCAACCTTCGATATGGGCAGAATGAAATGTTCCCTGGGGCCTGCATCATTCTCACAGTTGCCAGAATATTACAACTCTTGTGCTCATCCATCTCACCAAAGGCATCCCTCACTGGGTTTTGATTTCACCGCCCCTGATGTTCCTTTTTAATATGTCCAAAGTACGTAAGTCAGATATTATTTTGTGGTAAGTAGGCAAGCATTACTTTTTTTCTCATTCTATGATCAAGATTGGAAACCAAACCAAAAAACCAACCGTGAAGTTCAGAGAAATTAAACGACTTCTTACTTTAGTAGCTGGAGGGCTTAAGAGCAGAATTCACATCTTTAGCCAAAGTGGTAGGCTTTTATGTATTTTATATAGGGAGAAATAGGCCCCAAATCAATTTTAAAAAGGGCAGTAGCTAAAAGACAAGATCGGAAATCATGAGAATAAATTTTATCTAAAGTCCTTGAAGACTCGCACCCAAAGATTCTGTGGCCAAGGCTGAAAAAGAGACTAGCCAGATCTGATGAGATTTTGAAAATGCCTTATTTGGCATTAAAGCTACATACAAAGCTACAGAGAAGTCCAGCCCAGCAATTATAACTTCATAATTAAAATATTTCAAAACTCCAATATTGGAACCAACCAGTAAATGACACACAATAATGTACTATATGGGTAGAGATCACATAATGAACCTTTAGGCATTTGTTCTACATGCTGAGACAAGAGCATTTGACTACTCTCTTAGCTGTCTTTTCAGAAATGGCCACAAATGCTAATAGTCTCCACAGAATTACCTAGTCTTACTAAAGTTATGGGAATAAGCTCCATGTAATCATGGCCCATTGTTGGATGATTTTCAGCAAAATTTTACTTGCATGTAATATTAATGTTATTCTAGAATTTGTGCATTCTGTTGGGTCACCTTTCTTTGGAATGGGTAGAAATATGAATCTATTCCAGTCAGTTGGCTAAGTCATTATCTTTCAAATTTTTTGGCACGGATGAGTGAGAGCTTCCAGCATGTTAATATATTGACAGAGAACTGCCAGAGGCCCAAGCTGGATTCAGAAGAAGACATGGAATGCCAGTTATCATTGTTGAAGTCAGATGAAGCTTGGCTAAAATCAGAGAATAATAGAAAGAGGTTTACTTATTTATCAATGACTATGCCAAAGCATTCGACTATGTGGATCATACCAAATTACGGATAGGCTTGACAAGAACGGGAATTCCAGAGCCCTTAATTG
Organism: Echinops telfairi; assembly: GCF_000313985.2. Classification (NCBI taxonomy): domain Eukaryota; kingdom Metazoa; phylum Chordata; class Mammalia; order Afrosoricida; family Tenrecidae; genus Echinops; species Echinops telfairi. Next base: position 19,865,963 of record NW_022103968.1, read on the forward strand.
TGCTCATTCAGAAGCTGTACATGGATCAAGAGGCAGTTGTGGGAACAGAACAAGGGCATCCTGGATGGATTAAAATCAGGAAAGGTGTGTGTCAGGGCTGTATCCTGTCACCATACTTATTCAATCTGTATGCTGAGCAAATACTCAAAGGGCTGGATTATATGCGAAGGAATTCAGTTTTAGGATGGAGGAAGGTTTATTAACCATCTTTAATATGGATACGAACTTGTTTGTTGAAAGTGAGGACTTGAAGCACTTGCTGATGAAGATCAAGGATCGTAGCCTTCAACATGGATCACAACTTGTGATAGATAGGGTTATTATGCAAACCTGGCCAATAGGAGCATGTGGGATTAATAAGGTTGCAGTTTGGAGGGCAAGGAGATAAATGACTGGGCAAGCTCCGCCCATCTCTCTTTTGCTCTCTGGTGATCAGACCAGCATGCTGCTGCTTTAGCTAGTTCTCTGCCTCAACTTGTGAGCTATACTACCTGTGGGACAGCCAACCTGTGGATTGTGTTGCTAGAGCTTAAGTTTCCTTTGAGACTTTGCCACGCTGCTGGTATACTTTGCTTCTGCTTGAGGTTGTCAGATTCTGCCATTTTGAATGCTTGAATTCACTATCCCATCCGGGCCTGCTTCGCTAAGCTCCTGAACTACTGACTGTTGGTGAACCTACCTGCTGTTTGCTGCCTGTGGCTGGATTGTCTGCCTCGACTTTGGACCCTCATGAGTTGAAAGACTTCCAGTATATTAACTGCTCCATGGAAGTAAGTTGAACTGAGCCCTTTGTACTGCTGTGTGGACTAATTAGCTGTTATATTCTTTAGTGCTGTATATATCTATAGCTACATAATCTAAGTGTCCTGTTTTTGTTTCTCTAGAGAACCCTGTCTAACAACTGGTACATGGAGTGGTTCTAGAGAAACAAGATCATAAATATGAGCTTCTAAAATTGGCTCTGCAGCCTGATTAGGCTTAACAGCACTGATAATGCTCTTTCTACCACTAAAGGCATGGACAAGTCTGCCACTCTTACTAGAGTGGGTGGTGTTAATCCATGGTGTGAAGTACGAAAGCTAATATCTACAGTATAACTACCAATAGGTGAAATGCTGGTGACAGGAGAGGCTCTGGGTGATCGTGTGTTTGATGTTTTCCGGAAGTTTTGTCAGGATGAGAAGTATAGGGAAGTTGGTTCGCTGGTCCTCCTTACAATACAAAAGGTGATCAAGGAAGAGGATAATCTCATGAGCATGTCTCAAGTGCCAAATAATAGACCTAATAGCTACTGATGTGCTACAAAGGAGAGTCTTCTCTCCTCTAGTGATATAGCTGATATGGCTGAAAACTAAATCCAGAGTCTCATAATACAAGTAGCTGAATTAAAGGGTCAGCCGAATTGCAGGTCTAGAACAATGTTTGATGTTAAAGTAAGGGCATTAACTGTAAAAAATTGGGACCCTGAAACATGGAATGGGAATATATGGGCTGATGATCCAGAAGAAGAGGATATTGAGCCCTTAGAGTTGATTGAGCCACCCCAGCCAATAGATTCACCCCACCTACCTGAGGAGTTTAATTCACTATTAGTAAAACAACTCACACCTGAGCAGATTAACCAAACTGTTCAAGCTGAACTGCCAGGTAGGGCTGTATCTCTGGGGCAGATGCCTTACAAGATATTGCTGTCCTGGAGCCCCCCACCCCCACCCCACCCATTATTTCCTCTAGACCCATAACTAGAATTCTCAGAAAGTTCCTAAAGGTGAGCTTCAGATGATGGCTCAAGAAGAAGTGAGCTATACTCATAAAGATCTGCTTGAGTTTTCTAATACGGACAAGCAGAAGCCTGAGGAATATCCCTGGGAATAGTTACTAAGGGTGTGGGATACTGGTGCAAGGAATATAAAATTCGACCAGTCTGAGTTTCTTGATATAGGGGCCCCTAAGCACAGATTCTTACCTAAATGTCTCAGCAAGAGAGGTTAAGAGAGGATCTAATTGCTTATTTGGTTGGTTTACTTGGATGCCAGATGGCCTAGATTACACCAATTTGAGGCACCTGACCTTCCTTGGTACACTGTAGAAGAAGGCATCCAAAAGCTTAGGGAAATTTGGATGTTGGAATGGAACTATTAGAATAATCCCATAGACCAAAAAAGGGGAGTGCCCTGAGGACATACCTTTCACCACAGTCATAAGGAACATGTTTGTGAAGACTCTTGTGATTGCTATTTTATGTGCACCAGGATTAACAGTGGGAACTGCCCTCAGTGAACTCCTACATTTGCCTACAATGGGGCTGATGGGGCCCCGTGGTGGTAGAGGGCAGGTGTCAGCACTGAATCAACAGAGACAGAGTGGACGTGGTTATGGTAGTGGACAGCAAGGTTTCTGTAGTCATCAACGCAACTGTCTTGTGTGGACTTATGGCATTGGCTACTTAGCCATGGTGTCCCTAGGAGTGAAATACATGGGAAACCTACTAAATATTTATGTGATCCATACAGACAGAAGAATGCTAGAGCAGGTGAACAGCAGCATAGAGAGTAAAGACTGCTCAATCCATTCCCAGAGCTGAGTCGATTTACAGACCCACAACCCTTTGAATGAGGGGAAGGCCAGGCCCCTTTGAGGAGGACCCTGCTACATCACCGAAGGTTTATACTGTTAGTCTTTCTTCTAGCCTTCCCCAAAGGGGCCTGCGGCCTTTCACAAGAGTGACTGTTCATTGGGGGAAAGGAAATAATCAAACTTTTTAGGGAATTACTGGACACTAGCTCTGAACTGTCACTAGTTCCAAGAGACCTCAAATGTTTTGAAGGCCTGCCAGTCAGAGTGGGGGCATATGGAGGTCAAGTTATCGATGGAGTTTTAGCTCAGTTACATCTCACTGTGGGTCCAGTGGGCCCCTGCAACCATCCTATCATTATTTCCCCAGTTCCAAAATGCATCATTGAAATAGACATACTTAGTAACTGGCAGAACCCCCACAATGGATCCCTGAAATGTGGAATAAAGGCTATTGTGGTAGGAAAGGCCAGGTGGACACCATTAGAATTGCCATTGCCTAGGCAGCCCAGAAGAAAGCTCAGAGGTTAGAACCTACCAGTTTCTCCTGGAGAAAAAGATGTGGCAGTCTATTTCCCTCAAGATTCAGAGCCTTGAAAGCTCGTGGGGGAAGTTCTACTCTGTCCTACAGGGTTGCTATGAATTGTAATAGAACACGGAGCGGGCTAGTTTTAAGCTTTAGGGCCGCAGTTCGCCAGGTCTTTCTCTAGCAGGGCTGTTGGGTGGTTCCAAGCTCCAGTCACGGAACTTGCTGTTAGCAGCTGACCACTTACGGTGTACCAGAGGGCTCTGAAGAGGACGTCTATGCTCTAGCAGTTGTACTTCCGATTCTGGACAGGTCCTTGTTTTTGTTCCCAGCTGGTAGCTTTGGATAAGCTATGTGTGCCTTAGAGTCCTCATTTGTAGAAGTGGAGGACAAGAAGATTCTTCCCTTATTGGGCCAGTGTGAGATCTAAACCAATTCACAGGTTAAAGCATGGGACAGAGGCTGCGGCACGCATTAAGTGTGTGGAGATGCTGGGGGCAATTTTATCTTCAATCTCTTGTTTCTTTTTCTTTCTCAGCCTAATCTGGTTCAGCCCTCTTTCTCAGTCAGTTACCATCAGTTTCTGCTCCCTTCCTGGTAGATCTTTGCCCTTTTCTTATCAGGGGGCATCGGGATTTTCACTAGGTGGTTTCCTAAGGACTTCTTGCTAAACTTCCTGCTGCTTCATTGATTCGTCTACTAATCTACCTGGAAAGAGTTCCTGCAGAATTGGTGATCGTATCACATGCACCACTTCTCTAAAACCCCATAAAATTAGAGAGTAACTAGATGAACCTAAAGAAACAATGCACGTGGAATAGTTAAGACCCCGACCAAGAAGTGTGGGCCTGCATTTTAGAAGATGCCGTCACTTTGTATTTTGGTTATTTAGTGAAGGGAAATTTAAAACTATGATTAAAAATATATTTTAATTAAAATGTAGTTAAAGTTAGGACAGCACCTTTTATAAAGTCTTCTCTCACCCGAAAAAGCCAGTGGTGGCAGCGAGTGTCTTCTGCACACGTCGACATGGCGTGTGGCAGAGACATCGTTCGGGATGACCAATAACAGAGTGTGCAGCTCAGTGCGAGCGCCACAGTCGATTTCAGCTCCTTTTCCGTGGAGCATAAATGTATGACAGTTACCACCAGCCAGTGAGAGCTTAATTTCCTAATTTTTTTTCCCCAGGCCCTCAAAACATTGTTTGCCATCTTCTTCAAGAAAACATCCCAGTAGTTTGTATTGGCTGCAGCTTATTGTTATTATTTTTGCTCTAGAAAGTTCGATACAAATGGAATTGTTTATTCTGGAAGTGATATGGCTGGGATCATTTCAAGTGAAAGAGCGTAAGGCCCTCGTAAGGGTTTTCAGTGGGATGTGATCATGAAAAACGTGGATGGGATTTTACAAAGAATGAATTCATCATCTGCCTATTAGTCAGTGGTCCTATTCAGACCACATCTGGGTGACCTAGGCCAGGCACTGAGATGTGTCAGAGGGCAGTGTCCCTGTACCATGCATTTAACGCTGGGGTCAAAGGCATTAAGGAGAGGAGAAGCCGGATGAACCTTCATGATGGGCAGCACTATGTCTGGATTCCAGCATCTGACAGGATGGCAGGTAGAGAGAGATTTTACCTACTTCGCTCTTTCTGGCCAGCTACATGATCATTGATTAAAGAGCAGATATTTCTTGGGGGGTTGAATTGCTGGAAGAGGCAAATAATGAGTTTTATGTCTCCACAGGTGCTCCATAGTCAAGGAACTCACATTTTCTCCAACATTAAATTCCATGATGTCATGGTGCTGCCTAAAATCGAGACCTCTCACATGCTCACAAGTAGAATCAGGCAATGCACAAGGGCTCCGGAGCGACTTTGCTTTTAGGTGCCATTGAGTGGGTTCCGACCAGAGCGACCTTTGTACAAAAGGACAAAACACTGCTCACTCCTGCACCATCCTCAGAATTGTTCTTATGTTTGAGCCTATTGCTACAGCCATTATGCCAGTCCAACTTGTTAAAGGTCTTCTCTTTTATCACCGCCCTTCTGCTTTTCCAAGCATGATGTCCTTCTCCAGGGACTGGACTCTCCTGATAACACGTCCAAAGTACATGAAATGAAGTCTCTCTATCCTTGTTCTAAGGAGCACTCAGGCCATACTTCTTCCAAGACAGACCTATCTGTTCTTTGGCAGTCCATGGTACTTTCAATATTCTTGACCAGCACCATAATTCGAATACATTATTTTTTAAATCTTCCTTGTTTAACGTTCCACTTTCACATATATATGAGGTGATTGAAAATACTATGGCTTGGGTCAGGCACATCTAGTTCTTAAAATGACATCTTTACTCTGCAACATCTGAAAGTGATCTTGTGCAGCAGATTTACCCAATGCAGTGCCTTGTTTGATTTTTGAATGCTGCTTCTGTGAGCGTTGTTTGTGGATCCAAACATGATGAATTCCTTTACATGTGATCTTTTCTCCATTTATTAAGGTGTTACCTATTGGTCCAGTTGTGAGGACTTTGGCCTTCTTTACGTTGAGTTGTAATCCATATTGAAAACGGTAATCCTCGACCTTCATTAGCAAGTGCTTCAAGTCCTCTTCACTTTCAGCAAACCAAGTTGTGTTATGTGCATACCGAAGCTACTTTACTCCTATTGTACTTTCTTCATTCATCATTGTTTAACGTGTCAAATCCATTCTTGAGATGGTCTATAAATTCAGGTAGAATATACTCAAAATCTTGTTCTGGTGGACTTTAAACATTTTTCTTCAGCTTCAACTAAACCTGCAGAAGAGCAGTTGATAATCTGTCCTGCACTCTGCCTGCATCGTTTTGACTGATGATACTGTGCTTCTTCACGGTCTCTTTCCACTTATGTAGTCTGTATGATTTCTGTCCATTCCACCCGGTGTGTCTTTGCTGTTTATGCTGTTGAATAAAGGTATTTCCAATGATTAGGCCACTGATCAGGTAAAATTCTGTCTTGTGCTCTCCAGTGTCATTTCTGTCACCCAGGCATATTTTTCTAACTACTGATCTTACACATCCTCCATTGCCCCTCACCCACTTTTCCGTTATTCATCCCCCTGGGAGGGGGCTCTAGATCAATCCCTGTGATCAATTCCCCCTTTCTCTCCACCCCTTCCCCTAATCCTCCTGTTATCGCTACTCTCCTTGTTGGCCCTGAGGGTTTATCTATCCTGGATTCCCTGTGTTTCAGGCTCTTATCTGTAGCTCTGGTCTAATCCGACTTGTAAAGTAGACTTGAGGTCATGATAGAGGGGGAAGGAAGCACTAAAGAGCTAGAGGAAAGTTGTGTGTTTCATCAGTGCTATACTGCACCCTGACTGGATTGTTTCTTTGTGACCCTTCTGTGTGTGAGGGAATGTCCACTTGTGTACATGGGCTTTGGGTCTCCACTCTGCACTCCCCCTCATTTCCATTGATGTGCTTTTTTTGTTTTGGGTCTTTGATGCCTGATACCTGATCCCATTAACACCTCATGATCACACAGGTTGGTGTGCTCTTTCCCTGTGGATTTTGTTGCTTCTCAGCTAGATGGCTGCTTGTTTATCTTCAAGCCTTTAAGACCCCAGACACTATATCTTTTGATGGCCAGACACCATCAGCTTTCTTCAGCCCATTTGCTTATGCACTCATTTTGTCTTCAGTGATAGTGTTGGGAAGGTGAGCATCACAGAATGTCAGGTTATTAGAACCAAGTGTTACTTTGCTGAGGGAGTACTTGAGTAGAGGGCCAATGTCCATCTGCTACCTTAATACTAGACCTACAAATATATGTACATAGATCTATTTCCCTATCGTTATATATAAATATATTTACATATGTGTATGCCTGTATTTAGACCTCTATAAATGTCCTTTGCCTCCCAGTTCTTTCCTCTATTTCCTTTTACTTTCCTATTGTCCCATTATCATGTTGGGCCTTCATTTGGGTTTCAGTAACTCCTCTCAGTTACATTGCCCTTGATCAAGCCCTACTAGGCATTCTACAACCCTCTTGCCATCAATTTTAGATCACTTGCTGTTCCCTTGTCCCTGGGTTTGTTAACACCCACTTCTTTTCCCCTGCCTCTCCCTCTCCCATGTCCCCCCAGAACCATTGGTCCTGTTGTTTTCTCCTCCAGACAGTTTGTCCCACCTATCTTATCTAGATATACATGCAGAGACAATAATAAGTGCAAAAATAAGTCAGAGCTAAACAAATCAACAAAAGGAAACGAAACAACAAAAACAAAAACCCAACTACAAAAAAAAAAGCCTATAAATAGTTCAAGGTCTGTTTTTTGACTGTTAGGAGTGTTTTCTGTCTGAGGATGGGGTGCCACACCCTGGCCCCAAAGTCTATTTTTGGTATCCCCTGGGGACTTCATTGCTCTGTTCCCCTTGCTGCTCTGTTGCACACCCTTAGCGTTTCACCCTGGCATGGTGGGGTCAGATCGGGAACAGTTCCTGCACGGTGCCTCCAGTGTTGTCCCTCAAAGTGCTATGGGTCAGTGAGGGATGTCCTGTCTCATGGTGGGGCTGGCCCTATGGTCTTCTCTGTGCATTGACTTCTCTGAGCAGGAATATCGTCCTTGGTGGGCCAGGATGTGTTCTACTCTCTCTCTTTCCCTCTTTGTTTGATTCTGTGTGCTCTGATCAGATGTGTCCCTCTCCCTGAGTTGTAGCTTCAGTGCTGTCCTCTGAAGTGCATTCTTCTGGAGGTAGGTGGGACTGTCCACATTGTTGCAATTGGGGCTGGCCCCTCAGACCTCTCTATTGGTTCCCTGCTTCATACCATTTTTTCAGTGTATCATTTTTTTGCATAGTAGACCATATGATTGTTTAACTCAAAATGGCTAATCCAAGTTCATTCCATCTCATCAATGTCTATGATATCTTTTTTTAAATGTGCCATTTCGTTTTTGACAACTTCCAATTTTCTTTGAAAAAATTGGAAAGAGTAATAAAATAGACTATTTCTTTTAGACTCTCGTAATGGCTTTAAATAGAGTGAGAAAAATGCATGTTTGATTCAGAAAGTCTATTTCTAAGAACACATAAAAGGAGAAGTTTGGATAAATGTAAGGAAAAATATATATCCACAGAGATGGTCATTCTCTGCTGTTCATAGTAGGAAGCAGTAAAGTAAAATAACCTTCATAACATTCAAAAGCAAAGTAGACTAGAGAACTATCCATGGTAGTGATAGCAAAAGTAGATTGTGCACCACATGATAGTTATTATGTTAAGCCTTTTACAGGCAAATTTACTTCATCTTTACAACAGCCCTATGATGTGGATATTGATATTTTATTATCATCAATCCACAGATGAATATATTGATAACCAGAAAGAATAAATGGCTTGCTTGAACTAAACAGTTTAAAAATGAGAAGTTAAAATTCAAATTCTCATCATCCCAGTGATAATGACAGAATTGTTCATTTTCCCCTAGGAGCATGTGCAATAAATCACCATGTCCAATTAAATATACCAGAAATAGCCGTCTTGAGTGCAGAAGAACTGGCGACATTTATGTAACCATAAATGTAAACATAGTTAAGACAAAATTTTTAAACTCAAAATTTAAACACAATCCATAGGGCCATGGAATTCATTTTGCCAGGGGCCACTGAAACTGTTGAAGAAAACTAACAAAGGCAGCAATGTTGTTAGCAAAGCAACAATTCATTAAGAATGGAAAGATGAGAAGACAAGAAGGTTGCCTCTGTGCTTGAAAGAGAATACGTTGTACGTCTTTTGAGTCACAGATGCTGTGCTCCGTGGAGATGGGAACTGTATGTCCCCAAACCGCCCTCATGATATGAGTTTAATCTCTTCAGTAGTAATGGGCCAATAAAAATTATTGTTTTGAAAAATGCTATTATTTAGAACTCTACTTGGTACTTGAGAATCAGTAAGCCTTATACGCATATATATTCACATTCAGAAGAATATCCTTTGGTATATCATATGCTCTATTTTTGTTTGGAAAAATGTAATTTCTTAAACCATATAACTAGGGTTTGTCAACTCTCTTTTTCAAAGAATTAAAACTAACACATTTCAAAATCACTCAGCACCTATAGTTAAAATTGTCCCTGTGTTCTATACATATTACTGGATGATAAACTCATAATCATAAGAGTTGTCATAATAATACATAGTACTTAGTTGGAAATATATTTCTGATTTTTCGACAGTTACTTTTCATAGAGTCTGTCAAATGATCCTCAGATAATTTTAGGTAATGATTAATTGATTATCACTGGTCACCATGAAGGAAACTTGGTGGCACAGTGGTTTAAGTGTTTGGTTCTTAATCGAAAGGGTCAGCGGTTCAAACTCACCAGCTGCCTTGTTGGAGGCAGGTGTGGCAGTGTGGTTCGGTAAGTACAGCTTTGGAGCCGCTCTGGGGTGGCTCTTTGTTCTGTAGGTAACTGAGTCAGAATCAGCTCTGGTAGTAGCTCCTTGCTGTGGTGGTGGTGGTCGGGTAACTCATTGGAAAGAGGGTTGGAACTTTTGGTTTTATGGAATAAGAAGTGTACTTAGAGCCGTCAAATGAATTGCCCAATTAAACCAGATTTTAAAAATCTAAGTGGGACTCTTCCCTGGGTTTGTTTGACTACAGTTTGGCTTTCGCTGTCTTGTAGATTTCTCCCCTGTGTTGTCCAAAGGGTAAGAGGAAACATTTATAAACATGGCACAGTAACTAAGAACAAGTGGCAAAGGATTGGTCCTCGGGGGTTTTCTCTGTACTGCAGCCACGGTTACATGTAAGCATGTGGCCATCGAGCTAGTGACTATAATCCTTTTCAAAGCGATCAGGAAGGCACCTGCATCCACCAGGACTTAAAGGTAGTAAGGTTCTTTGCTGTTCCTCTCATATGTGAGAATAGTTTGGATTTACTTTTTTGGCTGGAACAGTGAGTGGTAGGTATAGGTATAGTAAATAAATAAAATAAAACTTATTTTATTTATTAAAACTTATTTTATTGGTGGCTCTTACAGCTCTTATCACAATATATAATATAGCTTTGTGTCAATCACAGTTGTCCATTATGTTGCCACCATCATTTTCAAATCATTTTCTTTCTACTTGAGCCCTTGGGATCAGCTCATTTTCCTGTTCTCCCATCCTCTCTTCCTCATGAACCCTTGATAAGTTATAAATATTATTATTTTTTATGGCTTACATGGCCACTGTCTCCCTTCACCCACTTTTCTGTTGTCCATTCCCCTGGGAGGGGGTTATATGTAGATCATTGTGATCGCTTCTCATTTCTCCTCCACCTTCCCCTTCCACCCTGGCATCACTACTGTCATTATTGGTCCTGAGGGTAGTGAAGAAGGTTCTCTCTGCTCTTCTTCCTGACGATTTGGAGCCCTGCTACTCTTATATTTGTTATGTGTTTGAACATCTACTTTTTCTGCCCTCTGGATGTAGGTTGAGAGTTACTTAATGTTCTGACAAGGAGACCCTCTGGTTTTCTGTTAGAATATGTCCATAGCACCCTTCAACAGATCCATCAACCCAAATTTCTTGAAATTACTATTTCCTCTGAAAACTTCAAATGTCGTAGATACAGCACCCACCAGTGCCTTGTCAAGCATGGCCCTGTTTTATTCCTCGTTCGGTGCAAATGTAGCCATTTTGCCCAGCGTTTGCCTGCCAGGAACTTTATCCTCCTCCTACCACCAAGTCTGGGAGCCTGATTGCTATTCTGCACATTTCACTTTGGAGTCTGTTTTCTTGGATCACTTCTGGTTTCCACTCGTGTAGGTTGGGCAGCCCAGGACTAGGCTTTGAGGTTCTAGATTTGCATGCAATAGCAATATTTGGGGATGCTTTTAGGAACAACACCTGGGAGAGGTAAGGAAAGCAGGCCTGGGTAAAGGAAGACAATGGATTGTGATCACACTACTAGACAGTGCTCCTCTGGTCCGACTAGGGCCTCTGAAGTTGGGTGTCCTTTCTGAGCTGTGCCTCTTTGAAACAAGGTGGTTGAGCTGTTGAGCTCTTACATTCAATAGACACTGAAAGGAGGGTTGTTCCTGGGGAGGGAACATGGTGTTAGGGAGACAACTTCTTTTGGCCAACAGCCACTATTGGAGAGCCTTCAGCTGCCAGCCACCCCAGAATCTGGGAGAATGTGTGCCTCAGAGCAAATCTGTGGGCACCACGAGATTCAATAAAATGCACAGTTGAGTTTTTGATGAGAACAAGTGCTCCAAAATTGTGTTACCGGTTGCCCTTTCTCTTGAAGGTTTGCCTAGTGCTGACCCATGGAATAGATCAGGTAATTGGGTGAGTGTTCTCCAAGTGGTGAATGGTATGGGTGGTAGGTATGGGTAAAAGCCTGGTCACAGAATTTCTATAGGAAGTGAGCTGACATACTTGCAATCATGACTGTCCTGTGTTTATTGTTTCTGCGATTACAGACCAGTTAGACTCGACTACTGATCTCTTCTCCACACCTTCAAAGGCCAGACTTGAAATGGCTTCTCCCCAAATGCTGGAGAAAACTGCACCCTTTCAATAAACATTTCTGTGAAGTGATAGGAGTGAATTTATCCAATACATCTCCCCCCTTATTTGGAATTATTTACAACTCGTGGCTTTCTTCACGTGCATGAAGATTAACACAGCAGCGTGACTGAAATGAGTCATATACACGGCCCATGATGCTACATCTTGGCCCTTACTTATATTCAGCGAGGGACCTCATTAATGTCTTGGATCAGAATAAACTCCAATGGTTCTGAGGCGGGTGAGTGGCACCTCTGTCCCTTCAAAACAAAAATGTTCTCAATGTGGAATCAATGAACTCTGTTTAAAAATGAGATTAAAAAAAATCATTCTGATGGACACTTGGGAGGCAAAACCTTTCATTCCTGGGAAGCCAGGACAATTGTGGTCAAAGGGTTTCTACAGTGTAATGACGCCATTGAAAGGAGCTCCTGAAGAAAAGTTCTCAAGATTTTAATATTAGGCTTTTGATGTGGTCTTTTCTGAAGGGGTGCCTGCTGGGCTCTTTAATAAATTAGCACATGTCACCCCCTTTGCTGATTTTCCAGTCTTTGCCCTGGAAAGTAACTTTGAATCAATGCAGTGACATTTTTACATGAAGCCTGAAAAATTGGACATTCTGAAAGCCAACTTCCACAAACCCCACAGGCCTTACTTCTTCTAAACAGTGTTGAAGTGAGTAAGAGTACTTGAAGGTAAACCAATGGAATGTTCTTTCAGGTTGTAAGTAGAGAAAGATTTACAAGGACGTCGCTATACTTCTTTATAGCTGTGATTTAATCTGTTTTATATTTTAATTTTTCCAATAGACTTCTTTGAGGTTTTCATTGGCTAGCTGGAAGATAATGCATTCATTGATGGATTTTTAAGGGGACAGAAGCCAATGAGATGTGACTGTGGAAGTGTACAATGTTATAAAGATGTTAACTGGGTCTTATGTTTTTATGGAAGCTACAATTTAATTATGAAGATGGGGAAACTGTAGAGCCAGAACAGTACAAAGTGGTGGTCGTTGTTGATGGTTGAGTGTGTGTTACAGAATGAAATGTTGATCAGTCCTGTGGCATCCTCAACATATTCTGTGTGTTTGAGCCAGTGTGCTTACAGCCACTGTGTCAATCCATCCCAGTGAAGTTCCCCTTCCCTCTCTGGCTTGTCCTTTACCAAGCATGGTGCTCTTCTCTAGCAATTGATCCCTCACCATGTGTTGAAGGCAAGTGAGGTAGAGTCTCTCCACCCTTGTTTCTTTCTTTCTTTAAAAAAAATTTTTTTTTCTTGGGGGCTCATACAACTCTTATCACAATCCATCCATCTATCCATTGTGTCAAGCACATTTGTACATTTGTTACCATCATCATTTTCAAAACATTATCTTTCTACTTGTGCCCTTGGGATCAACTCCTCATATTTTTTCCTCCCTCCCTCATGAACCCTTGATAATTTATAAATTGTTCTTGTTTTTTCATGTCTTACACTGACCGATGTCTCCCTTCACCCACTTTTCTGGTGTCCATCCCCCAGGGAGGGGCTTATATGTAGATCATAGTGATTAGTTCCCCCTTTCGCCCCCACCTTCCCTTTACCTTTGTGGTATCAAAGTTATCAAAGTTCAGTCATCTGTTATGCTGATGATTTTATTTCTGTATTCTCAGTTCTTTTCCATTGGTCTGAGTATCTGTCATTATACCAAAACCAACTGTTTTGACCACTCTGGCTGTATAATAGGTGCTAAAGTCAGGTAATGCAAGCCCACCAACTGTGTCCTTCTTCTTGAGGAATTTTCTGCTAATTCTGAGCTTCTTCCATCTTCATATGAAGTTGGTAATTAGTTTTTCCAATTCTTTGAAGAAAGATGGTGATATTTGTATTGGGAAACCATTACATTTACATAGTGCCTTGGGCAGAACTGACATTTTTACTATATTGATTCTCCTGATCCATGAGTATGGGGTATTCTTCCATTTGTTGAGGCCCCTCTTGTTTTCTTGTAATAGTGTTCTGTAGTTTTCCTTGTACTAATCTTTTGTTATTTTAGTCAGGTATATCCCTAGGTGTTTCAATTTGTGCTTGACTATTGGTAAGGGGACTACCTTTTTGAGTCCCTCTTCTGTGGTCTTGTTTGATGAGTATAGCAGTCCGATAGAATTCTGTTTGTTGATCTTATATCCTGTCACTCTGCCATATTCCTCTATCACTTCCAGCACTCCCCTTGTGGAGCTTTTGGGGTTTTCCATATATAAAATTATATCATCTGTGAATAATGATAGTTTCACCTCTTCCTTCCTCAGGCAAATACTTCTGATGTCTTTTCATTGCCTTGTGTTGTTAGCCAGGACTTCCAATACAGTGTTAAATAAGGGTGGGGACAAGGGGCAACTTTGTCTGGTCCCCTTTTTCGGCAGGATTGTTTTCATCTTTTCTCCATTGCCTGCCACATTGCCTGTTGGTTTTTCTTTTATAACTTGTATTGTATTGCAGAATTTTCTTTCCATTTCTGTCTTCTTGGGTGTCTTAAACAAGAATGGGTGTTGGATGTTGTCGGATGCTTTTTCTGCATTTATCGATATTATCATGTGGTTGTTATCATTTTTCCTGTCAATGTAGCAAATAATACTAATGATCTTTCGTACGTTGAACCATCCCTGCATCCCTGGTATGAATCCCATTTGGTCATGGTGAATTATTTGTTTTATATATTTTTGTATTCTATTGGCCAGTATTTTGTTAAGAATTTTTGCATCGATGTTCATAAGGGCTACTGGTCTGTAGTTCTTAATTCTTGTGGGATCCTTGCCTGGTTTAGGTATCAGAGTTATACTAGTGTCATAGAAACAGTTCAGGAGTTTGCCATCTTTTTCTATGTTCTGGAAGAGTTTGTGTATGATTGGTGTCTGTTCTTCCCTGAATGCTTGGTAGAATTTTCCTGTGCCACCATCTGGCCCATCTACCCTTGTTTCGAAGGAGTCCTCTGGCTGTACTTCTCCCGACATCCATTTGTCCATTCTTTTGTTAGTCCATAGTAGATTCTATATTCTTTCCCAGCACCACATTTTGAATGTGTCCTTCCTTCTTTGTCCTTCCTTTTTCATTGTCCACTTTTGCATGGAGATGAGGCACTTGGAAATACCACGACTTGGGGCAGGTGACTCTGAGTTTTCAAGGTGATGGCTCTGCTTTTAAAAGATTCTCAAGAGGTCTTCTGCAGCAGACTCACCCCATGCAATGTTTTGTTTGATATTTTGACTGCAGCTTCCATGGGTGAAAAATACAATAATGCACAAAAAATGATGGCCAGAAGACAAGGCAATTTAAGGTGTGTCTGAGCAAAGAAAGCATTTATTCTAAAAACAGATCTCCCTTCAGAAAATTATAGTTGATTAGTATCATCAAGGAGCCTGAAATGCAGTTGAGAGCTATTAGAGTAAAGAGGTGGAGATGTGAAAGAGAGCCAATGGTACCTGTTGGGTACCAACCCTGTTCATCAAATTCAAAGAATTCTTCTTCCCCATGGAAAAGTAGTTTCTCTCAATGATGTCTTATCAACAAGATGCCACACAGTGATTCTGCTCTCTCTGTCTCCCCCATCAATGATCCCATCCTTTTAGAAGCGTCATGGACTTGTGGGTCAATTCAGCTTGGCAGTTCCATATACACGGCAAGACCAAGCTTTCTCCACAGCACTGTTGGTGTCGTCGTATGCTTTCCCACCACTAAATGTGATAAAAATAAAACAGGAGCTAGAATCAGTTTATATCACTAGATACTGAGTAAAATTTTTGTTCAATTCAAACTCACTGCTTGCCATTGAGTCAATTCTGAATCTTGGTGACCTCATAGGACAGGCTAGACGTGCCCCTGTGGGTTTCTGAGACTGCAACTCTTTACGGAGTAGAAAGCCTATTTCTCCCATGGAATGGCTGATGGTTTTGAACTGCTGACCTTGCAGTTAGCAGCCCAAAGTGTAACCCACTATGCCACTGGGGATCTTGAAAATTTTGTTAGGTGATTTTAATAAAAGCATAGGGACCATTCTTTTATACTCCTTCCCCAGCTGCTGACTGATTCACATTAAGATCACTTCCAAATCCATCCAGTTTACCACACTCCAATTACAGACGTGAAGTTCCTTTCCTATTGCTAGCTTATTAGCATCACATCCCAATCCTTCATTTAGAAAACCCACAATCTGTATACCTAACAAGCGTATCCACAGCGGCTTAGATTTTTCTTCTGCTCACAGTAATGTTCTTCCCTGCAGAGGCTTTGGCCTTGGCAATCACCTACCCAGAGATCACATAAATGAATAAATATGTACTTTAAGGAGAAAGTAATGTTCTCAAAGAAAAACTGTGAACTAAGGCACTGCTTGGAAACAGTTCAGAAAATGTACCACAGAGTCGAATATCTCTATTCTTGCCTAAACGGGTTAAAACTGGCATAAAATAAATTCACCAGAACATTGAGTGCTACATTCAAGGCTTTCCAGGCTGCCCTTCTGAGAAGGTCGGGGATGAGCTGCCATTTCTCTCTCTGCATCTCTCTGCAGGAGACAGAAGCAGTGCCCAAGAATGGCACAGTTCCGGAGGTGGGGACTTGTGTGACTAATTTTCCTGTGGCACTTGTAAACAAAACAACTCTCCTTTCCCAGTATTTGGTATCTGTCTAGAGAGGGCATCCTTATTCACGTCCCTGAATGAGGGTGTGCAAGACAACAAAAGTGAGCAAGACGCCTTTCTTCGACACATCATCGGAAGAGACCGGTTGCTGGAGACGAGCACTGCAGGGCGATGGACTGACAGTGGAGCCAGTCACGGGCTCCAGCATACCAACAATCGTGAGGCCCAGAGCTAGTCAGCATTGCATTCTGTTGAACTGGAATCTCTTGATCATTGAGATCGAAGCAGATTTTTTGGGAGGATTTTTTGGCAACCTCATTACTAAGGACCCAGTCCCAAATCCATCTCTTCTCTCATTCACCTTCTCCCTCCTTCGAGAAACAAATTCCTCCCTTCATAAGCACATAAGTCCTTAATCCAGAGACCTGTGTGTCACCTGGTTTCCAGATCCTTGTGGCGCACCCTTTGCAACAAGCATTTGCTTTGCCACCCATTTATTTCTCCCTCTATATGGAGCCCTGGTCCCTGCTGTTAGGATGACGACCCCATGCTCCTTCATTTTTTATTCCAGTGTGCCTGCAGAGAGGGCTTACGAGTTGTCTCCCAGTGCCTGCGATCAATCCAAATGGAATTTGCCATCTTGCCTTCCTCCAAATTGAAGGAAAGACTCGTCATAGCCCTTGGTTGTGCACTTGCCTGGTCCCACACCAGCCGAGACCTGAACTTATCAGTCTCACCAATTCTAGATGAATCATAATTTCAGAGCCCCATAAGTCCATTGCCCTTCTGTTCAAAGAGTCGTTTGTGGTAAATGGCCACATGCTGCTATAACGGATGACTGCAACATCGAGAGACAATGGAAATGTGTTAAAAAACAAGCCACCCACAGAGAGAGTAATATAAAGATTTCTTAGAGCAGATCCAAAGGTTTGGAAGTCATGTCTAGCTACTGAAATATACAGAATTGATCACCCAGCCACCTGGATAAGCTTTGGGCTCAAGTTCCTGCTAGACATTTACTTGCCAGTGGCCTTAGGTAAATGGATCTTGCTTCCTGAACAATAAGGCTAATGTCACCCATTGGACAGACATTGAAAATAGTCATCACTGAGCTTACTGTATGCACATGCTCAATAAGTGGTGGCATTCATGGAGAGCCTTGGAGCAAAAGTTACCCCACTAATTCTGCTAAGGCATCATTAATGAACCTTCATTTTATTTAGCCCTGATTCACCTACAGTGACAGACAGTGACCCATATTTAAGTTATTTACAAGGCTGGCAAGTTTGAGTCTGGCACTCAAAAACCAACCATTTGACTTCACTAAACATCTTGACTCTACAATTAGGTACCCCCAAACCCTAGAATTGCACTAGGTGAAGCAGAGCTTTTGTAGCACGCATTTCCCCCATTTTCCCACTAGGCAAGCATGGAGCAACTTGCTCTGGGTAGTACATCCAATGGCATAGCCTGAGGGTTCTCTCTGGTCACAGTGAATTTTTTTGTAAAAGCGGTTTCTCTCAAACCTCATTTTTTGTGATGGCAGATTTAAGAGAACAGTATGTACCTGTGAAATTTTGTTTCCTGCTCAGGAAAAATGCCGCAGAAATGGTTGTGATGTTGAACACAGCTTACAAGGACAGCGCTATGGGAAAACCTCCAAGTGTACAAGTGGTTTCTCATTTCAAAACAGGTGCAATGTCGACTGATAACAAACTTTGTTCCGGACGTCCATCAACTTCCTGTATGGATGAAAATGTCGACTCCTAGTGCATTGGAATTCTTTCCACCAGGTCAGACTGTTAATCAAGCTTTTTATTCAGAGGTTCTGAAAAGATTGCATAACAGTGCGTGACCAAAAAAGCCCGATTTGTGGCAGATGGGGGACTGATTTTGCCACTACAACAATGTACCTGCTCATGCAACCATCTTAGTACACCCGTTTTGGGCAAACAACAGCATAGCTCTTTTGCTCCACACACCTTACTCACCTTACCTTGCTCCATGTGACTCATTTTTGTTTCCGTGAATGGAGAGGGACATGAAAGGACAGTAATTTTACAACCTAGAAGAGATGAAGAAAAAAACGAGGGAGGTGCTGACAGTCATCCAAACAGATGAGTTTGAAAAATGTTTCTAAGAATGGAATCACAGATTTGACAGATATATTAAGTGTAAGGGAGAGTACTTTGAAGGTGATAAGGTTGTTTTGAAAAAAATTTAAATACATAGCTTTGAACAAAAAATCTGTTTTTTCTGGCAGGGGGGTGGTACTCCCTTTGTGTTTTGAGGCACAGTCAATCCCTGGGTTACCAATGTTGGACTGTGAACAACGCATACCTGCCCTCTGATGTTATTTAAATTGATCCTAACTTTGAAACCACGGAACCCACTCCTGCTTGCTACGCGTTTTCTCCACAGTCACCTTCACTTGTGAAGTGGCAGCTTCTAAATCACTGAGCAGCTGGAGGTCCTTCCTGGCACTGAAGTCAGCTACAGAAGAGCCGTGTGTACCGGTTCTGACGATCTATAAACATGACTTTAAAAGATTGTGTTCAGGGAGTGCCTGCATTTTGAAAGCAGAGTATAACCTGCTCAAACTTTTTTTTTTGAGAACATGTAAAAAATATATCCCTTATGTTCTTGTTCTCAAGATATCTGCTACATTCTGCCCTCCCCCCGCCCCCCCCAAACCAGTTTACTTTATTGGGAGCTCTTACAGATGTCATGCCATTCCACAGTTCAGTCACATCAGGAGGATTGTACACTGGCTACTGCAATCAGCTTCAAGACCTTTTCTTCCATCTTTAACTCCTTGATGACAGCTCCTCGTCACCCCTCCTCCCCCTCCACACTCCCCAAGGAACCCTTATTCTACCTGTTTGCTCCATAGCTTCATCAATCCTGGGTTTCACATACCAAAAAACCAGAAAAACATAATTACAACAATTTAAGAGGGCCAAATGCATCAGAGAGAAATCCCAATATGAAGCATAAAACACAAAAAGTATTGAAAACCAGATTAGGCCCAAAGTGCATCAGAGCGGGGGATCAGCTGACAAGGTTTTAACCATTCAAGTCAGGTGTATCATTTTGATCTTCTGTAGTCATCTCTCCAATACTCTCTGTTTGGTAACCAGTTTATTCCCATCCCTCCATCATGGACAGAGGGAAAGCCCTGGAGGTAGGTTTCCTCTATAGGGATTGCAAATGTATCTTGGGTTTCCACTGACATCCATAGCTCCCTGCAAAGCAGAATCTCACAATTTGAGCTCTGATACAATTCCCTCCTTCGGTTTGGGGTTATATAATTTATAATCATTTTCTTCCATGTGGACTTAGTGGACTTCTCACTTAGCTGGCTGTTTGTTTGGAAACAAACTTTTAAGACCCCAGACACTATTCTTTCTAATACCAGGGCACCATCTAATTTCTTTACCACACTTTGCTATAGCATTCATCTTTTCTGTGTTCCCTTCCTGAGGGTGCATATCATATGCTCAAACTTTTATATTCTCAACTTGATGTCTCTGGCCAGTGCCATCTACTTTCCTTTCTACCTGCTTAGACACAAAGACCTCTTCTTCCCAGATTCTTCATTAAAATGAAAATACAGCAACTATGAAATCATCAACCCCCAAGTGAAACTACGGGGTCTGTGGTGTTGTGGGAAACTCTGTCTCTAGCAGAGTGCTGATGGTTTTTAGAAAATCATAAATGGATTCTCTAGTTTCAATATGGTGGTGACCAGACCACATCTCTTGGGTTGTCTTTATTTTAGAGAATAACTTTAATATCCATATGACAAGTCTGGATGCTTAGTGCAGGAAATACTGTCACCAGAATTAGCCAAGATCTAGTTTGTCCAATGCCTTCCCATAGAAGCCCAAGTCCCCATACAACACAGACACGTGATGTGTGGAAGCTTCCTCACCATGCCTGGAGGATGTCTAGAGGGCTGAACTCATGCCTTTCTGGAGAAATGCGTATCATAGATATTTGAGTCATCTCCTTATTGCCAAATTAAGAACACTGATGATCTATTTTAAGGAAAACTTACCCCACCAATGACTATGCTTATAGCATTGAGAAAGTAGTTTATTCAGGTAACACAAGATTTATACTCTCTGCCAAAGAATTTGCTGTTCATTTCTCAAAGTAAAAAAGAATTCTTTTAATATTTATTAAAGATCATAACAATAACATAATACAAATATATGATCACATATATATTAACATTAAGATACTATAAAAATAATATTTTTATTATCTATCATGTGCCAAACTCTTGGTAAGTGCTTTGCAGGTAGCATTTCCTTTGTTAGCACAATCCTATGAGATCGGGTCTCTTATCAGCTCCTGTTTCACATATAGAAACTGACTCTTCAATATTTTAGGTACAGTCCCAAGGCCAGGCGGATGCACAAACTGGTACTTGAACGGAGCTATCTGAGGCCAGAGCTCAAGTATTTAGGAGCATGCAAAATTCAGGTGACATGGGATTTTTCAAGGCAGAAGTTTTGAGTAAAGGAGATTACTGAACAGATAGGGCAGCAAGGAGTGGGTAGAGTAGATACATGGGGTGATCTAGAGACGCTGTTTAGAAAGCAAGTAGCACTGTCTTCTCTATAAATTCCTGTCAGTATTGGACCCTTACCAAAGCCAAGTCAAACCTTGCCATCTAGTCAATTCCAACTCACAGCGACTCCTTAACGCCGGGCTTCCAAGGCTGCGAACCTTACTGGGAGCAACCTGGCACTTCCGTCTCCATTGGAGCAGCGGGTCCATTGAAACCAAGGACCATTTAACTTGGCAGCTGAGCACTTTAAACCCTGTGCCATCCAAAAGGCCTATTGGCTCCTTACAGAGAGGGTGAATTTGCAAACTGCAGCTGAGGCAACAGAACTCAGTCAAAATGAGGATACCTCAGACAGTTTGTAGGAAACTTTCCATTTCCCAGGAACGTTTGGAGCCCCTTCAGACATGCCATTTGATGACTGACTCCACCGGTTCACCCGTCTTCCTCAAACTCCTGCCCTACTCTGTAAGATGACACGAGTCATCTAGGGCTGCTTGGGAATAAAGAACATTCTTTTTTTTTTTTTTTAATAATCGTTTTATTAGGGGCTCATACAACTCATCACAATCCATACATATGTCATTTGTGTCCAGCACATTAGTACATATGTTGTCTTCATCATTCTCACAACACCCGCTTTCCACTTGAACCCTTGGTGTCAGCTCCTCATTTCCCCCGCTCCCTCCCCGCTTCCCCTCCCCCCCGAACCCTTGGTAATTTATAAATTATTATTATTTTATCATATCTTACCCCATCCGACGTCTCCCTCACCCACTTCTCCGCTGTCTGTCCCCCAGGGAGGAGGTTGTATGTAGACCTTGTCATCTGTTCCCCCTTTCTCCCTCACCGTCCCTCCACCCTCCCGATATCGCCACTCTCTCCACTGGTCCTGGGGGGTCTCATCTGTCCTGGGTTCACTGTATTTCCATCTCCTATCTGTGCCGGTGTACATCCTCT
The DNA here is from genome assembly GCF_000313985.2 of Echinops telfairi. Taxonomy (NCBI): domain Eukaryota; kingdom Metazoa; phylum Chordata; class Mammalia; order Afrosoricida; family Tenrecidae; genus Echinops; species Echinops telfairi. Next base: position 19,887,763 of record NW_022103968.1, read on the forward strand.
GGTAAGGACCATTCTTATTTCACTTCAGTGAATGAAGCTGTTGACTGCTATATTTACACACACACACACACACACACACACACACACACACACACACACACACATACACGAGTATAAATAAAACTGGGGAAATCTGAAAAAGACTGGTCAATAAATAATAGAGCAATGCCAGTGTCCCGGTTGTGCTATTATACTATGGTTTTGTAAAATGTCACTGTTGGGGACGCCATACAACATGTACAAGGGTCTCTCTAATTTCCTGCAACTGCACACTCACCTACAATTATCTCAGTAGAAATTCAATTAAAAAAAAAAAAAAAAGAAAATCCCAAACTTTAAATGAATACTGGAAGCTGGCTTGGATAGCTTCCCTTCAGCTTTGTGGCACTGTAAGTTGAAAGAAAGCCTAAAAGAGGTTTAATAAATTAATAACCTGGATGGTCATTTGCAATACACATACACTGTAGAGCAAAACGCGGATTACTAAATCCAACCTCATGTATGTAAGCAGGACAATTTCCCAACCAGTGAGAGCCACATCCTGGCTTGTGATGACCACTTCCTGGCACCTACAATTTCCTCCTTTCTCCAGGACCACTTCTCAGCTGCCCTCCAAAGTGTGAAAATTCTTCCCTTCTGGGGAATTTAGAGCACATGCCATATTGTGTGTGTGTGTGTCTTTTAGAAATGCAGGCTTAAAGAAATGTCTTTATTTTAAGAAACACAGCTGTAAAATGGACTCATAAATGACTGGCAATTATTTTTATATCTACCGTGTCACCTATAATTGAAATATAATTAGATGATTCCTCTGCTTCTTGTCTTATTCACTTCTAGTTTCTTTGTTACCCATAGCATTTAAGAAGAGTCAGCATTTTATGCTAATTGCTTACTAACAAAACTCCATAGAGAAATTGACCGGCTTGCAACACTATTTTGCCAGCACATGACACACTGTTGCTGTCTTTAACGTGCTTAGGTCTGACTGTGATGAACTCTCTGCTTATCAGTTTTCATTTTCAGCCTGCCGATACTACTGGGGTTTCCTTTCATTTGTATTTTATAGACATTGATGAAAAGAATCCATCATGTAAATTCGTGGGACAATAAAACTCAAAATGAAGCTTCCTGCCATCGAGCTGGTTCTGCAACCCTTTGCGACCTGCTCTTTTCCAAGACTGTAAACAGTCATGAGAGCAGAGAGCCTCAACCTCTCATACGAAGTAGCTGAAGTGGGTTTGAACTGCCAAACTTGTGTTTAGCATCTCCACACCTAGCTGACTATAACACCAAGGTTCTTTAAGTGGTAAGAAAATAAAATTTATTATCCTGTGTGTTAGACAGGGTTCTCTAGAGAGATAAAACCAAATTGCTGATAATTTAATATATTTCTTTATAAAGATAATTAGATATATAACAAAGAATAAACTGTTAAATCATATACAGTTAAATATATAATACAAGAAAGAAACAGTTAAACTATAAAGCACTACAAATGGCTCAATTCAACTCACGGCCGTGAGAGAGATGTGAGAGACTAGCAGTCCTTCCAGTCCAATCTGCTGCCAGATCTTCCTCTATTTATAGAGAGAGCTAGGCTATGTCAGCACAGCAGCCAATCAGAAGGCAGGTCACCAACTGCCAGCCAAGTCACCAACTGCCAGTCCCTAGCTCCAACGATGTCTTAAAGGGACCTCAACTTACAGCGACACAGTCCACAGGCTAGGCGTCCCACAGGTAGTGTAGCCTTTAAATTGAGGCACAGGATAAGCAAGGCAGCCACACACACTGGTCCGATGATCAAAGAGCGAGAGACAAGAAAGGCGAGACTCACCAAGGCATTTATCTCTCTGCCCTTCAGTTAATCCCACTTGTGTTTATCGGCCAGGCTGGCACAATAAACTATTTCATCCTGGTAGTAATTCTTGATAAAAAGGCAAAACGTCACACCTGTGAAGGCAATCTCTTTCTCAATATTATCGAGAAGTGAAGGTTGAATAGACACTAGCAGTTGGAACCATTGAAATTGAATTGTACCAATCTCCCCCCACCCGCCCAAATTTGTAATTATCCCTCCAAGAGCTAGCATATGACATTGCTCAGATAAGAAGCATTATTCTTTATTTAATCCTTCCCTCTTCAGAAATCTTTGGCTCCTCGCCACCCCACCCCCACCCCAATGCTAGGTTCTAGATCCAAAACAGTATTTGCATTACTTTGGGAGAATGAATAGAATACAAAGTCCCTTTTGCAAAATGTCTTTATCTGTTCTGAATATCGGCAAACCCATGGACAACATTAAGACCTTATGCTAATGGCCTCTCTCATCAGGATAAAATGTCTTTGTCTTGTCACTGTTCTGTTTAAGACTTAATAAATGTTCTCTTAAAAAAAGAAAAGAAAAAAGATGTCTTTATGGACCATGCTTTATTTTTCAATCGCACCAGAAATGCATCTGTACTGTTAAAAAAAAAGATACAGATGTTAAGAGAGAGGAATTGCTGTACTCATTATCTCTAAGACTGTTGTTTCCTCCAAGACTTAAAAAAAAGGAATTACACATTTAAAAAACAATACAATGCCACAATACAGTTGATTTTTATTTTTTTGCTTATTGTTTTCTTGAGGAGCCACATGGGGAATGAATCCCTTCCTTTGTCAATAAACAAACTGTGGTGTCATGTCTCATGGCAGTGTGTCTCTGTCACACAATCAGCCCTAAACTGCTGGCACCTAAACCGCTCTGGTACTGCCACTCCTTAGATTCGCAGATAGTCTATTCCCCTGAGCTGCCTTGAAGCCAAGTGGGCAGAGTGGCACGAGCTAGCCTTTCTCACCAGTAATGAGCCTGTGGAGCCAAATGCTTTCTTTCCTTTTCCAAATGGCAAACCCAGGCCTGGGGAGCAGGGCCTCACTTGCATTTCCAGCATCCCTTCCCTGTCCCTCAGGGCTCTGGGTTACAGCCACATTGAGTCTTCGGCTAGTCTCCAGTCACATTTTAGGGCTATTCTGCCCTATTTTAATGCTCCAAGGAGCCCTGGTGGCATAGTAGTTACGTGTTGAGCTGCTAACTGCAAGGTCAGCGGTTCGAAACCACCAGCTGCTCTTCGGAGAGAGACTGGGCTTTCTGCTCCCATAATGAGTTACAGTCTCACAGACTCCCAGGGCCAGTTCGAATCCATCCTGTAGGACTGCTATGAGCTGGTATCAAACGCGATGGCAGAGCTGTTGTTTTATCCCCTCTCCTTTTAGTGCTTCAGCTTGTGGCCTGGTTGAAATGCCCTTTAGCCAAATGTCTGGAGCAAGGCAAAGCCAGACCGATTGCCATCCAGTCCAATCCAGTTCATGCGGAGAACTTCCAAGGGCTGTCAATCTGTATGGCAGCAGAGAGCCTCAACGTGCTTCTGGTGGGTTTGAACCACTGGCCTCGTGATTAGCCATTCAAAGCTTATTGGATAGAAAACTCCAAATTCAGGAAGTAAACCACAAGTTAAAACTGGATATTAAACCATAGCTCAGCCTCATCTACCTGTCCTTATGAAAGGACAGGGTGGATTCCTAGGGGGCTTCTTCTCTAACTCAAGGGGACTACACTGTGGCCAATGAGGGGACAAGGGCTCCTCCTTCGACAGTTCCGCAAGCCCCCAACAGAGACTGTCTTTGACAATCCTGTGTGATGTTTATCTGACACACAACTCAAAAGAATTCAGACTCTCGCACAGAGGCGTTTTGTAATACAAACGCATACTCTCCCCAGTCCCTTCTCCGCTTCCAGATTTAAGGATCTGTTCTGCATGCAAGCAACCAAACACAAAAGCATCATGTTAAGATGGTAATTTGGAAGGAGTTCCACAGACCAGCTTCTGCTTTATACTGGAAGGCCCGTGGGGCTTCTGCACTCGAAGTACAAGTCATCGTCGGTCTCTGAGATGTTTCAAAGCCGAAGTGAGGGTGGACTTTTCCCTACAGAGGTGAAGTGGACTTATATTTTCTGAGTTCTGCATTTTCCCTTTCCACCTCTGCTTCTGGGGATGGTCGTCTCTGAAAGCACATTGCGCAGTCACTCGGAGTCCACCCATCAGCTTGAGGATCTACTGTGCACCAGTCCCGCTGAGGTAAGAGGCAGAACTCTGCGGTTACTCTCAGAAACAGTGTTTGAATCTAACTGTCTGGCCGCCAGGGCACACAAGAGAATGAAGAGCTCTGGGGCAAGCTGGCTGTCATGCCCTGGTGACCCACAATCTCCCTGTTGGGCCAGACCCCAAACCTGCATTGTTCGGGTCTCCAGAGACCTTTCTCCCTCCATGTCTCTGGTTCTTGAAAGGACTCAGAGTGAGGGCTGCAAAGAATCATCTAGCTTCAACAGTGAGCTATGTTAATGTCTTACTGTGCAACAGATGCAGAGGTAGCTGGATTGAGGGTCTTGAAGCCACGACTTCTGAAGCTAGTGGTTTCCAACTGCTGACCCCGTAGTCAGCAGCACAACTCATAACCCACTTCGCCACCAGGGGTCAGCCACTTCTCAGTGAAAAGATACTGATAAAGGAGCCCAGGTGGCGCTGTGGTTAAAGTGCTAGACTGCCAACTGAAGGATGAGTGCTTTGAACCCATCGGCTGCTCCAAGAGGGAAAGATGTGGCATTTTGCTTCCATAAGGATTTACCGTCTCCGATACTCCATGGCTCGATTTTACCCTGTCCTTTCAGGGTTGCAATCGTCTTGATGTGGCAGTGGGGTTTGGTTTAGTTTTGCCATATCTAAAGAATGTATATGGGGCAGAAAATGTCTGGGAGGTGCTGATTCATACGAATAATACAGATAGAAAGCTCCAGGTAAAATACAATGCGTACATTTTATAAAATTTTAATTGGGGTTGCCCCTGGAGGGTTGCCTAAATAAAGGATGTTGTGTGTCTTTCTATGTACTCACTCCTCCAGCTCATCTCCC
>NW_022103968.1:19892808-20065618 GCF_000313985.2 Echinops telfairi
CCGCGTTGTTTGTCGATTAGTTCCTACAGAGACTCCCTAAAGAAGGGTTAGCACCTCCCTCAGTCTGCTTCTATGAGTACTCCTGTATGTCTGTCTTGCAGTCACTAAATATAAATCTTCACTTAAAAACCCATCCTTTCCAGTTCTTGCTGATTTCCATATTTCATTTCAGAAAGCTGCAAGGAGGGTTACTATTCAGATCATATTGATTTTATAGAAAATCAATAGGAATTTCAAAATCCATTCTTTAACCAATGCCCCAGGGTCTGTTTACAAGCTACCTAGAGGAGAAGCCTGCCCTTCCTTTTAAGTTTACAAGTGATCATAGGGACACAAGTTAATGCACTGTGTGTTTATTATGATCAATTACTTTTAACAGCTCCGTATTTTGCTGGCTTGAGGTTAATGTCTAGATTATATTTGTGTTTCTCTCTCGGTTTGGTCCCTGTTAATTAAGGGGGAATTTACTTTGGCCACGGCTCTCTAAAGTCAACGCGAGTCCGGTAGAACTGTTGCAAGCACACACCGCATGACTTGGTGCAGGTGCGGTGTGCATACTGCCTATGAAGGACAATATTTAATTCGGACACTGGCCACTTGTCAGAGTAATTTGTGTATGGTGTCTGAATGGTTGCTCGTTGCTTTCAGTAAATGTGTTAATATTTGTTCACTCTCTGTCATGCCAGATCAAAGAGACCGCCCCTGTCCCTGCATCTAATACCCTCCCCGTTGGCGAGCAGGTCTGTCCTTGAAGTAAGCTTGCTCCGCTTTATAAACAGAGCTACTTTAAACCTCACCTGATAGCTGCGTCTCTCATACCACCATTATGCATTCACTCGAGGCAAGCCTTTCTCTGTCTCAAATAAAGACAAACATCTTTTCCTCTTAGAGGGGCAGCAACTGCCATTCAGAACCAATTGTGACCAGTTGCTGGTGGCTGATGAATTAGCAGGGGAGGTCATTGGAGTCGCTGAAATTCTGCATAAAGCTTTAGCAAAGGAAGGCACTGTCTTGTGCCTTGCTTTGCAGCCTGAGCCGAGCGGCAGATTGAAGCTGATCCCACCGGTGCCACTCCTCCTCTGACTTGAACAGAAGGCCTGAGTTGTGCCAGGTAGAGGCCAGTGGAGGCCAGAGTTTATGATCTCTGGGCAACGCTGTGCCCAAGGCATTTGGTACTGATGACTCTATTAACTTACAGTTTACTCATTCAGAAAAAATGATTCAGTGTCCACCCTGTGTCCTGCATCGCCGCAGTATTATAGCAGAGCAATGAGTAACGCTTGCTGCCATACAACTGACCCTCAGAAAGGAGAAGTAGAAAATAGGCACTAGTTAGAGGAGACCCAAGAGCTTCCAGGAGTGGTGACTACCCGATCATCTCCCCTATTCCCTTCTGAGAGAAAGTGTCATTTAGTCAGCAGTGTCCTGCGGGCTCGTTTGGGCTCGCTCCATTTCCTCCCCCTTGTCAGTTAGAGGTCTCTTCTGGGGCTTTGTGTTTCCACCTTCGGAGATCTTTAGCATTTTCTACTCTCTGTTCCCCAAAAATGTTACTTGTATTTGCTCCAAAAGCCCATGAAATTTAGAGATTCCGAATAAATATTGCATCTCTGCTAAACAACACGTGGATGGGAGATGAAGTGAGCAGGCGGAAGTCCCAACAGCGCACAGTCATTGCCAGGCAGATGAAGAAACCGAGGAGGGGGTGGTTTTAGCTCACAGCTGCTCTCCGAGAGGCAGGCAATGCTAAGTGGCTGCTCTGGGCATGCCTCCCAACATCAAACTGTTTCTCGTAGCAGAGGAAATTCCAAGTCCTGTGATTCTTGTCTCTCACAGAAGTGGGAACCAGCAGGTACTGTGGATGCTACACGAATTGCTTTCTCTTGGCTCTGTGACTCATGATAGGAAAAGCGTGTGTGCGCGTGCATGCGTGGACACACACACACACACACACACACACACACACAGCATCAGCTTATTCTCAACGGCACTTAGGAGCAATTCACAAGGGACATTCAATAACACGATTCTATTGGCCATGGCCCCGATGATTCTGCGATGAATTCCCTGTGGAAGCCTCATCATCAGACATCCTTTAGAAAGAAAGCTTCATTACGTTACTCCACTGGGAGGGGAGTTTCCTTAACTACGTGAAGAGGCACAGCTACACAAGGGTAAAGAGACGTTCTAAAGCAGTGGTTCTCAATGCCGCGACCTCTTAATACAGTTCCTCATGTTGTGGTGACCCCCAACCATAACATTATCTTTGTTGCTACTTCATAACTGTAATTTTGCTACTGTTACGAATCATAATGTAAATAACTGATATGCAGGATGTATTTTCATTGTTACAAATTGAACATAATGAAAGCATAGTGATTCATCACAAAAACAATATGTAATTCTATATTGTGAAATATTTCTTTCTAATTACAAATCAATGAAATTTTGTCTTGAAGCATGGTGTAGCATGGGTAACAATCTTAATATAACAACAGCAAACTACATTGCTACATTTTGGGACAGTATGCGGAAAAAAGCCAACGTCAGTGTGAAGGTTGAGATAGTTTCTTTTTCACCAGATCAAAATGTCTGCTTGTGGGTGGATCTGCCTGGAGATGATGGAGGAACGGTGTCTCAGTTCCTAAGACCATCGGAAATATGTATTTCTGATGGTCTTAGGTGACCCTTGTGAAAAGGTCGTGACCCTAAGAGAAAACTGCAAGACTAGAATTAGATAAGACATCACAGGCCATTGAGTGCAGCCTCTCCCTCCACTTGGCTTTTTGATGTTACACCCACAAGTGTCAGAGATACTGGAACCAGTGATGGAGAACTCACCACATCTCTAACTGCACAGCCCTCACTGTGATGGAGCTGTGTGCACGCTCAAACATTTGTGAAAATCGTCTTTATAAGGCAGCGCATTACCACAATGAACAAGAAACATGCAATCCCAACTTTAGGAACTTCAGAATCCAATGGAAGAGAAAATAAAACCAACAAGTACAATATTGCATCCTTCCTTATTGAACTTGCTTGCCTGGATGTGCTATTGTTTATACACACACAATAAACCTAATCTGTCTACCACAGGATAAATCTATCTGATATTTGAAGATAATTACTGTATTTCCCTTAGCAATCAAACATCCTCATCTTCCCCTCTTTTTAAGGTGAATACTTTAAACCTCATCAGTTAAGGTGAGAAAGAAAGTCCTTCAGTATATGCACTGCCAGAAGATTTCAGCTGATATAAAGTCAAGCCAGCCAATAATTAGTTTTCCTTTTTGCCTTCTGAAAGTAAAACAAAACTGCATTTTTGTCTGAAAGGGACCCGGAGTCCTTCTTTATAAAGATGTCTTACTTCTCTAGACTGCACAGAAACGTGGCGCTCTCTGCCTCACCTCTGCTTGACCATGGAGCCATTTATTATACTTTCCATGTCCTCAGACTTAAATACAAGACAAGAACCTAACAAAGAATCCTAAAACAGTTTGCTAGAACTGGCTGCTGCTTCTTTTTTTTTTTTCACATGCAAAATGGACTTTAGTTTTGCCCTCCTGGAGTCTGGTGTTTCATTGTTATTAAAAATGCCAGGCTTATTTTGCCTGCTGGGAGCACTGCTTTTTCTTCTATTTTTCTATCTCACTTAAAACCTTTGTTGCATATTTTATGACTAAAAGCAGCTCTTAATTGTGGCTTTTTAAAATTACCACTTCAGTGCCTATGTTGGCATTTGGCTAAATGGTCTTTGCTCATGTTGTGAAGAATTTGCAGAGGAAAAAAAGAATGCCAGAAGAGAAACATTTGTGGGATGAATGTATACTCGTGTGACCTTTATAAACAGGAGCAGTTCTTTTTTTTTTTTTGAGGGAGCAAGCTGAGTCCCTCCACACACTAGTTTCCTAAGTTTTTCACCTAGGCTGGCGGAGACCCTGGGCTGCTTTGTCATTCTCTCACTTTGCCTCCTGCCATCCCCCCCCACCCTCAATTTGGGGAAATCTATAACTTACGTGCAGAGGAGGAAACCTGGGAGAATATCTTGGAACCTCTTTCTTTTTTTTTTTGGCCTTTGCTGTGCCTGCAGGATACTGAGCGTTTCTGGAGTTCACATGACGTGTGTCCAGAATGAATGGGTTCCCTTGCAGTTAGAACAATGGAAGGTGCCAATGGGGACATGGAACAAAATAGTCATGAGAAGTACTTGGACTGGAGAACTTTGGTATTTGGGAATGCATCTTTAAAGAGTTAAGTTTGTATTATTCATTTCTGGAAAGACTGAGAGGGTGCCTGTAAGAATTGAATGGGAAAAGTCAGGGAAATGACTAACACAGGGCTTGGCATCTGGAAAGTGCCAATATAATATAAACAGTGGATCATATTATTATATGGGGCACACACATCCTTTTTGTATGTGGATCATTGTAGAGCCCCCACCGCAATTTGAGAATTAGATTTATTTTTTTAAGAGGGTACTTAATTTTAAAGGTGGGCCAAGCAGGAAACTTGAGGGAAAGAGCCCCTTCTATGGTCTGGGTAGAGAAGGTAGAACCCATAGAAATACCCAATATTGGCTGGCCTGAGCTGAGATATTAACACTGTATGCACTAAAAAAGGAGATGAGACTGATGAGGCCAACAGCCCCGCTCCACAGTGAATTGCAGCATTACTGGGGCTAATCATCCTTGTGACTTCTCCAAACCAATTTGGGTTTTAGCACCTTCCAAACAGATCACTTAGGGAAACTGAAGCAGCTCTTCAGGCCCAGAGCAATGGATTTGAAAACTCAAGAATAGTGAGGGCCACAGCTGAATCTCAACTTAGAGAGCCATCACATTGCCTGCATATTCTTTTTAGCCCCACTTCCAAAGAATACACCCCAGAGCTCTGTTCTCTTTGAGGACAGGGACTCATTCTCTACCCTCCCATCTCGAGCCACCAAAGGGTTCGTGAGGGAGCGTGGGGAGGGGAGGTAGGGGGAAGAAATGGGGAGCGGATATCAGGGGCTCACGTGGGAAGAGAATGCTTTGAAAACGATGATGGCAGCATAGGTGCAACTGTGCTTGCCACACCGGATGAATGTATGGATTGTGATAAGAGATGTAAGAGCTCCCAATACAAGTATGTAATAATAATTTTAAAATGGTGCATTTATGTAGTAGTTGAACTTGTGTTATTCTGGCACTAATTAGCTATATTGAAGTGGGAGAAGTTTTCGTTTCTTTTCTTTTTCCCGGCTTTCCATCACTCCTTCCATTTCCTTCTTTACTTTTCATGGTGTGATTACCTGAAAGACTTGAATCTTGTTCTTTTGTGATGACTGGAACTCACCACTAGGGGGAGCTACTTGGACATAAATCAAGTCAACTCAAATCAATTCTTGTGTATTTTATTCCTTTTGAGATTATTACTCAACCAAGACAACGTTGCCTCAAATTCTGCAATTTTAAGTGATTTTGTTTGATATAAGGATATGCACATCAGTAACAACCCTTCAAGCAAATATCCACCGAGCTTTATTGTATGGTTCTGGGTAATCTGCAATATTCACCTCATTTAATTTTCACACAGACTCTGTGGAGGAGTACTTTTTTTGGTTTTCTTTCTACCTCATAGATGAAAATAGTTGAGACTAGGAGAGATTAAACAATCTACCCAAACTCACAGAGTGACGTTTAAAAATATCTTACCATTGCAACTCACAGCAACCCGTCAGTCAGAATACAACTGCCCTTGTGAGTTTCCGAGGCTATACATTTTAACAGGAACAGAAACCCTCACCTTTTTCCAGCAGAGTGGTTGGAGGATTGGAACTGCCAACCTTGTGGTTGGCAGCACAACCCACTGTCCCACAGAGCTCCTTCAACACTGTTACGTAGTGGAACCAGAATTTTGACACAGGGAATTTTTTAATGTAATACTCATCGCATCCAGAGAGGATTGGTACAAAGGCTCTTTTTGTTCATAAAAAGCTATTTAAAAGTTCAGTTTTCAGCCTTCTTCAAGCTGTGAAGAGGGCCCGAGCCATTGAGCCACTGGGATATTCGCTTTCTTCTCTAATTTGTTTTTAAAAAACTCACAGTCCATCGGCATGGACTACGGTCGCTTAAGTCATTGCGTTTAGATACAAACAGGTGATCAGAAGTCAAAAGGGAAGCCACATCTTGAAAGGGTGCTGTCTTCTATGTGGTCAGAGGCTCTCCAGCTTGGTAAGGAAGACGGTCAGTGACAAAGAGGAAGGCCCCAACCAGGTGGATCGACACAGTGGCTGCAACAAAGGGCTCCAGTGTGACAATTGTTGGGCTGGCGCAACATCAGGCAGTGTTTGGGGCTGTTGCACATATGGCCAGTAGGAGTCAAAACTGAGTCCGTGACACCTAACCGTAACGAAGAAGGAGGCATCACTAGTCCCATGTGGGAAATCAAAGCAGGAACCAGAAAGTAAGAGGTCTGGACAGCAGCATCGGAACCTGTGTTTTGGGATCCAGCAGGAGCCCAGATGTCAAAGTTAGTTACCGTCACCGACTCTTTAGCAGGAGCTCTGGTCACAGAGAATGACATGGGCAGAGTAGGTGAACACACCAGAAGTTGGGACTACATCTGCTCACACAGATGGCAACCCTCATCAGCAACATCAGTGTCAAACCCCACAGGCCAATGACAGATGCATCACAACCGAGTGACATAGCCAGAGACCAATAGGTCTCTTAAATCTGTAGCCGAAAAGAATAATGAGACAATGCATTAGTCACATTTAAAAAAAAAGTCTTATTGGCATGTAATTTACATATCATATAATTCAATAGCTCAATCATTCAATCATATCAAGGAGAATTGTACAATCACTTCAATTTTAGAGCACCCTCCCCCATGGTTAAATCACCTTTAAGATGAGTTATGCAACCACAGTCTGTTCTAGTGCTCCCTCCTCATGCCCATTTTCATTATTTACTCCCCAAATCCCCTTCCCTTCCCGATCATCCACTGCCACTCTTGAATTCCCTATGTCCCCTTGTATCCATTATTATCATTATGCATCCACTCCTCCCGTGTTTTACAGCTGGGAAACCCAACAGTACACAATCAAAAACAACACTGCACTAAGGTGATAAGGATAGAAATAGAATTGTACGCAGACAAAAATACAAATAATGTGTAAGAAGGAAAAGATCCCCAACCACATTTAAAAAGCCAGGGAAGAAATTTCCGTCATGGATCCAGTAAGAGATACATGCACCCAGAATAGATTCAAGTTGTATCTACAGGGTGGTCTACTGGCCAAATACCGAGTTCGTAAGGCTGTTCGAGACTCCTGCCTGTGGTGACAGCGGATCTGCCAGTGGCTCAGTCTGACTAGATACTCTGCAGATGGGATTTGTCATATTTCTATTGGTTAAAGCCAAGCTTCTGTTGTAGTGAGATAGCCTGCCTTGATTGAAGCAATGCGTGTCTTTTATGAAATTAAAATGTGTGGGTGTTACTACATTATCCTTTGGCATTTTCTCAATTCACAGCAAGATTCCACCAGGTCATATTTCTATAATTCATCCAAACATATGATGAATGAATCACCTCTCACAGCAGAGGTTGGGCCAGGTTTTTATTTTTTATTTTTGGATGTTTTTTCTCTCCCTTAATTGAACAGTTTACGGACTAGTCTTCCCTCCCATAGACATAGCCAAAGTCTCATCTTTAGCTACAATGTGGCAAAGCCCAGAAAAAAGTTGCATAGGATAATCTATCCTAGAATCAAAATTCACTGATAGTAAAATTCAAAGGATTCACCTCTAGAATATGAAAACAAAGTAGGTCTACTGGAGAACAGCTTGGATCTGGGCTGTATCTTTACCAAGGAGCCTGGTGAGCACATCAGGCATTCCGCACATATCCGACGGGTGTCTCTCTGGATAGCCTCCCAAGCCAGCATGCCCGCAGAGTCCCTCCCTGGGTCTCTTAACAAGGGTAATCTGTGGATTTGCAGTCTTTTATATGGTTATGTCACCTTCGCTCCTCTGGAGAGATGCTGTTTCTTTTGGGGAACAAAGAAAGATAAATCTCTTTAGTTGAGTGTTGGAAGGATTCAAAATACAGAGAGTTGCTAAGCTCTTGGGAAACTATCTAATTTGTGAGGACCCTGTAGCCCCTCCTCAGCTTGCCTCTCGGCATTGTGGGCACGCCTGCAAATGACCAAGCTCCTCTGTCTTGACACTTATCTGAGAAGTATTGTCTGCGTGGAGTGCCCATCATCAAAATCTGGTTGACATGAAAACCAAGAACCCAACGCCATCGAGTTAGCGAAGCTCTGCTGACCATCAGCCTTGAGGCCAGTCTGCTCCCACCTTCACGGATTGTCCCACCTGCAGCGGCTAGCTCCACTTTCCACTTGCTACTCACATAAAGGAAATATCACACTATTCCTGCAAGATAGAAATCCTAGAAAGAGAGGGTATAATTACAATCTATTTATGAAATTTCCCACTGGGTTTCACAAGAGCGCATACAATTATATTTCCATTTCTTTGCCTCTCCATTTTATAGGTGAAATTATAGGGGAGAAGGAAAACTTGCAGAACACACACACACACACACACACACACACACACACAAAACTTTGTCGTCTTCTTCTTTTACTTTGCCTCGTCTTCTGGGCATGCATAAAACGCAAGGACTGGGTAATAACTCCCTCCCCTGTTTTCATCGCTTTCACAGTTTTTATTTCAAGATGCACTCTTCTTAATATCCTTAATATCCTATTTCGTGATGGATACCAACCTCGCGTCCTGAGCCTTTGAGGTGCTTGCTTTTGCATCTAATTCTCAGAAATGCCTATAGTACAGTCCATGGCCATGTCCTTACAGGGTGTTTTCATGGTTCCAAGTGTGGCCTTCCAAGACCCTGTTTTCAAGGTCAGAGCATCACTGGCTAGTACACAGAGCCGGGACCTCAGCTGCCGCAGCTGCTCTGTCACCTTCCCTCAGCTTGGCTTCCTCTCGTTGCAGACCTCTCCTGAGAGGTTGCCAAGAACGAGGCAAAGTGGGCCTGAGTTTTCAAGTCTTCTATAAAATAACTTTATGGAGGTATATTTTTATGTCATCGGTCTCTTCCATATAAAACCATAAGGTTTTAGTACATTCACCATAAATCAGTTTTAGAATGTCTGCATCATCTCCATGAGATCACTCACATACACTTACTATGAGTCCCTGTCCCCAACCCCCTTCTCAGACAATCTCTAATCTAGTTTTTGTCTCTACAGCTTTTATTTTTAAAATTTCATTAATGGAGTTATTATGTAGTCACGTGTATAGTTTCTTGTGTCTGGCTTTTTATGTTCATTGAATTTGGTGTGGTGGTGACGTGGAGCACTAGAAACCGCCCGCGAGAGCTAGTCTTGGGAAGCCACCAGGGCCGTTCTACCCTGTCCTATGGGGTCACTATGAGTCAGGGTGGACTTGGGGTTATGCTGTTGTACTTCATTTGTTTCTATTACTGAGTCATCGTCTATCCATAGTCACATCTATCCATTCATCAGTTTTAGACATTCAGTTCACTTCCCATCTTTGGATATTTTGAAGAGAAGCTGCTAAGGATCCTCATGCACAAGTCTGTGTGGGCCCATGTTTTCGTTTTCTCTTGGGTAGACATGGAACCATTTTTACTGCGTAATGGAGTTCTAATGAACAAAAGATAAACTAACCTATATCAAGTATGCAATTGGACAAGCTTATGGGTGGGTATGCACCAGTGAAACTATCACCCTAATCGAGATGACGAACATATTTATCACTCCCAAAGGGTTCCATTTGTCATGTTGCTTTGCAATTCTTCTGCCTGCTCTTTCCACGTCCCTCCCATGGCACAAGCCAACCATTGGATTCCTTTCTGTCACTGGGGATCAAGTTTCATTTTCTCGGTTTGACATCAGTGGACTCATATACTATATTCTATTTTTTGGTGCGAGAGTGTAGAGGTCTGAGTTCACTCACCCAGAATATTGTTGCAATTCACCTACATTGCACCCCTTCCCTTTTGATTGTTGAGGAGGCTTCTATTGAGTGGGAATACCTTGGGGCAGCCTATGCAATGTGGTTTATCTGTTTACCTGCTCAGGGTATTTAGATTGCTCTGGTTTTGAGCTATTTCAGATAAAGCAACGTCAAACATTCAAATTTGTATGAGCTTGCATCTGCTTTGGGTAAACTCCCAGGAATGAAATGGCTTGGTCATGCGGTGGGTGTTTGTTCACATTTCTAAGAAATCGATGAATTGTTTTTCAAAATGGTTGTCCACGTTTTATATTCCTCTCAGCTGCATGTGAGAGCTTTCGTGATCCTACCTCCTTGCCACACTTGGTAGAGTCAATGTTTTTAATTTTAACCATTGAGTGGGTGAGAATTGAAATCTAATTGTGGTTTTAGTTTGCATTTCTCTAAGAACTGATGAAGGGACCATGGTGGCATGGTGGGCTGCACATTGGGCGACTAGCCACAAGGTCGGTAAATGGAAACCACCAGCCTCTCCCTGGAAGACAGATGAGGCTGTTTACTCCCGGAAGGAGTTACAGAGTCAGAAACCCGCAGGGGCAGTTCTGCTCCATCCTGTAGTATCACCATGAGTCAGAATTGATTTGCTGTCAGTGGGTTTGTTTTGTTTTAATGACTAAGGACACTGAGCCCCTTTTCATATGCCTATTTACAGTCTGTATGTCTCCAGTGAAGTACCTGTTCAAATTGTCTAGCCATTTAAAAAATCCAGTTGGTTGTTTTAATATTGAAATTTGAGAATTCTCCCTAAATTCTGACTACATGTCCTTTATCAGACATATATTTTGCAAACATTTTCTTCTATTTGGTGGCTTGTGATTTCACAAATCAAAAGGAAGTTTGAGTGGCTATATTAATATCAAACATAGTAGATGTCAGAGCAAACCCTATTACCAGGGATAAAGAAGTTCATTTCATCATGTTAACAAGGTGAAATTTATTAAGCAGGGTATAGCAATGTCAAACGTTTATGCAGCTAATAAAAGAGATTCAAGGCACACGAAGCAAAGCCTGTTAGAACTGCTGGGAGTGATTGGTGTAGCCACAATGATCATTGGATTTCTTTTAATCACACTTGTCTCAATAAAAGCACAAACCAAGTTTGCTGCCGTGGAGTCGATGACAAATCACAGTGACCCTATAGGGCAGGGTAGAGCTGCCCCTGTGAGTTTCTAAGACTGTAACTCTTTACTGGGTTAGAAAGTTCCATTGTTCTCTGGAGGAGAGACTGGTGGTTTCGAACTCCTGACCTTGCAGTTAGCAGCCTAATCTGTTTACGACACCGGAATAGTAGACTTAAGCAACATTACCATTTTACTTGACGTTTATAGGAAACGCCATCCAACAATGTATAGCCGAGTATACCTTCTTTAATGTACATGAATACTGGCAAAGATTGATCATATTCTGATTCATAATATAATTGTAAATAAATTTCAAAGTATTGAAATTATGCCAAATAATTTTCTTTGCCCTCATAGTGCTAGATTATGACTCAGCCTAATCACCAAGTCTTAGTCATCGCTGTGGACATGATGTGGACACACGCAGGACCTTAGCTCGCAGGAAAATCCGAAGTACCCAGAGCAGATCTAGCTTAAACAACTCCTGACAAACAATTCACACAGAATCTTCCAAAACCCTAAGATGTGCCAGGATCCCTGCTAATAATAAATCAAGCATCTCAGCAGTTGAGAAGCCTGATTTACCTCTTTTTTTTCTTGTGGACACTAGTATATTGGAAAAAAAACTTAGAAATATTTAAAAAGAGACGCAAAAGTTGACTTATTTTAACTATCAATTCTCTTGACATACATGAGTAGTAAAAATATTCAATAGTGCACCACAGGTTGCTTGGGTCTTAAGTGTAGAGTAATTTAGTAAATTTCTACTTTTACTCATTTCAAGTTATCTCTATAACTTCGGGCATCAACCCATTCTGATTTTGCATCAGAAATGAATTTCCGTCCTTCATCTGCTCTGGCTCCTGGATTTTGCCTTCTGATTCCCCGGAGATTTCTGCTACCACCATAAACAAGAGTTTCTCAAGAGTTTAGCGGTCTTTTAGCCACTAAACTCTCAAGCCCTCATCTTGAAAGTTGAGTCGCTGTTTCCGAGGGCGGAGGAGACTGAGTTGCATAGAGAGCAGTTGATGTAAGGCTCAGAAGCATGAGACACGGAAGGAACCAGGAAGAACAGGGAGGGCCTTGAGCAAGAGTTATGGTTAAGGTGGCAAGAGTTCAGAGTCAGAAGGAGGCAAATACCTGGGTTTTGAATGGCCTTCAGTATCTCCGTTAGGAGCTATGATTGGCCATGTTAAGCAAGAGCTCTCACTGGAGTGTTCTAATCCGGGGCTGACTGTATCGTAGTGTTTAATAGTCACTCACTGCCATCCAGTCAGTGTTGACTCATAGTGACCCCTGTGAGTTTCTGACACTGTAACTGTTTATGAGAGTAGAAAGCCCAGTCTTTCTCCCTGCTGGTGGTTTTGAATTGCTGACCATGAGTATCTCAGCCCCATTCAAAACCACTATACCCCAGGGCTCCATATTGTTTAATTATCACTAGTATTTGGGGGTATTTACAAGGTTACAGGCCCTATTCTATACATAGTACTTACTTACCCCAATCCACATCTATGTGTTTTTGTTGCCCCTAAAATAAATTAAATGCCTTTGAGTCGATTCCCCCTTTAAAACAGAGTAGAACTTCCCCTGTGGATTTCAGAGATTGTGACTCTTTATTTGAGTAGAAAACCTCATTTTTCTCCTAGAGAGGAATTGGTGGTTTCAAACTACTGACCTCCTGCTTAGCAGCCCAATAAGTATCTCACTATGCCACCAGGGCTCTTGGGGGCTGTTATTGTTCTGGGCAGTGAGATAGTTAAAGAGTATTGTGCCAACCTGGCTGATAAACACATGTGGGGTTAATTGAAGGGTGGAGAGATAAATGGCTCCATGAACCTCACCTTTCGAGTTCTCGGGTCTCTTGCTTTGTGCTGGTGGGACCAGGGTGCAGCTGCCTTAGCCAGTTCCCTGATTCAGCTGGCAAGGCTTATTTCCTGCACAACATCCCCAAGGAGAAGCTGCATGGACCTACCCTGATGCAGGCCTGGGTGCTGGAGCAGCCGTGTGGAGACCCCTGGCAGCACTGAGATGCTTACACGTTCACTGACTCGGCTTTCCTCCTGCAGTCAGCGTCATTGCGTGTGTTTTGCGAGATGGAGGAGGACTTTGTGGATTGGTGTTGGACATATGGGTTCATGTTGGACTTGTGGGCTTGGGCAGCACTGGATTGGGATGTTTTCTTGATGTCCATTTACCCTTTATATAAAACTCTCTCTTACACATATGAGTTTCTGTGGATTTGTTTCTCTGCAGTGCCCAGACTAACACAGGCAGTTAAGTTGGCTCTGACTCACGGCAACCCTGTGCACAACAGAAGGAGCACTTCCCGGTCCTGTGCTAGCCTCGTAGTCATTGTTTCAATCCCTCACCTTCCTGCACCAGATCAGTCAATGTTCTGCTGCTTTTCATTAGATTTCCATGTCCTTCTTCCTAGTCTGTCTTAGTCTGTCCACCATATGATCTTTGAAGAACTGGTGGTTTAGCTTCCTGCATCACAACAACATGCAAGCCACCACAGTATGCGGAAAAATGACATTTAAGAGATAGTGGAATCTTTCCGTAAACGTTTAGCACCGTCTTTATATTATTATTACCCAGATTTCAGGTAGTAGAAAACTGAGTCACAGTAAATCAATTCATTTGACTGAGGTCATCCTGTAAGAAAGTGATGAGGAAGGATTTGAACCACAGTAGTCTGAATCCAAAGTATTAACTACTCTCCTCTAGCTTCCTCTGATCTGTGAGTTAGAAATACTCTGACAGAGCCTGGGAAGACAAGATTAAGATCAAAAGTGATCTTAATCTTGATGAGATTAGTATAATACAAGGGATAAAAGAATGTGGAGATCTGAACCATGGCCACAGGAATGAAAAGGAACTGTAATCAGGGTAGGGCAGCCATCCTTTCTGAAATATCCATTGGCAGGGTACATGAATGGTTATTGACTGATTGATGGATGTCATAAATCCCGTCTGCCTATTAAACTATCTTCAGATCAGTTGTAGTTGGGTTGCCTCTGACTCAGGCAATTCCATGGATGTCAAGAGTAGAGCTGTGATCCATAGGATTTTCAATGGCCGAATTCTTGGAAGTAGATCACCAGACTTTTCTTCTGAGGCACCTCCTGGGGGGAACTGAACCCCTAATCTTTCAGACAGCACAACCATCTACTTCTTAGACTTCCCAATTACATTGGACTTTGTATCCATATTCGAGGAGTAAAGCCAGAAAAAATGAGGAGCTCCATTTTTCTAAGAAAGCCTGCGCCCTCGCACACATACTCTGACTCTCGATGTGGATTGTAGACCAAGTAGCTCCTCCATAGATAAAATGCATTCCTCCTTTCCTGAGCTGACACCTGAGTTATGCTCATCTTCTGGAAAGGGTTATAAAGATGGGCAATTATTTATGCAGACGACCTTCCCCATCATTACCCATTCTGGGAGAAAAAGCCTACGCTTCTTGAAGACTTAGCCATCAACAGCTCTTGATGTGGACAATTTTTCTCATCATCTTGGTGCATTGCAATGACCCTGTTTTGGGTCTGGCCTTGAGGAGGGGTCATCTGTGTGAGAGCAGTACTCCCGTAGGCCTTGGAGCACTGACCAGACCCGGCCAGGCAGAACTTGCACTGTGTGACATTCTGATCGCACTGCGTCTTCCTCAGTATCTGCAGGATAATGTGTGAACACCAATTTGCCACATCCCTGGGAATGTTATATTTGGTGTCCAAGGCCAGTGTAATCGAAGAATGCCTTCAGGATTCAGTCACCAACCTGTCGTTTCCTGCTCTGATGATTCAAATCACAAGACCCCAATGAAACAAGTCACTTGTATTTCTTATCACATATTCCATATTACTCAGACCAAATATCCATCTGGGATCATCCCACCCCAAAGAAGTTCTCTCTGTGGCTAATATAAAGGTGATACGGAACAGCACCTCTCTGTGAGCACTGAAGGGTGCTTTGAGCAGTGATGAGCTACAGAATAAATATGGCCTTTGGGAACTAGAGAGAAGTGTTCAGACAAAGCCAGTCTTTCGCCTCAGGCATAGCATCCTTGTAGGGTTCCCATAGATGAGGTGCCGACTTCCGGTAAAGAGTCTTAGCAATACCTGAAATCGAGGCCTGCTCACTTTCCAGCCCCTGAGACTACAAGGCCATGTCAGGCTGACTTGGGAATGTTGTAATTTTCCTGCCACAAAAAACCCGTAAGTGAACGGTTTTCAAAAAAGGAAGAAAGAAAGAAAGGAATTAATTTTTGTTCCTGGTTCTGGAGGCTAAAAGTTCAAAGCAGGGTCTCAGTGGTTGGGAATAAATATACTGGATTTCTAACAAACAGGGTTACCACTAACTACTGGCCTCAAATAAATATAATTTTAAAGATTTTTTAAAAAGAGTATGTGTCCATAGGCAGTAATTAATTATAAAGGGTAAAAACTGCCCTGGTTCTGATTCCTTAGTTTCTTAGGGGCAATATTGATGATTGATCGGAAGCTGGGAAGTTAGTTTATCCCTGCGGATTTTGGTTGAGCCCAACTCAATTGGAAAAATCTATGAGTGTAAAATATTTGACTCTTTCAATTGGAAATTGGAAAGGCATGTCTATGATATATATATATATCAGACATTCACATACATCTCAATAAATTATTATTTTCTCTTTCATCTATCTGGCAAGAGCAGATCATTGAACTTAAATTGATCTTTTGAAGTTACAACCAGAATTCTCCCTCCTTCGCCCTCCATCTGCACTGCCCCTGTAGAATAATGTTTTTGGAGGAAATTAGATTTACCATGTGTTTAAACTAATGTATTTAGCTGGTGGCTATGAAGGTCCAATTAACTTCTCTAACAATATGGATGAAATGAGGTTATTGGATTATGTTTCTAGCCTATTGGGGTTGTTTGGGTTGAATACTTCCTCTTGTAAACTTATTTAAAATTAATAAACATGGTACTAAATATATATTCCATAGGAGCAGAAATCTTGGGGCCAGAAATTGAAGAAAAAACTCTGGGAAAATAGCACTTAAAGAACCTTATGATCATTAATGACATTATTATTATTTAATGAAATGAATCATTTTTAATGGGTCATACAATATGATGTTGAAGAAACAATGTTGGGAACTATTAGGCACATATCCTAATGCCAGTTTAGCTGTGGCACCTAAGTTACACTCTTTCTCAATTTATGCATTTGGTCTCCAATTGCAAAGTCAACAATTCGAACATGCCAGGTGCACCTTGGGAGAAAGATGGGACTTTCTACTCTCATAAAGAGTGACAGTCTCAGAAACCCACAGGCAGTTCTACCTTGTTTTACAGGGTTTCTCTAGTCAGCATCGACACAATGGCAGTGTGTTTGTTTTTTTGGTTTAACTGGTAACACCACCGCTAGCTTGTCAGCTTATTGTACTGTAGTGACTTGTGTGTTGCTGGGTTGCTGGAAACTATATCAGTGGTATTTCAAATACCAGCAGGGTCATCCAAAGTGAACAAGTTTCATCAGAGCGTCCAGACTAAGAACAGACTATGAATAAGGAATAGGTCACTTTCTTCTATTAAGTTGGCATTCTATGATGCTCACCTTCCCGACATAACCACTGAAGACAAAGCGGGTGAATAAACAAATGTGGTGAAGAAAGCTGATGGTGCCCGGCTATCAAAAGATATAGCGTCTGGGGTCTTAAAGGCTTGAAGGTAATCAAGCGGCCATCAAGCTCAGAAGCAACAAAGTCCACATGGAAGAAGCACACCAGCCTATGCAACCATGAGGTGTCGAAGGGATCAGGTGTAAGGCATCATCAGAACAAAAAATCTTACCATAGTGAATGATGGGGGGAGTGTGGAGTGGAGACCCAAAGCCCATGAGTAGGCCACTGGAGATCCCCTTGCGGAGGGGTCTCGGGGAGGAGATGAGCCAGTCAGGGTGTGATGTAACAACGATGAGAAGTACAACTTTCCTCTAGTTCCTAAATGTTTCCTCCCCGCTCCCACTACCATGACTCGAATTCGACCTTGCAAGTCTGGCTAGACCAGAGGAGGTACACTGGTACAGATAGGAACTGAAAATACAGGGAATCCAGGACGGATGAGCCCTACAGGACCAGTGGTATGAGTGGCAAAACAGGGAGGGTAAAGGGAGAATGGGTAGGAAAGAGGGAACCGATTACATGGAACTGTGTGTGACCTCCTCCCTGGGGGACAGACAACCAAAAAGTGGATGAAGGGAGACGTCGGACAGGGCAAGATATGACAAAATACCCATTTATAAACTATCAAGGGCTCATGCGGGAGGGGGGAGCGGGAAGGGAGGGGAAAAATGAGGACCTAATGTCGGGGGTTTAAATGGAGAGAAAATGTTTTGAGAAATGATGTACAAGTGCGCTTTACACAATTGATGTGTGTATGGATTGGGATAACAGTTGTATGAGCCCCTAATAAAATGTTAAAAGAAAAAAAAGAAAAAAAAAAAAGAGTTGTATGAGTGCCTAATAGAATGATTTAAAAAAAAAGAATTAAAATTCACAGAGGAGGAAAAAACCCCACACTTTTTACTAAGCCCAAATTTTGATTTGATTAATATAGAGTCATGAAATTAAAAAAAAATTAAAAAAAGAAGAAAAAAAGAATAGTTCTTCCACTTCTGGGGAATGAATCACTGAAAACCTTATGAATAGCAGAAGAACACTGGCAGGTACTAAAAACCTCATCGATAGCAGCAGCAGACCTCATCGATAGCATCAGAGATCACGCCGGAAGACCAGCCCCTCAGGGCGGAAGGCACTCAAACAAGGGCTGAGGAAGAGCTACCTTCTCAAAGCAGAGCCAGCCCTGGTGCTGTGAAGCCTTCTGGACCTCCAGCTGCTGCTGAGGCCTGACTCCAAGTGTGAAGAGACAGCTGCACACTCTATGAATAATTAGAATTGGAATGGATGAATTATGAATCTAGGAAAACTGGAAGTGGTCAAAAATGAAATGGAACACATAAAGATCAATAGCCTAGGCATTGGTGAGCTGCAATGGAGTAGTGTTGGTCACTGTAAATCAGAGAATCATGATTTACTTGGCAGGGAGTGAAGAATCCAAGAGGAAGGGAGTCAAGTCATCATCCAAAGGATGTTTCAAGATCTATCTTGAAGCGTAACTCTGTCTGTGATACGATAATATCTATCCATACACAAGGAAATCCAGTCAATAGAACTATTATTCAAATTTACGCAACAACCACTAAAGTGAGTGATGAAAACTTGACGAATTTCACCCTCTTCAGTCTGAAATTGATCAAATATGCAAGCAAGATGCATTGATAATTACTGGTGATTGGAATGCAAAAGTTAGAAACAAAGAGAAGAACAATAGTTGAAAACTATAGCCTTGGTGGTAGAAATGAAGCTGGAGATGGCAGGATAAAATTTTGCAAGATCAATGCAAGTACCTTCTTCATTGAAAGTACCTTTTTTTTTCAACAACACAAAAATTAATTATACACTCGGACTTCTCCAGCTGAAATACATAGAAATCAGATGGACTGCACCGTTGGGAAGAGATTATGGAAAAGATCGTTAACTAAAGATCATCAACTAAAACCAGGGCAATTGCTTGTATATAAGTTCAAGTTGAAGCTGAAGAAAATGGAAACAAATCCACCAAAGTCAAAACATGAGCTTGAGTCTACCCCACCTGAATTTCGAAATCATCTCAAGAACAGATTTGTTGCATTGAACAGAAGATGAATTATGGGATGATATCAAGGGCATCATACATGAAGAGAGCAAAAGATCATTAAATAGACAGGAAAGAAAGAAATCAACGTGGATGTTAGAAGACTCTGAGGCTTGCTCTTAATTGTAGGGTAGCTCACGCAAACAGAAGAAAGGATGAAGTGAAAGGGCTGAACAGAAAATGTCAAAGGGCATCTCTAGAAGTCAAAGTAAACTATGATAATTAAATGTACAAAGACGAGACATAGAAAACCAAAAATGAATAACAGGCTCAGCATATCTGACACTGGAAGACCTGAAGAAAAAAATTCAAGCCTTGAGTTGCAATACTGAAAGATTCCATGGGAAAAATATTGAATTATACAGGAAACATCAAAAGGAGATGGAAAGAATACAGTCATGGTGCCAAAAAGAACCAGTCACCATTCAAGCATTTCAGGAGGTGGCACATGATCAAGAACAGATGGCATTGAAAGAAGTCCAAGCTGCATTGAGGACAATAGCCAAAAACAAGGCTCCAGGAATTGATGGAATATCAACTCAAATGTTTCAACAAGCTGATGAAGCACTGGAATTTCACTCATCTATGCCAGGAAATTTGGAATACAGCTAACCCATGAACTGACTGGAAGAGATCCATATTTGTACCCATTCCAAACAAAGGTGACCTAACTGATACTCAAATTATAGAGCAATATCATTTATTGTAGCAAGTAAAACTTTGCTGAAGATCTTTCAACAATGGTTGCAGCAGTGCATTGGCAGAGGTTTTGGGCAGATTCAGAAGTGGACCTGGAACAAGGAATAGTATTGCTGATGTCAGATGGATCTTGACTGAAAGCAGAGAACACCAGAAAGATATTTACTTGTGTTTCTTTCACTTTGCAAAGGCATTCGGCTGTGTAGATCATAACAACTCTGATAATCTTGAGAAGAATGGGAATTCAAGAACATTTCAGTGTGCTCATGTAGAACTTATACATGGATCAAAATCTGTTGTGTAAATAGAACAAGGGGCCGCTGCATGGTTAAAAATCACGAAAGGTGTGGGCCAGGGTTGTATCCACTCACCATATGTATTCAACCTGAGCAAATAATCAGAGAAACTGAATTATATGAAGAAGAACTTGGCATCAGGATTGGAGGAGGGTGTATTAATAATCTTTGATATGCAGATGATACAACCTTGCTTGCTGAAAATGAGGAGGACTTTAAGCACTTGCTGATGAAGATCAAGGATTGCAAGCTTCAATATGGATTGGAACTCAATGTGAAGAAGAACAAAATCCCCACAATTGAACCAATAGGTAACATCCTGATAAATGGAGAAAAGGTTAAAGTTGTCAAAGATTTAATCTTTTTTAGATCCATAATCAATGCTCATGGAAGCAGCAGCCAGGAAATTAGAAGACATTGCGTTAGTTAAATCTGCTGTATAAGACCTCTTTATAGTGTTAAAAAGCAAAACTATACTTTAAGGACTAAGGTGTGTCTGACCCAAGCCATGGTATTTTCAATTGCTTCAGATGTGTGTGAAAGTTGAACATTCAGTAAGGAAGAAGGAAATAGAAGCAATGTATATGAACTATGGTACTAGTGAAGAATAGCGAAAGTATCATGTACTGACAAAAGAACAAACAAATCTGTCTTGGAAGTAGTCAGAATGCTCTTTAGAGGCAAGGATGGTGAGACTTCTCCAATATTTTGGACATCTGGAAGAGGACATCATGCTGGGTTATGTGGAGGTACAGTAAAAAAGAGGAAGACCTCAAGGAGATAGATTGACGTGATGTTGTAGTGGCTGCATCCATGGGCTCAACATAACAACATGTATCAGGATGGTGTAGGACAGGTGAGTATTTCATTCTGTTGAATATAGGATCACTATGAGTTGGAACCAACCTGATGGGAGCTAAGAACAACAACAAATGAGATGACACCAACCTGATGGGTTTTGTTTTGTTGCTTTAACCTGTGATAAGACCCTTGGTGGTGCAGCAAGTTAAGTATTGTTGTGATGGGAACCAAAAGGCTGGCAGTTTGAACCCACCAGCTTCCCTCATCAAGAAATATGAGGCAATCTGCTTTGGAAAAGACATACAGCCTTGGACACCCTTTGGAGCAGTGCTACTCTGTCCTATATGGTTGCTAGGAGTCAGATTCAACTAGACAGTGGTGAATGGGATTGTGGGTAACCTGTGTCAAAGCAAAATTTTCGGTTAAAATGAAAGCAAAGCGTTTCAGTGAAGGGATAGACAATCAGATCAGGAAGTACTTTTCAAGGATTCACAGAAGTGCTCTGTGATGGTTGTTTTCTTACAGGATTCAGGATGGTTAGGAGAAATCCTGGGGAAGTAGTGATTATGAGTTGGGTTGCTAACTGCCCGGTCAGGAGTTTGAGACCACCAGCTGGTCTGTGTGATAAAGAAGGGGATTCCTACTCCCATAAAGAGTAGTTTTTGGAAACTCGCAGGGGCAGGCAGTTCTACCCTGTTGTCTAGCATTGCTGTGCGTCCACATATACTTGATGGCAATGAGTTTGCTTTTTTTGTTTGTTTGGTGATGGTTACGGATTAGGTCAACCAGATACTCCTGATTAAAGGAAGGGGTGGAACCCAATCTATCAATCAAGTCAGAGTCTGATAACATCTCCTGTGGGTATGACTTTTTGTGTAAGAGGAAAACTGAGCACAGCCGATTTCTCTTTGGCCCTTCACTTACTGCTAGAGCTGGATCCTGGATCTGGCTCATTGATTTCCTGTTGTGTCACCTGCTGATCCCAGGAGCAGTCAATGGAATACCAATGGTGGATTCATTCCGCAGACCAGGGATTCATTTACCCCTGCATCCACCAATCCATAGGACCCCCTGCCTGTCATCCTGCTTCCTGTTCATCAGCTTCCCAAACTACAGAAAACCGGAGAAGCCTTGCTTGAACTGGACTGAACTTACCTCTTCTACCACTGTGCAAGCTGTTTCTTGATCCAAATCTTTTTCTATAGAGAAACACATACAAGCGTTGATGGCTTGGGTTCTCTAGAGAACCTAACCTAACACAGTGTTTAAGAACAGGAAATTCAGGAGCGTAATTCTGATCAATTGTAGTGAAGTGAAGTTTCTTTCTTTTTTTTAAATATTAGTAGGCATATTTATTGTTTATTCTCTTTGACCAGACATGGTTTGTCAGAAACTGATTATATATATTTAATCATTTTATTGGGGGTTCTTATAGCTCTTATCACAATCCATACATATATCCATTGTGTAAAACATCTTTGTACATATGTTGCCATCATCATTTTCAAAACATTTTCTTTCTACTTGAGCCCTTGGTACCAGCTCATTTTCCCCTCTCCCTCCTTCTCCCTCCCTCATGAACCTTTGATAATTTATAAAATATAATTTTTTTCATGTCATGCATCAACTGCTGTCTCCCTTCACCTACTTTTCTGTTGTCCGTTCCCCTGGGAGGGGGTTATATGTCAATCATTGTGATTGGTTCCCCCTTTCTCCACCCACCTTCCACTGCCCCTCCTGGTA
This sequence comes from Echinops telfairi, assembly GCF_000313985.2. NCBI lineage: Eukaryota > Metazoa > Chordata > Mammalia > Afrosoricida > Tenrecidae > Echinops > Echinops telfairi. Next base: position 19,915,252 of record NW_022103968.1, read on the forward strand.
TTGATACTCTCATTAATGATCCTGTGGGGTTTATCTGTCCTGGATTCACTGTGTTGCGAGCTCTTATCTGTACCAGCGTACATGTTCTGGTCCAGCTGGATTTATAAGGTAGAATTGGGTCATGATAGTCGGTGTGTGTGTGTGTGTGTGTGTGTGTGTGTGTGTGTGAGAGAGAGAGAGGGAGCATTAAAGAACTAGAGGAAAGTTGTATGTTTCATCGGTGCTATACTGCACCCTGACTGGCTCATCTCTTCCTTGTGACCCTTCTGTAAGGGGAGGTACAATTTTCTACAGATGGACTTTGGGGCTCCATTCTGCCCTCTCCCTCCAGCACATCAATATGCTTTTTGGTTCTGGGTCTTTGATGCCTGATACCTGATCCCCTAGACACCTCATGATCACACAGGCTGGTGTGCTTCTTCCATGTGGGCTTTCTTGCTTCTCAGCTAGATGGCCACTTGTTTATCTTCAAGCCTTAAGACCCAAGATGTTATATCTTTTGATGGCTGGGTACCATCAGCTTTCTTCACCACATTTGCTTTTGCACCCATTTTGTCTTCAGCGATTGTGTCAGGAAGGGGAGCATCACAGAATGCCAGGCTATGAGAACAAAGTATTCTTGTGTTGAGTGAGTACTTGAGTAGAGGTCCAATGTTTGTCTGCTACCTTAACACTTAACAGATAAATATAGGTGCATAGATTGATTTCCCTATCATTATATATAAATGTATTTATAGATGTACATGCCTATATTCAGACCTCTGTAAGTGTCCTTTGCCTCCTAGTTCTTTCCTCTATTTCCTTTTAGTTTCCTCTTGTCCCACTATCATGTTCAGTCTTCATTTGGGTTTCAGTAATTCCTCTTGACTACATTGTCCTCAATCAAGCCCCACCAGGCATCCTATGCTTGTCTTACCATTGATTTTAGATCACTTGTTCCCGTGTCTCTGGGTTTGTTGGAACCTCCCTTCCTTTCCCCTGCCTCCTCCACTCCTGTGTGCCCTCCGGAACCATCAGTCCCATTGTTTTCTCCCCCGGATTGTTTATCCCACCTATCTTATCTAGATAGATATGCAGAGACAATAATAAGCACAAAAACAAGACAAAACAAAGCAAAACAAAACAAGAAAGCAAAACAAAACAAAACAACAACAACAAAAGAAAATCCTATAAATAGTTCCAGGTCTGTTTGTTGACCTTTATGGTTGATTTCAGGTTGAATCTGATGGGGTGCCACGCCCCTACCCCTAAGTCTATTTTTAATATTCCTCAGGGACTCCATTGCTTTGATCCCCTTGCTGTTCTGTTGTATGCCCTTAGTGTTTCACTCCAGTGTGGAAGGGTCAGATCTGGCACAATTCCTGCACTATGTCTCCAGTGTTGTCCCCATGGTGCTTTGGGTCAGTGAGGGACGTCGTGTCTCTGGTTGGGGCTGGCCCTATGGTCCTCTCTGTGCATTGGCTGCTCCAAGCAGGAATATTCTCCCAGGACTTGGTGGACCAGGATGTGTTCCACTCTCTCTCCTTCCCTCTTCATTTGCTCCTGTATGCTCTGATCAGACATACCCCTCTCCCTGAGCTGTCCACTAAGTTGGGATTGAGGTCGGCCTCGCAGACCTCTGTATTGGTTAGCTACTTCAAGCTGGTATGTTGCATTCACGTCTTGGTGCACTGGGTTGAAGTCTGGTCCCTCTCTCCCTCCCCTGTGGAGATATAAACAACACCCTCCCCTTGGGTGGTTAGTGCCCTGTTCCCCTGCTACCCATGTCTTTTTCTTTTCTTTTCTTTCCCCTCCTTTTCAGTTGGCTGCCATATGTATCACTGGATTGTGTCTGGCCCCTGGAATAGGACCTGGACCTCACCCCAGTAATGTATGTATATAGTAGTTTTTCCCCTATGCCTATTTTGCATTTTTAAACTTACCTCAGTGGACTCATATTGCACTTGTCCCTTTGTGCTTGCCTTACTTCCCTTAGCATAATTTCCTTCAGTTCTTCCCATGCGGCGATGTGTTCATCACTGCTTTTTAGGGATGTGTAGTACTCCATTGTATGTTCCACAGTTTTTTAATCCATTTGTCTGTTGATGGAAATTTGAGTTGTTTCCAACTCCATGTGATTGTAAACTGTGCTGCGATGAACATTGAGCACAGATGTCTGGCTGTCATTTGTTTTTTTGTCTCTTCTGGGTATATGCCCAGTCGGGGGATTACTAGGTCATATGGTAGTTCAATTTCCATCTGTTCTAGATATCACCATAGTGGCTATACATACCTACAGGTCCACCAGCAGTGGATGAGAGTTCTTATCTTACCACAGCCCCTCCAACACTTGTTACTTTCTGATTTTTTGAATTGGGCTATCTTTGTGGGTGTTAGGTGGTATCTCATAATTTTTTTAATTTGCATTTCTCTTATGGCTAATGATCAGGAACATCTTCTCATATGTTTATTGGCCATTCAGATTTCTGCCCTTGTGAACTTCTGATTAGGTCCTTCACCCACCTCCTCAGTGGGCAATTAGTTTTTTTCTTATTTAAGGTTAGTAGAGTACTGTAGATTATAGTAATAAAGCCTTTGTCTGATGCGTCATTGCTAAAGATGTTTTCCCAGTCTGTGGGTTTTCTTATTACTCTCGGTGAATTCTTTAGATGTACACAGGTGTTTTATCTTCAGTATATCCCACTTGTCAATTTTCACATCATCTCTATTTGTGTCCCTCCCGATTTCCAAAAGCCTATGTATTCCCTGTGTCAATGTTCTCAGGTTTGACCCAATTTCCTCATTGTTGGCCCTGATAGTTTTGGGGTTTTACCTCAAAGTCTGTGATCCGCCTTGAGTTTATTATTGTGCATGGAGTAAGGTAAGGGTCTTGCTTCATTTTTCTGCAGGTATATATCCATTTTTCCAGCAACACTTGTTGAAGAGGATATTTGCTTCCCATTTGATATTTTTGGGGCCCCTATCAAAGTTCAGTTATCTGTATGCTGATGATTTTATTTCTGGGTTTTCAGTTCTTTTCCATTGGTCTGAGTATCTGTCATTATGCCAATATCATACTTTTGAGCACTGTCGCTGTATAATAGGTGCTAAAGTCAGATAATGCAAGCCCTTCAACTGTGTCCTTCTTCTTGAGGAATTCTCTGCTAATTCTGGGCTTCTTCCCTCTTATATGAAGTGGGTAGTCAGTTTTTCCAATTATTTGAAGAAAGATGATGGTATTTGTATTGGGATAGCATTAAACTTATATAGTGTCTTGCACAGAACTTACATTTTTACTATATTGTGTTTTCTGATCCATAAGCATGGGATATTCTTCCATTTGTTGAGGTCACTCTTGGTTTCTTATAATAGTCTTCTGTAGTTTTCCTTGTACAACTCTTTTTTTTTTTTTTAAGTCAGGTATATCCCTCAGTATTTCAATTTGTGCCTGGCTATTGGTAAGGGTACTACCCTTTTGATCCGTGGTCTTGTCCGATGAGTATAGCAGTCTGCTAGACTTCTGTTTGTTGATCTTGTATCCTGCCACTCTGCCATACTCCTCTATCACTTCCAGCACTCCCCTTGTGGAGCTTTTGGTATTTTCCATATATAAATTCATATCATCTGCAAATAACGATAGTTTTACCTCTTTCTTCTTTAGGTGAATAATTTTGATATCTTTTCTTTGCCCTATGTTGTTAGCTAGGACGTACAGTACTATGTTAAATAAGAGTGGGGACAAGGGACCTCTTTGTCTGGTCTTCTTTTTCAGTGGGATTTCTTTAGTCTTTTCTCCATTGACTATCACATTGGCTGTTAGTTTTTCATATATAGCTTGTATTATATTACAGGATTTTCCTTCCATTTCTGTGTTAGTTTGGGTAAACTGGAAAAATAAATCCACAGAAACTCATATGTATGAGAGAGTTTTATATAAAGGGTAAGTGTACATTAAGAAAGCATCCCAACCCAGGGCTTTCCAAGCACATAAGTCCAACATTAGCCCATATGTCCGACACCAATCTACAAAGTCCTCCCCAGTCTCACAAAACACATGTAATGACACCAACTTCAGGAGGAAAGCTGAATCAGTGAGTGTATAAGCATCTCAGTGCTGGCAGGGGTCTCCACACAGTTGCTCCAGCACCCAGGGCTGCATCAGGGTAGGTCCTTGTGGTTTCTCCTCAGGGATGTCTTGCAGGAAGTAAGCCCTGTCAGCTGAAGCAGAAACAGAGAATTTCTGGGACCATCAAAGAAGAAGAGGCACCAGCGGAACACTTTGAGACCCCTGCCTGAAGTGGCAGAGGCACTAGTGGCCATGGCATGCTGAAACCAGAGGCACCAGAGCAGAGCAGCCAAAGCACTGAGCCCAGAGACCGTGAAGCAAAGAAGAGGGTGGACTTCTCAGCCCAAGGAATGAGGTAGAGGCGAAGGGACCTTTTGGCTGAGCCATTGAGGACCAGAGAGACCAGGGAGACACTGGACTGCTGACTGAGGAGGGGTGCTTCTGTGAACCTTAATGTTTTCTGATCTTGCCTTGTGGTGTAACCTGTTAGATCCCTAATAAACACCCATAATCATTGTCTGTGTGTTCTGTGTGAACACTGCAAAGATTTACTGTAACCACCAGAGATGTAAACTTCTGTACGAAGGAACAGCTTATGGTATCAGAACATGGTAAAAAAAATGAAGGGTAGAGGCATGTCCTTGTGGCAATCTGCGTTTGTTTGATGTGGGGTTGAATTTTTCTTCTCCCTTGTGTAGCCAGAGGAGGTCACATGTGTTCCTCATTGACATTTACAAAATCATGCTGTATCAGTCAATAGATAATTATGAATTCCCTTAAGCACAATTTTGTAAATCATAATGGTTGAGTCAATCAATTTGTTAATTGGGCTATTTGGGGGCCAGCCTGAATAAATACTCTCCCTACCCACCCCTAGAGCAGCAAGCTGTGACAAGAAGAGAGGAAGAGATCTTGGCTTAGCAGACTTTTGATTGTTAGCTAAGAATAAACAATGACATGGAGTCTGGCCTTCATCCTTGGCAAAAGCTTCTCTTTATGCTAAGCACCTAGATTTTCAGGTCTCCTTCAACCTTCACGTGTAATTGTTATGAGATGGACTGTTAGTCATAAGGTTAGCAGTTCCAAACCAGCAGCCTCTCCATGGGAGAAAGATGAAGCTTTTTACTACCATAAAGATTATAGGGTTACAGTTTCAGAAACCCACAAGGGCAGTTCAACCTTGTTCTGCAGAGTCACCATGAGCCAGAGTTGACTCAATGGTAGTGTGTTTGGTTCAGTCCTGGAAACTGGAAGTAATAATTCTATTGTGTCTAGTATCCAATGACTTAGTAAATATAATGTGCTCCGAGAAGTATAAATCATAAGTCAGAAATTAGAAAATAGATTTGGAAGATTAGCTGATCTTTCTGAAAGGATTTAGGAAGTATATAAGGGGACTTGCTCTCATCAATACAAGTGTTTCCAGGAAAAAATTTCTAAGTAAAAAATTTGCAAACCAAACCTGAGTTTAATTGAGCTAAAGGTATATAATCAGCTCCCTTCCTCCCCTGGTGTAATTATACTGCAAGTGAGAATGGGGCTTATAAAAGGCAAAGCAACATCTTTGCTATAAAGCAAATGCTTCCTCACAGTGATTGAGATGGATTAATTGGAGACGTGGAGGGAACATTTGAGGAAAATGGAAACCATGTAATAAAGGTCGAGTTTGAATCACTATTCTCTGCAAAGTCAGACTCAGCCCTTGGATTCCAAGCAGTCCCAGATCTTGGTCAATAGTCACCAGCTCTTTCCAGCAAGAGCAGAAATTCAGCCTGGCTCTAACAACTGTAATACACAATCTTTCTAACAATGCTTCAAGCTAACTATTATTACTCATATTGACAATTCATAGGTAAGAAGAAGATTTCAATAATGATCCAGGTTCTCCTTGAGCTCAAAGTCCTGTTCCTTTGGAAAAGAGTCAACTTCCCTTTGGGTGACACTCCTGCTAACCCTCTGCACAGCCTGCTTCTCTGTCTGACTTCTTACTTTTGGCAAAGCAGCCACAGGTTCTTGATTACATTCTTGATTAGAAATGTCTAGGAAGGTCTCCACAAACCTAAAACAATAATGGAAGTCAACCTGTAAAGCATTATATAATCACTGTTATTTACTTAACTATGATTCTCCCCCGCCCAATGTAATTAAATATTTATGAAGGAAATTGACATTCCATAATTTGGTCTTGAGAAAAAGTACCAGGCGCTTAATGATGCCTCTAGTGAATGGGAAAAACCCCACACATTTATTTCTTTAAATCATATCCTGGATTTCAGTTGTCAGGAAGATTTGCCAAAGCTTTTCCGATGACCACAGCACTCTTTACCTGAACAAAGACTTGCCATTGGCATTCCAATGAGTCTTATCCAAGGTGTCTTGTCAGCAATCTTTCAACTAAAGATCTGGCAAAAGAGAAAGTCTAGAGAACCCAAACCCAAAGCTATGGCCCTGAAGTTGGTTCTGACTCACAGCAATAGGGTAGAAGCTGCTTCACAGTCGAGCCAAGGCTATACATCTTCACAGAAACAGGCTGCCACATCTTTTTCCTGTGAAGCAGCTGGCGGATTCGAATTGCTGATCTTTTGATTAAAGGTTGAACCCTTTAACTATGCTCACATACATTCTAACCCTTTAGCCCTCTCTTTCCAGACCTAGTCAGATATAGCCAGTCTTCTAAGGGTGATTAAAGGCCATTCATCTCTTTGTAGAAAATTCACCTGCTGTTTCCCTGTTGAGGTCTAAGATATCTTTTACCCCATGCTTTGGTTGAACCAAGTAAGGTTCATCTTATTTTGCCAGTTTATCTCCCCTCTTGGGTGGAAATTAGTCTCCCTCTCCCAGTGAAAGGCCTCAGAGACAAAAAGTCATTTGAAGATATTTAATGAGATTAGGGTGGTGGATGATGTAGACCTTACTGAATCTTCTCACAAAGCAGGCATTACTTGAAGAAACAAGATGAACTCTCTCATAGTAGAGCTCAGCCAGGCAGTATGTCTCTCCAGGCCAGAACTGTGGAGTTAGCCAACGATGAGATTAAGCCTCCCTGCTCTAGGACCCTATCAAATGAAATCCCAATCTTCTCTGCTCTGCCTGACTAGTTGAGGAGGGCTGTTCTCTCTAGCGCAGGCCCTTAGCTTCAGGAAGATACTGGGGGCAATCTTGGCAGCATTTTGGTGCCCCTACTTACATTCAGAAGCACTGGTAGTTCAGCAGCAAAAGTTTTGCCTCCCATGTAGGAGACCCTGGTTTGAGGCCCAGCCAACTCACACTTGCAAGGCTCCTACCCTTCTGTCACTGGGGGCTTGTGTGTTGCTTTGATGATGAACTGATGTCAGTGGACCTTTGAGACTAAGAAGAAAGGCATGGAGATCTAGTTTTGAAAATCAGATAATGAGAACTATGGTTCATAATGGTTTGATCTCTAACCAATCATGGGGATGGTGCAGGACCAGGCATGATGTCACTATGACTTGGGAACCAACTAACAATAAAAGAACTACAACTTAAGTTCAGCATCTCCAAAAAAATCACCAGGGCACAAACCATAGGAGTCAGCTAAAAGACAGAATTATGCAGTGTCCCTAGATGATTTCCCCCCTGCTTTAGATGAGTACTATGTAATAACAAATAATAATGATGTTATTATTCGAGGGGGTATATACAATGATTGAATGAGATATTGCATATTTACCAAGTACAGTATCTCATGTAAGCCTTACAATAGCTTGATGAGGGAGGTATTAGGGTCATACATTTTCTCCCCTCTTTCTTTTGGGAATGAAGGGCCAGAGTGGCTACATTGTTTTCCATAGCCATCTGGAAAAAGCCCAAGATTTAAACCAGAGTTTGTCTGATTCCAAAGCAGAACTAGAAAACACATGTGAAGACATGTGTAAGCACACAATATTTATATTTATTTACATACTTATTTTTATTTCAATATTTCTATGCCTATCTTTTTTCTATTAAACATAATAAATTCATCTGTATTCTGTTATTCCAATCTCACACCAGAGGGTACATCCTGGTCTTCTCTCTTTCTATATTTGTAGCCCCACTTTTATGTAGATGAAGATGACATTGTAAATATGTGCCCAGGTACAGTAGCTGGCCTGCCATGTGGAATCCCCTGTGCATTAGAAAGAGGTGTTCCTTCCTCAAAGAGGCAAGAGAAATGTGGGCTAGATTCCAGCTTCTCTTCTCTCCTTATAATGAATTGAATGGCAGCGCCCTCAAAGATATGTCCACCTAAACATGTCATTATGACCTTAATTGGATAAAAGGGCCTTTAGCTTGTAATTAAGTTAGTGATCTCCAGAGGAGATCATCCTGGCTTAGAATGAACTCTAAATTTAATGATGAGTGTCCTTAGCAGAGAGGAGGAGGGGAGAATACACATAGGGGAGAAGATATTGGGACAGTGAAGGTCAAGACACTGGATTGATGCACCCACCATCCAAGGAGTGCCATAGATGGTTATCAGCCACCAGAAGCTAGGAAGAGGCACGCCACAAATTTCCCCTCAGATCCACCTGAAGGAACCAATAGTCCTGACCTTTGATGTTGGGCTTCATTGTTTTCAGTGACCCACTTTGTGGTCCTTTGCTATGGCAACCCTAGGAAAGCAAAATATCCCCTCAGCGGTCCATCTTCATTGCAGTGCACACAACTAGGTGATCAGTTCATGATGGGGGCAGTAAATTATGTATGCCCAGGTTCGCTTCTGTCAGAAAAATAGCATGGACACATATAAGGAACTTGTGACTAATAGAATTTCCCTTTGGAGAATCTTTCATAGCTGATAGTGTAGTGGGATAATAAAAATAAGTGTCATTAAAATTTCTAGCTCGGATAGGAAAATCATTACATTCCTGAGTGTTGTTAATATCACCAATTTTATCTCACTGGGCATAATTGAAAGAGATTTGACTGATCTGTTACAGATTATTTTTTTAACCTCATGCCCGACTATATGTCACACGAAGCACTGAATCAGAAGCAGGTTGAAATAAAAAAACAACCTATGCCCGTCTTCCGAAAGCTTGGCTAACAGCCAAGAAGCAGTTGATCTGTCTCTGATGTACAGTACATAATTCAAAATGACATTGGTGGTAAGGAGGGAAAAAAGCCTTGCCTAATTTCACGTACATGGACAGTAAAGCTTGCTGGCAGATTTACGAGTTTCAACCCGCTAAACACTCCTGGGTTGAATTCTTTTTCGTGAGCTTGTCTTTGAAGAGAGACAAGTCCGCCCATCTTCAGGCCCTTTGGATGATCCTTTGCAGGGACTTGATGATCTTGAAATCTTCCAGAGAGAAGACAATTATCTTTGACTCCTTGCTACAAATGATATCAGTGTGCGGTGTAGAGCCTGAGTCGGAGGCTTTGAAAGTGACCCTGACCCACCTAGATGGCTTTTTACATGAAGGGCACAAAGCGATCATGATCACCAACATTGTATTGGAGGCATTCTGGGAAGTCCCCGTTCTCCTTTGAGGGGTCCGGACTACAAACATTGTCAAGCGACACCAAACTCCAGGCTCCCACAACTGTTCAGCCCATTGTTCCATTGCAACCTTTCATGGGAGTGAGGAGAATGCAAGACCACCCTTCAAGAGAGGAACAGAGCCAACACTCTAGTTCCGACAGTTGGCAGCTCCTGTCTGTGCTTCCAAGAGTCTTCAAAGGTTCAGGCTCATGAAACCTTTGATCTAATTAATGCCTTCACTTGTGTGATGAAGGACAGGCAAAAGGCAAGCCCCATGGGCTCTTTAAGGATTCTTTCCTAGCCACCCGTTTCTAAAAAGTACTGTTTAGGTACAAGGTCCCTACTAAGGAGAAGAGGACTGACCTCTTTGTGAGATCAGTCTGGAAGAGTTTTTCTCCAGCAAACACACTGCCATTGAGTCCATGCTGACTCACAGTGACCTCAAAGGACAGGTACAACTGCCCCAGTGAGCTTTCGAGCCTGTAACTTTACAAGAATAGAGAGCTTCTTTCTCCCAACAGGTGACTGGTGATTTCAAACTCAAGGTTAGTAGTTTAACACAGAACCACTATGTCACTAGGGGTGCTCAATAAATGAGTCCCTTGCTTCTCTCCTAGTTAGCATGGGAAAAAACCCCTAAAAACCAAAAGGAAACAAAATAAAAACCGACTCACTGCCAGTGGACGGATTCTGACTCATGGCGACCCTATAGGGTGGCATGGAAGAAAGGAGTGGGCAGATTCTATTCAATGTTGAGCTGGGTCTGAGAATTTTTTGGTCAGCCCTTAATCAGAGCCAAGCTCAGGAGTCACTCTCCTCATCACCCTCTGCCATCTACCAGGTAAATTCTCACCACAGGTGGGTGGGAGATATGATCACCTAGGTAGTGAGGGGAGATTCTAGCGAGTTCTTTATTAAGATCAGCTTCTAGCTCAGCCTCTGCCTGATTCTCACGGGGAAAGGCTCACCTGCCCACACTTGCATTCTCTCCCTCGGTGGACTGCAGACAGTAGATACAATTTTAGAACGTAACAGACCAGAGTTTGAACCCTTTCCCCCATTTCCCAGCTGAAGCACATGGGTAAGCCTGTACTGTTTCTCCAGGAGTAGGTGGTATCAATAGAGTAAGAGAGAGAACAGGATTGACTGGGATAGGAAAAGAACTTGGTGTAGCACCCACACCTTAGCAAGCATATCATGTCTGGTAACCTTTACTGCTTTGACTTAAAATTCTGAGTTGAGAAACATTCTTTAAGTTACTCACACACAGTCCTATTTTAAGGCCACGTGACAGGAAACAACCACCCAACCACCCATAGCAGCGCTATGGAGGGTTTCTCAGGCTCTCCATCTTTCTGGGGCAGACAGCCTTATCTTTCTCCTGAGCCTGACAGAAGTGCCACGCTAATTTACCAACACTCAGTGTGAAGCCATGTTATAGATTCATAGTCTCACGAGACAGGAGGGACCTGAGGGTGCTGGGGAGGCCACGGGTGAGAGGGCAGAGGAAGTGGAAGCAAGCTTTGATGTTCTTCTTCTTTTTTTTTTTTTTACCAAATTTTCCAAGCTTCTAAAAGGTTCCTATTTCTTAAAAAGATAATTAAGAGGCCCCAACCAGAGGTTACTTTATTTTCACCCTCGGGTGGTACAGTCACACTCATCTGACTGCCCTGTGAGTAGAACCTCCCCATGAGTTTTCAAGACTGTATCTCTTTAGGGGAGTAGAAAGCCCCGTCTTCCCCCTTGGAGCACCTGGAGGTACCGTAGCAACACCTAAAGCCCACTGCACTGCTCTGAGGAGGTGGAGTCGAAAGGGTCAGGCTGTAAAATGGAGCAAATTTAGAATTTTATTCTAAATAAGGGAATACTGTAGTGGAAACACAAGCTGTCATTCTACAAGGGGAAACACACACAAAGAAAAGGAAAAGGAAGAGAAAGAGAGAGAAGTCTGAAGTGCCAACAATTCTTGCCTGTAGCTCTGAGCATCAAGGTCATTTGAAGGCAAAGGTTCCTAAACAAACCATACATGAAACGGAACTGTAGGGAGCTGTTTTCAAAACTCGGCACACAATGCGCTCAGCTTGAAAGACCCAGGAGCTCAGAAGCAAATGAAGGCTGTACCGAGGTTGCAAGCACAGGGCATGGGGTCAGACGAGCAGGTTCCGGATGTCAGGTGGAACACTGATCAATTGTGTGACGTGGCCTCAGCTCCTAGCTCTGCAAAATGGAAATGATAATAAGACCTTCTACCTGTGAGCAGTAAAAGGACTTCGCTAAGTGCTTGACCTCTACGTGTCATGACCACTCTCATCATCATCATGGTCACCATCTCATTCTTATAACAGAAACTAAAAGTACCTGCATTGGCCTTACATGGAAGAGTGGTGGGGAAAAGTCAGTTTGAGTTTACATCATAATCAGAGAATCCTACCACCAGGAGTCGGTGCTTTAAAGCTTAGGTATCTTCAGACTAAATCTAGTTAGAGGGATTGAATGATGATGGCGATAGAACCGAGAAGAGAATTTGCAGCCACAAATAGAGGAGCTGCCCCGGTAGAGGGTTCCTCAGTGAGCCAACTCTCCATGTAGTGGGCAACTGGTTCTCGAACAGCATATGGAGACCTTGGGGAGTCAAGAAGTCTTGGATTTAGACTTCTCTGCAGGAAAGGCAAATACTCTACAAATAAACGAAGTGCTAGACCACATGTGGCAGGCAGCTGCAGGCTTTCCTGAGCATTAATTTGATACCAATCCATGCATGCATGACAAATGGGAGAACCCAAAATGACCATTAGGACGGTAATGTGTGTGAGTAAGCCATCCACACTCTCGGCAAGTGAAGGGTCATATAAATATGAAATATTTCCACTCCCTATTACTACTACTAATGTGTCACCTGGCTGAAGCAGTTCCTTAAATACTTTATGTTCCGCTGGAATCAAGTCATTAATCCCATTTATTTAGTTAATGGAGAAGCTCTGAGCCCAAATTAGGTCTCTGAGAAGATGGATTACTGGAATTGCCGGCCATCAGAGATCATTTCCACCCTCATCTCTGCAGATTAAATATTGCTTTTCCATAGAAACCCCTACCCTACACCCTCTACCCCCACTCTGCAAGGCTGTCCCTGGGTCACAAACATTCTCTTTATGGACAACTCTTATTTAATGTTATATTAACATTTCCCTCAAAGAGTCCTGGTGGTGCAGTGGGTTAAGCGCAAGGCTGCTACCCACAAGGTTGGTGGTTTGAACCTACCAGCCAACCCTTGGGGGGAAGGTGAATCTATGCTCCCACAGAGTTACAGTCTCGGCAATCATATGGAGCAGGTCGACTCTGCACGATGGGGTTGGTATGGGTTAGGCTCGATGGCAGTGAGGTCTGTCTTGTTTTTCTTTTGGTTTAAATCTGTCTTCACGTTGAAATGATTGAACCAACCCCTACTTGCAACAAATGTCACAATCACCATCATTTGCTGCACGTGCAGCTTTTAAACAATGAAATGGCTTCCACCCCAGTTTTGCACTAAAGGCAAAATCAGCATCGTGTACACCTGTTCTGACTCATCTACCAACAACCAAAGCAAACTCACCACCGTCGAGTGGATGCCGACTCAGTGACCCTGTGAGACCAGCGAGAACTGCCCTGTGAGTTTCCAAGACCATCGTCTTTCCAGCAGCACAAAGCTTCATCTTTCTTCCACCGAGCAGCTGGTGTTTGAGAACTGCTGATCTGTGGAGAGCAGCTCAATGCCTAACGACTAGGGGGCGTGACTCATTAAGCATGGATCTGCTTGTAACTTGGGAACCCCCTGTATTTGAACACTGGATAATAGTCTGGAAAGGAGTGGGTCTCATACCTTAAGATGGATTTGCATTTTCAAGATTGCAGAGTAATCCTGGCCCGTTACTAAGAAAGAAATGAAAGAAGGAAGATGGGAGGGAAATAAAAACAAAAGAAGAAAGGAGAAAGGAAAGAAAATGGCATATAACTAACAGAGGAGTTAGTAGCTCTACTCAAGAGATCTACAAGAGGACGACTGCTAAAACCCCTCCCAGAACCCAGGGTCTTTCCTACCATGTCCTGTCCTTTTTATTGGCTATTGGAATGTTCCCGAGCAAGAAGACTGAATGTTAAGGGAGCAGCAGCCTCCCTCAGAGAACCTCCTTCTAGAAGCTGATTATTTGAGCAACACTGATAGCATACTTTTGGCTTTTGATAGTGGTGGTGCAAAGACCTGGTGAATTGCCTGGAAGTAATCCACATTTGCGCCCATTTAAAAAAAAAAAGACATTAAAAAGAATGTGGAAAGTATGAAACAATGCCATTACTATCACATGCTAATAAAGTTTTGCTGATGATGATTTAAAAAATAACTACCCATCAATATATTTACAGTAAACTGCCAGAACTTCAGCATAGATTCAGAAGGTGGCATGGGACATGGTTTCTCATTGCTGATGTCAGATGAATCTTGGCCCAAAGAGAATAACCAGAAAGCAAGTTTACCTGCATTTTATCAATGGTGTGAAAGCATTCAACTGTGTGGATCATAACAAATAATGGACAACATTGCAAAGCTTGGCATTCCAGGACACTTCATTGATCTCACGCCGTCCTTGCACACGAATCAAGGAGCAGTTGCTAGAATAGAACGAAGGGTATTGTAGTTGCTGTTATGGGCATCGAGTCGGTTCTGACTCAGAAAGACCCAAGCACAACAGAATAAAACATGGCCTGGTCCTGAGCCATCCTCACAATTGTTCCTGTGCCTGAGCCCGTTCTTACAGCTACTGTGTCCATCCGTCGCTTGAAATTGGACATGGTGTTGGTTGTATTCCTTCACCTTATCCATTCATTTCGTATGCTGAACAAATAGTTCAAGAATCTGGGATCTGTAAAGAATGTGTATTAGGGTGGGAGCAGGGCTCATCGATCACCTGTGATATGCAAATGTGAAGGCAACTATAAGCCTTTACTGACAAAGATCAAAGGCCAAAGGCTTCAGGATGGCTTGCGTCTGAACATAAATAAAATGAAAATCCTACAATTGGACCAATAAACGACCATACTGAACTGACAAAGAAATTGAAGCTGCCGAGGATTTAATTCTTCTTCACTCTGCAAAAAATGTCCATGGAAGCAACAGTCAAGAAATCACCTAGCTTATTGCATTGGGCAAATCTGCTGCAAAAGACCTCTCTATAAATTTAACAAGCTAAATGGGGAGCTGATATGAGGGTCTCAAGTGGGAAGAGAATGCTTTGAAAATGATGATGGTGGCATAGGTGCAAATGTGCTTGACACACTTGATGAATGTATGGATTGTGATAAGAGCTGTAAGAGCCCCCAATAAAAGTATTAAAAATTTTTTTTAACTAGATAAGGTGTCATTTTGATGACTAAGATGCCCCTGACCCAAGCCACGGCATTTTGAATAATCTCATATACATGCCAGAGTGAGACTATGGAAAGGAAGACTGAAGAAAAATTAATGCATTCCAATTGTGACATTGGCAAAGAATACTGAATTTACTATGGACTAGCAGAAGAACAAGCAATTCTGCTTTGGAAGGAGGACCGCTAGAATGCTCTTTAGAAGTGAGGATGCCTTTGTCTTCTTTACTTTGGACAGGCATGCCATCTGGAGAGACAGATCACTGGAGAGAGGCAGCATTCCTAGGGTTACCAACCCAGGTCTGGCTTGGCTCAACTGAGAAAACCAAGCAAGCAAGCAAGCAAATAAACAAACAAACAAACAAACAAAAATAGACTTGGTGAAAAAGAAAGGGGAAAAGCTTTGCTTTGATAAATCAAACCAGGAGCACGCCAGAACTATAGTCAACAAAGCAAACACCGCCCCCCACCAAAAAAGAAAAAGAATTTCCAGTTTTATATGTGTACCAAGAAAACCAAACTCACAGCTATCAAGTCAATTCCGACTCATATCGACCCTATAGGACAGGGTAGCACTGCCCTTGTGAGCTTCTGACACGCTGGGGAGTAGAAAGCTCCATCTTTCTGAATCAGAGCAACTAGTGGTTTCAAACTGCTGACTTTGTGGTTCAAAGCCCAACTTGTAACCACTACACCACCAAGGCACCTTGTTTATACGTGTACAGCAGGAAGTAAGTTAAGGGGATTATGAATATGTTAACAGTTTTCTCAGGAGCAGTCATGAATATGCATTAGAGTGGGGTTTTGATTCTTGACTGGATATGGCTAATATATCCCTTGCCTTCAAATAATTTCTGAGTTAATCCACTGATGTTTTTCTGGCAATTTTGGTTCCTTAACCAAAGTATTTTTTTCAAGGTTGACCTGAAATTGCGATGCCTTTCTGTGCATGTTTGGCTATCTAGGTTTGGTTATAACTGATACTTGCTTGTTTTGATTGGATACTTTCCAGGGAGGAAAGGGGCAAAAGAGACAGGTTATTAAGAAGGCTAATTATGGGCAACATACAAGATATAAGAGGGGGTACACCCCCTACCCAATGGAACTCAACCTCATTTTGGACTTCCATCAACTTCCTGAATGGACAAAAATTCCAAAACAAACAAACAAACAAACAAACAAACAAACAAACGAACGAACAAACAAACCACCCAACCAACCAAAACACCCCAAAACAAAACAAAAAACACCCCTACACTTGTGCTCAAAGACTGACAATGGACCATTGAAGAGATGGGGACGTTATCTGGACTATCTTCAAACTTCAGTGAATTTTAACAGAAAATTTGGGAATGAGGAGGGTTGCTACAAAATTTGTGCCTTGGGTTCTGACTGACCAGGAAAAAGGGGGTTGAGTGGAAACATGCTGTTCTATTCAGCCAATGGGGTCGACCAGGGGTCTTCCACCACGCCTCCCTGTGGAATCCTTGAAAAGGCAGAAGCCCAGAGGAGAGGAGATCTTAGGACAAGGACAAGAACCGAGACGAGAGAACTTAGAACGGAGGAGAAGGACCTAAACGGAGGAGGGAGAACTCAGGCGCAGAGAGCTTTGGCACGCGTTGCGGGACGCAGAGCCGCTTTCAGCTAGGCCGCGTGTCCGGGAGGAGCCCCTTGGGTGCCGTGTAAACCTGAAACTTCTTCTAACTTTCATAAAACTCACTTCGATCACGGAAAAAAAAAAAGAAAGAAAGAAAGAACAGCTCCAAAGTGACCCAGACTTTCCCCCCAAGGCCATTACTGGTGACAAGACATGGTGCTATTCTTTTGCTCAAAAAATCATTTTATTGGGGCTCATACAACTCTTATCATAATTTATACATACATCAATTGTATAAAGCACATTTGTACATTTGTTACCCTCATCATTCTCAGAACATTTGCTCTCCATGTAAGCCCCTGGCGCCAGTCTTCATTTTCCTCCTTTCCCTGCTCCCCCCTCCCTTGTGAACCCTTGATCATTTATAAATTATTATTTTGTCATGTCTTACACTGTCTGACATCTCCCTTCACCCACTTTTCTGTTGTCCGTCCCCCAGGGAGGAGGTTATATGTAGATCATTGTAATCGGTTCCTCCTCTCTACCCCACCCTCCCTCCACCCTCCTGATCTCACCACTTTCACCACTGGCCTTGAAGGGATCATCCGTCCTAGATTCCCTGTGTTTCCAGTTCCTATCTGTACCAGTGTACATCCTCTGGTCTAGTCAGATTTGTAAGGTAGAATTGGGATCATGATAGTGGGGGGTGGGGAGGAAGCATTTAGGAACTCGAGGAAAGTTGTATGTTTCATCCTTGCTACACTGCATCCTGACTGGCTCATCTCCTCCATGTACCCCTTCTATAAGGGGATGTCTAGTTGCCTACAGAGGGCTTTGGGTTCCCACTCCACACTCCCCCTCATTCACAATGATATGATTTTTTTGTTCTTTGATGCCTGATACCTGATCCCTTCGACAATTTGTGATCACACAGGCTGGTGTGCTTCTTCCATGTGGGCTTTGTTGCTTCCGAGCTAGATGGCCA
This sequence comes from Echinops telfairi, assembly GCF_000313985.2. Classification (NCBI taxonomy): domain Eukaryota; kingdom Metazoa; phylum Chordata; class Mammalia; order Afrosoricida; family Tenrecidae; genus Echinops; species Echinops telfairi. Next base: position 19,932,764 of record NW_022103968.1, read on the forward strand.
CTTGTTTACCTTCAAGCCTTTAAGACCCCAGCCGTTATATCTTTTGATAGCCTGGCACCATCAGCTTTCTTCACCACATTTGCTTATGCACCCATTTATCTTCAGCAATCGTATCTTGGAGGTGAATGCACAATAATATGATTTTTTGTTCTTTAATGCCTGATAACTGATCTCTTTGGCACCTCGTGATCACACAGCCTGGTGTGCTCTTCCATGTGGGCTTTGTAACTTCTGAGCTAGATGGTTGCTTGTTTACTTTCAAGTTTTTAAGACCCTAGATGCTATATCTTTTGATAGCCGGGCTCCATCAGCTTTCTTCACCACATTTGCTTATGCACCCGCTTTGTCTTTAGCGATCATGTGGGGAAGGTGAGCATCATGGAATGTCAGTTTAATAGAACAAAGTATTCTTGCATTGAGGGAGTACTTGAGTGGCGGCCCAATGTCCATCTGCTACATGGTGCTATTCTTATGACCCCCCAAAACAAACATCAATCAAGCCAGTGGAAGATGTCATCACTACCTCACCCCCCAAAAGCTCATCAGGTGAAATCCAAGATCAAGACAAAGTTCATTTGTTTATTTGATGTGAGGGGGATAGTGCATTTGGAGTTCATTCCATCAGGTCAGACTGTTAACCAAGTTTTCTATTGAGAGGTTACAAAAAGATTGCATAACAATGTGCAATTAAAAAGACCTGATCTGTGGCAGATGGGAAGGCTGGTTTTGCCACCACGACATTGCACCTGCTCATGCAGCCATCTCAGTGCACCAGTTTTTGGCAGAAAACAGCATGCCTCTCTTGCTCCACACACCTTACTCACCTGACCTCACTCTGTGAGACTTTGTTTCTGCAAAGGAAGAGGAACATGAAAGAACAGTGAGTTTACAACATAAAACAGGTGAAGAAAAATGCAAAGGAGGTGCTGAAGAGGTTGAAAAATTTTCCAAGAATGAAATTGCAGATTTAACAAATGTATTAAGTGTAATGGAAAGTACTTTGAAGGTGATCAGGTTGTTTTGTAAAAAAAAATTTTAATACCTAACTTTGGGGCAAAAAATCCATTTTTTGAGGGGGTACCATTTTGTATATTTCAACATCCTATGACAACACCACATATTCTAAGGGTAAGTTCCTTGGCCAAGCTGTGGAATTTTAACGTTACAGAGGGCTAAAGAGGTTGGATAGTGGTCTCGGTAAAAATACAGGGTCAGCATAAAAGGAGGAGAACCAGATAAGATGAACTGCAGCACTGACTGCCGCACTGGGCTCAAACATGACAAGTATTGTGAGAATGGAGCATAGGGAGACAACATTTGTTCTGCTACACACAAGGTTGCTATAAGTTAAAACCACTCAACTGCACCTAAAAGCAACAACAAAGCCCCTGTATCCAAAGAGAGGGAGATGCCAAGTCTCTCTGTGTCCATGGCCCCAGTCGAGACATTCTCGGCTGCACCACTTTCCTTGCTCTGCAATTACAGGCATCATTAGAGGAGGAAGTTGCAGCAAGAGATCCTCATGGAGTTCAATGACTGTCAGCCACTCTGGCCAAATGCATACTCAGACCCTTGAGGAGAAGCCCTTTAGCTCTTGGCTGAAGCTGCAAGGATCCCTTTTTAGTATCGATAGGAAGCAAATTTTATTTTTTCAATCATTTTATTGGGAGCTCTTACAGATATAACGTTCCATAGTTCAATCACATCAAGTACCTTTGTATAATTGCTACCACAATAAGTTTCAAAATATTTTCTTTCTTCTTGAATTCCTTGATATCAGCTCATCTTTATCTGCCGCCCCCCCTCCCTTACTCCCTAGGAGCCCTTATTTTTTAATTTAATTTTTATTTTTTGCATTATCTTACACCATCCAATATATCCATTCACATACAATTCTGTTGTTTGCTCCCCTTGAGTGGGGTTATACAGTTATCAATGCTATCAACTTCCCCTTCTCCCCAACCCCCCCTCCCCAAACTCTTCCCTTACCCCCAGGGAATCATTACTCCTGTTACTGTTTCTGAAGGGTTATCTATCTTGGTTTTCATGTATCAAATAATCTTAATTATACAAATGAACATATGCAAGTCTAACATGATTAATGAGACAAAACAAATAGAAACTATAATAGTGAGGAGAGGAAATATTAAAGAAGTAGAGGACAGTTGTGTGCTTCGTAAGTGCTATACCATACCCTGACTTTATCATCCCTTCTGTGTGGCCCTTCTGAGAGGGACTGTCCAATTATCTTACAGGTGGGTTAGGGTCTCTACTACATTCACGCTCCTTCACATTGATTTGTGTTTTAGTCTGGGTACTTTAAAGAAACAAATCCACAGAAACTCATGTATACGCGAGAGGTTTATATAAAGGATAAGTGTGGATCAAGAAAATATCCCAATCCAGTGCTGCCCAAGCCCACAAGTCCAACACTAATACCCATATGTCCAACACCAATCCACAAAGTCTCGTCCATCTCACAAAATGGATGCAATGATGCCAACTGCAGGAGGAAAGCCGAGTCAGTGAATGTGTAAGCATCTCAGCGCTGGCAGGGGTCTCCACACGGCTGCTCCAGCACGCAGGGCTGCATTGGGGTAGGAGAAGCCATGTGGCTTCTCCTTAGGGATGTCTTGCAGGAAGTCAGCCTTGCAAGCTGAAGCAGGGAACTGCTAAGGCAGCTGCACCCTGATGCAACCATCACAAAGCAAGAGACCAGAGAATTAGAAAGGCGAGGCTCACCAAGCCATTTATCCCTCTGCCCTTCAATTAGCCCCACATGTGTTTATCGGTCAGGTTGGCACAATAAACTTAACTAACTCAATTTGGTTGCTTGTTTTTGAACTTCTGGTATCTAGTCCCATCGACACCTCATGATCACACAGGCTGGTGTGCTTCTTCCATATGGGCTTTGTTACTTCCCTGCTAGATGGCTGTTGTTTAACTTCAAGCCTTTAAGACTCCAGATACTATATTGCATGGCTGGCCTCAGCTGGAGATGTGATACCCTCTCCCTAGATAACAGTGCTACAGAGGACTGCCCTGACGGTACAGTTCAGGGAGAGTGGCCGGTTTGACCCACCCACATGGGGAAAACCTAGAGAAGAGTGCAAATGACCGGTGATGGGAGCAAAGCCACGAAGTCCCTGAGGAATCCCGATTGTAGACTTCTGACTCAGGGGGGAGCACTTGGCACCGCATCTGAACTGGTTGGGGGTTACTCACCAGGGGGACTCACTGAAAGACTAAGGTGTAGGTAGGGTGGGTGGGCACTAGACCGCTCCATCCCTGACTGCCAGAATAGCAATGGGGACTTTTAGGATGTGCGTTTTTCAAACTTGAATGCTGAAGACTAAAAGGGTGTATGTATTGTTAGGTAAGCCGGTCCTGGGATGTGGAACCCTGAAAGAAAAAGGGACTAGACTGATGGATTATAACATGTCCTCCTCACTGTTTAACACAGAGAGAGTCATCTACCCTGTGTCAGGCTCCCTGCTAGACTGGGGACTATTTGTATGGTCTTATTTATTTATTCATTCATTCATTCATTCATTCATTTATTTGGTGTTTATGTATTCAAGATAGGCAGAACAGACAATCCCACAGAGGCAGTGATAGGACCAATGGTTCCCCGGGACATGGAAGGGGAGGAGGCAGGGGAAGGTGAGCAGTGAACCAATAATGATGGGGACAGGGGACTAGGAAGGGTTCTAAAATTGATGGCGAGGAGGGTGTAAAATTGACAGTGTAACTTTTCTGGTCCTGTTAGATCAATTGGATTGTATCTGAGAGGAATTACTGAGAGCTGAATGATGGGTAAACATGACAGTGGGGCAGGAGGAAAGAAAAGAGAACAAGAGGAAGGAAGAAAGAAAAAAGATAGATATGTAAATATATAAATACAGGTGTATTTGTTTATATATGCATATGTATAAATACAACAAGGAAGCAGATGGACTTTGGGGCTCTACTTAAATCTTACCTCAGTACAAGAACAGTTTGTTCTAATAATTTGGCACCACGGTATGATAGTCGCCTTCCTGACACAACCGATCGCTGAAAACAAAATGGGTGCGTACGCATGTGGTGAGAAACCTGATGGCGCCTGGCAAATCAAAGGAACAAGTTTCAGAGGCAGCTCCCTACTTCACTGTGGGCCCAGGGTGTCTATACTTTGTTTCCGGAAAGGGTCTCTAGCCCCTGGCTTAGGTGTCCCTAACCCTAAAACTGAAAGTCTCAGTCCGGCTTTGAAGCCACATGCTGGCATAAAAATAAATAGGATTGCTTTAGCATTTGCTGCCCAGAGAAAATAATTGCTGAGAGTGAGAGAATGCGCTTGTCATTATTATGCCAAAGTAATAGGCCTAAGCTGAGACCATTTTGGGCACATTAAGGAAATAATTTCTTCTCTGATGATTTTTGGGGCTGCAGAGGCATCTCATTTCTTAGAAATTCAGAAACCTTGTGACCAGATTCGTTCTCCTAACCCATGGCCTCCCTGCTCAGACATCACCAAGGCCCGTCTGGCTGCGCCCTAGAAGTCAAGGCCATTCACTCTCGGCTCTGCTGGACATTTCCGTGGCTCCTCTGTGCAGTTCTGTGCCCCGTGGCTGCCAGATAGATGCCCTCCTTCTTTCTTCTCATCTTACAAACACTTTACTTGCCCTTCTCATTTGGCTCACATGCTGGGCACTGTGTTCCCGGCACACACCTTTCTCCTGTCACACCACAAGGGCCTGTCAAGCGGGAGTCTGTCTGCCTCCCGCAGGGACCACTCACTCCCAGGCACTAGCGATTACCTTGCGCGCAGTCAGTGCTCTCGGAAGCTCCGTGTTGTGTCTCCCACCCTCCCTTCTGATCGCGTACAGCAGCCTCGCTCACGGGATTGTTTGGGTGCAGTCCGCAATCTTCCTCAAAGTTCCTAGATGGAGGAAATGGTTCACAGGCGCAGATGCTAACAGAGAGGTTAGGGGTTCAAGTCCCCCTAGATCCTCAGAATTGGGATGTATTTCTAGAAACCCAGCTACCGAAAACCCCATGGAGCACAATTCTACTCTGACATAGAAGGCTGAATGGTAGCAACTGGTCTTCAGGGTTTTTCAGCATCTCTGGCACTTCCAACCGTGATTGGCCTCTTTCAAGCTGGGCGGCTCCATTTTCCTTCTGGAAAGCAGCGTCCAGCAGGCCCAGAGTAGGCCCCATGGGTTAATGCTGCCTATTGTGCTGCCGTTCGTCATTGAAAGCTGTGCCATTTGCCCTCCCTTCTCTTTAGCCGTGTGAGTGACGGAGGACCTGGTCTCCACTTTGATTTAGGATGAGCTCTTCTATCACCCAAGGACCTTTCACTTCACTTCAAGGTTGCAGACAGGAACTCCTCATATCTTTTGAGTTTTCAGACTCAGATGACAGACTTCGGGACAGACAGAAGCCAATTCAGTTTCACAACTTCCTGTTTGCACAGAGGGACCTGATCTCCAAGCCACCTTTGGGAGCCTGAAGCTTACTTCCTCAGAGGTGGGCATTCGATTCTAGCGCTGTCTCTGCAGTTACGGAAGCAAACAAATGCGCAGGATCCTGGAGCAGTTCCTCAGAAGTGTGGTCCAGGCATCATCACATCAGGACCATCTGGATGATTTAGATGCGGACAGATTTTTAGGAACATTGATCTAATATTTGGAGGTGATTGATGAGAATCCTAATAAAGGACTCTGTAAAATGGTGTCGGGAGGAATAACATCAGAGCCTGCCTTATCTCAGGTGGGAATAACGAGGACATGTGAGATGTGTGCACCACACCAGGTGACATTGTCAGAGCAAGTGACGCCAAAATGTTTGCCTACAATTTTTTAAGGTAGTGTTTCAGCAGAAATCGAGTGTTTGTAATAAAAATATTCCTATAGTTATGACAACAAAAACATTTATTTTATAAGTCAAGCTTCTAAGCATCAATACACCAACAAGGCTAAAATTGTGTGCTAATTTATGCTCTGAACTTTCTTTTTTTTTTTTAGGTTAAATTTTAAAAAAAATCATTTTATTAGAGGCTCATACAACTCTTATGACAATCCATACATACATCAATTGTGTAAAGCACATTTGTACATTCATTGCTCTCATCATTCTCAAAACATTTGCTCTCCACTTAAGGCCCTGGCATCAGTCCTCATTCCCCCCCCTCCTTCCCTGCCCCCCTCCCTCATGATCCCTTGATAATTTATAATTTATAAATTATTATTTTGTCATACCTTGCACTGTCCGATGTCTGCCTTCACCCTCTTTTCTCTTTTCCGTTCCCCAGGGAGGAGGTTATATGTAGATCCTTGTAATCAGTTCCCCCTTTCCAGCCCACCCTCCCTCTACCCTCCCAGTATCGCCACTCACACCACTGGCCCTGAAGGGATCATCCACCCTGGGTTCCCTGTGTTTCCAGTTCCTAGCTGTACCAGTGTACATCCTCTGGTCTAGCCAGATTTGTAAGGTAGAATTGGGATCATGATAGTGGGGGGGCGGGGAGAGGAAGCATTTAGGAACTAGAGGAAAGTTGTATGGTTCATTGTTGCTACATCGCACCCTGACTGACTAACTCATCTCCTCCCCGAGACCCTTCTGTAAGGGGATGTCCAGTGGCCTATAGATGGGTTTTGGGTCTCCACTCTGCACTCCCCCGCTCATTCACAATGATATGATTTTTTGTTCTGATGATGCCTGATACCTGATCCCTTTGACACCTCATGAGCGCACAGGCTGGTGTGCTTCTTCCAGGTGAGCTTTGGGCTCTGAGCCTTCTAATGTGCTCTGGGCAGTGCTGTCATGATTACCTAACTACCGTGGAACTTGAAATCCTGCAGTTTCATCTGCATGGGCTACAAGCATGCACAGTTGTTTTTGTGTTTGTGTAGTTGCTGATTTTGTAAAAGTTTCCAGCATTTTAGCTACAATATAATATTGTGGCAGTTAGTATTTGTGAACTTAATAGCAATCAATTTTTTTTGAGAATGAAGCAGTAATTGAAGGAAAAGGAGGAGAAAAACCAAGAATGCTTCTGCTATTTTACTTAAAATGGTGTTCTAATAATGCCATAATTTAATATTGAAAGGTTTTATAGCTTTATTGTGTCTCCATATAATCTAAGAAATATTACATTTAAGCAATTTGTAACAATATTTGTCACATATTATCCTCCAATTAAAATTGATAATAAGCATTACTAAGGATCCTGTATGGTTGGTATTCGAGGAGCTCCGTGGTGAGGGTGACAAAACAAACTGCCACAGTGGATGACACCAGTTCTAGGGATGCCACTGGGGTCATCTGAGTCAAGGTCAGTCCCTGTGAGGAAGAAGTCAGACTTACCTCCACTCTGGCCTTTTTACCCCTTCTGACAGCAGCCATCCCTTTGATAGTACGTTCTACTTCCTGTCTGGTAGTTAGGCTTGATGTCACCCAGATTTTGTGGAGGGGTGGAGTCCAAGTTGTCGATCAGGTCACAGCCTGAAGATGCCTCCTGGTAGGTGGGGACTTTCCATGAGAAGGACACTGAGAACCCCCCTTTCCATCGCCCAGCCCCTCTCTCTGGCTCTCTGCTTGCTGAAATTGTGTTTCTGCCTCCACGGGTGGCCCCATGTGGGCCCCCAACCTTGAGAGCTGTCTGTGCCCTACCATGTTTTATCGACCTGGATCCACGTGACTCTGCACCCGCCGACCTGTGGTCTTCCTGCATCCTGCTCCCCCTTTTTGTGTCAACGGCCTGCAGCTACGTGAGTCTGAAGAGGCTCTGGATAGCGTCAGCTGCGTGAACTTAAGTTGGACTGACCTGGGAGGCTTGCTTGATATAAACTTCCTTCTGGAGGTAAAGTTTCTTCTGAGGATCGCTGGATTTGTTTTTCTCAACAACCCAGCCTATCACAATGATTCACTGCAGTGGCCACCCAGAACTTACAGACAGTACGAACAGTTACGTGGCTGAGTAAGGAGTCCACAGTTTGTCATCAGGAAGAAAGAAAAACCAGGGTAAAATTCAGTAACAGGAAGCATACAGGTTTCCCCCAAGAAGAGTGGACATCCCTCCCTTCCCAGTTCAGGGCAGCTTTTTCAGCAGCACTAACTTCCGGGTGGAAGTTCCCTGAGGACAGGCCTATCTGCCCTAGACTCTCTGGGGTTGCTTGGCCGCTTGGCTTGTTCTTACAGGGCATAACCGGTGTTTTAGTTCTTCTAAGGGAGTGACCTGTGGAGGAGGTTCCTACAAGAAACCTCTTGTAGGCGGTTTCTTCTTTCCCCTCTGCTTCTCTCTCTCTCTCTCTCTCTCTCTCTCTCTCTCTTTCCGCTCCTCTTTCTTTTTGCTTCTTCCTGTCTCAACCTCCTCTGTAGGGTAGGTGGCATATATCCACAATTGCCTCATCTGTTTCAGGGCAGGACTCTCCCAAGAGGGCCGCAAACTCACGAATTGACTCTCAGTCGGCTACGGACACTTCATTTGTATAGCTAATTGACCCGTACCTTTAAGGTGCTTGCCAATCACAGGGCGGGCTGCAGCTCAGAACCAGAAAGGCAAAACCCAAAGATCAAACCACATATTGTTTAAAGTTTACCCAGGAAATGACAGTCAACCTGGACCAAAGCAAGTAACCTGGGGTAGAAAACTCCAGCAAAGAAAACTCCTCCGTCAAGTCTGTTCTGAGCCCTGGCAGCCCTACGCACAGCAGAACCACATGGGCCTGCTCCCGCACCATCCTCCTGACCTGCTGGAGCCCATTGTGGCAGCCGCTCGGCCAGTTCATCCCCTTTACCAAGCGTCCACCGGCATTGACTTTACTTGATCACGCGTTTGCTGGGGCTGACGGGGTGGGAGGGTGGGGGATCTCTCAAGCTGTTTTCCAAAGGATGCGGTAAAAGGTCACATAAAGGAATTCATTTCACCACAGTTTCATTGTCTACAGATTCTCTGCCCATCCCTGAGGCAGCTGCACTGGATTATCACTGTCGGTGACACATCAATCAACTCTGTAAGGAAATCCATGAAATCAGTTCATTTCCCAGATTTACAAACGATGCAAACCAAGGAAGGTTAATCCGGAGGCTATAGATGTATTAAACTGTGTCTATTTAACATCAGGTATTTGCATAGTTGGGCATCAATTAGGCCTCTTCCAGAAGGCCCAAGCTTGATGCAGGGTCGCGATGGATCAGAATCCATTGGATGGCAGTGAGGGTTTTGGTTTTTGCTTTGAAATCTGTCTCACAGGAATCCTGGTGGCGTGACGGTTATGCATTGGGCTGCAAACCGCAAGGTCAGCAGTTCTGAAACACCATCTGCTTTGCTGGAGAAGATGAGACTTTCTATTTCCATCAAGAACTCCAGTCTCAGAAACCCACAGAGGCAGTTAACCCTGTCCTATGAGTTGAATGGACTCAGTGGCGGTAAGTGCGGTGCAGTGTGTTCAGCACTGCTCGCTCTCCAGAAGATGGACGTGGGGGTTCAGCAGCCACCCCGTGGGAGACAGCTGGAGGAGGCAGTCTGGCCTTAAGGAACCAACCAGAGGCTCAGAAACCACATGGGCGTGTTCTATCCTGTCCTATCACGGCGAGTTGGAATCTCACAGTTGATGGACGTGAGTTTGGTACATGTGTAAGTGTCACAAGCTAGGCGTAGCTGGATCTAGGGACTCTGTCGGCTTGGCTTCCCATGTCAGGCAGACGCTTTCCTGTGATCGTCGTGCAATTTCTGTCATATCCAGCGGGAGAGAGGTCCTCACAAAACAGCAGCTTTAGTTTGGCTACCCAGGCTTGGATGCTCACTGCTGCGCCCATCCAATCCCTCTAAGCAGACACCGTTTTCACTCCCTTCTTACACACACACACACACACACACACACACACACACACACACACACACTGAGAACAGTGGACAAATGGACTTTGGAAAGGAAATTTTTGGGTATAATATAGCACATTTTTATCATAGTTCATGCGTTAAATGACAATAAACAACAACAAATAACTTAGTTGAGGCAGCGCTCTGTATATACTTTGAAGATGATTGTGAGCTATGAAGAGTCCCCATTGGCGTCAAAGACTCACATGCTTGCTCCAACATCTGCCTGAGATGCTTGAGGGGAGTCAGGTGGCTTCTCTCTAAAGCTAGAATAACACCTGCCCAGAAAATCCTCTTTTGTGCTTGCCCTTTCAAAGTGGTCTTTTTGTTTGTAACAAATATTTGAAAAGTAGGTCAAATGAGCTAATACATGGTTTTAATGCTGTTGGTAGAAAAGTTAACATGGCAGATTTTTACTGATCTCAATCTCTGAGATCAGGTTAGTGGAAAATCCTATTATTGCTGAAGAAAATGTCAGGACACTTGGATCCTAACCTCAACCCTGTCACTAATTAGGGCTATGACCTTTGGCAATTATCAAAGCTCTCTGAGCCTCATTTTTCTTCTTTGGTAAACTATCAGAACTCCAATGAATGAGCCCTAAGCTTTTGACAGTGAAGCTAAGTGATGGACCAGAACCCGATCCCCAAAGACAAAGAATTCATCTACGAAAAGATCAACAGGAAACGGAAGCTCTGGAGTGCCGTCATAGGCCATGGGCATGAATCTTGACTTTGGAGACCACCAATGTCATCTTTCTTTCCTTCTCGTTCTACATTTGAAAGATGAATTAAATGAGCTAACATGTGATATAAATAGTGTTCGAGGAAAAGACAATACAGAATTAGTATTGACACATAATAATTCGGTTTTCCTTATTCCATGGGTTCAAATAATCAGGAAACACTTGTTCTGTGTTTTCAGATTCTGCTTGTGCTTAAAACTTAATTCCTTCCATCTAAATCCCTGCTTTGATTAGGCACCCTTCCCTCTGATCCCTAGCTTGAGAATCAAAGTACACCTTTGTACTTGGATGACAAAGTACAACTATCAAAGATCAACCATGCGTTATTCCATAAAGTGACTAAGTGTTTCTTTTCTGATTTTGATATATTATGAAAATGACAGAGGCTAATTTCCCCTGAAATATAAATCTCTGAGAATAGAATTTTTATCTCAAAAAGGTAGCCAAACACACACTGGAGAAAGATTTTCCTGTGCGACTCATTCATCCGTTTTGAGTTCTTATTCCCCACAGTTGGATTAATTGGATTGCACTTATTTTCTCAATGGATTTCCTCACCCTTTGCCATATGTCAATGGCATTGTTGCCAAGTTGACTTTCCTGACGACACTTTGGGAAGGAAAAACAACCCTCAAAGCCTCGTGCAATATACTTTATATCTCATCTGATTGTAAATCTGCAGGCCCTGCAGCGTTCACACGCCTGCTTATTGGCTCAATCCATTACAAGAACAATGATCAAATATAAATACCCCGGGCATAAACATGACAAGAGAAGGAAACAGATGACTGCCGGTGCGCATTTGTAATATAATAAATAGTATTGCAGCATGATGAAAGCTTTCGACCTTAAGCGAAAGGAAGTTGATGGTTTTAATAGAGTTTTCTTCATAAACCTTTTCTTTTTGGTGCACTTCAAAACTGCCAACTCCCCCACCCCCTTCCCTAAAGATCCTAGCGCTCTGACAGTTCCTCTGCGTGTACCTCTCTAAATTTCAAAGCCAGTGTCTACTCGGAGGCCGCGTGGGTCATTGTATGAGTCTCCACTCTGGGGGCATAAGACCGTCACATTGGTTTGATAACTGAGCATCTGGCTTTAGAGTCTCCTTACTTTAAATCCTTCTTAAAAGTTGGAAATGAATAAGGAAGATCACAGAAAAATTTATGCATTTGAATTGTGGTGCTGTCAGGAATATTTCAAATGCCATGGACTGTTGCAAGAATAAACAAATCTGTTTTGGAAAAAGTAAAATAAATAGATAAATAACCTTCAGCACATTATGTAGTGCATGATCCAAACATCTTAAATACCTTTACTAAGTAATGCCAAAAAATACATTTCAAAGGTGAGAATTTTAAAACTACATTAATAAGTATCAAGATGCTTTTCTTTTAGCACTTTGAATAGAAATGCATGTGCATAAAAAAATAAAGGGTAGTTGATGGAGTCCCTGGGTGCGAACTGTTGTGGTACCTGGTTGCTCATTGACAGGTGGATGTCTGGCGATCCAGTTGATTACCTTTTCCCTTACAGATGACCTCTTCCTCAACTTCTCTGTACAACTCGGGATAATCCTTATCATTATCCAGTGCCACTAATTTGGGGTCGGTAATACATGCATATGGCAACATTAGAGAGAATATATGAAAAAAGTTATTTTTCCTTCTTTCTCTGTTCATCTTGTTCTTCTGCCTAAAGCCAACCACTAGATGCAGTTTCTTATAAATGCTTTTGGGGCTGCTGAAAGCACTTGCATCTTCCCGATACTCAGAAACTAAGAGTGAATAATTGTTTGAAACAACTATGTTTGGGGAGTAATTTGTCACACAAGTGTTATAAGGTAGACAAATCTGACGAGTGGAAGTGTGTTGCTGCTACATCAAATGCCAAAGTGTGAGGAAGTAACTTTGGAAGCAGGCAGTGGTAGGAGGCTGGAAGGATAGTCAGGGTGCGGTAGAGAAAGCCTACATGGCTTGAACACACCGCCAGTAGAAATCTGGACTCGTGTGTCTGTGATGACTCGGAAGTCAGTGAGTAACATGTTATTGAAAAATGATTTGAAAGGTGGTCTTATGATGCCACAGTAGGATTGGAGTTAAAAAAAAAGTTAGGTGTGGCTGAGGCAGTTCTAACTCGTACTGATACTATGTTCAACACAATGAAACACTGCTTGGTCTTATACCATCCTCATAACCTTTCCTATGTTTGACTTCACTGTTGCAGCCACTCTATCAGTCCATCCCATTGAAGGCCTTTCTCGTTTTGGTTGACCCTCTACCTAGCATGATGTCTCACGTGCTGATTCCTACTGACAGCATGTCCAAAACACAGGAGATGGAGTCGTACCATCCTGGCTTCCAAGAGCATTCTGGCTGTACTTCTGGCAGTACAGATCTGTTCCTTCTTCTGGAAGCTCAGGTATATTTAATGCTTTAATAAATTTAACTTAATTTGAATTAATTTAATTACCAGCATAATCCAAAGGCATGGATTCTTAAGTGTTCCTTATTCATTATCCAGCGTTTGCACACCTGTAGAGGTGATTGAAAACACCATGGGTGGGTCTGGCGCACCTCAATCCTCAAGGCAACAGCTTTCCTCGTTAACTCTTTCAAGAGGTCTTTTGCCGCAGATCTTCCCAGTGGAACATGCGGCTTGATTTCTCTGACTGGTGTTTCCATGGGGGTTGATTATGGACATGAGTAAAATGAAATCCTTGACAACTTCAGTCTTTTCTTCATTTATCATGATGTTGTTTCCTCGTCCAGTTTCGTGGATATTTTGTTTTCTTGACATTGATTTAAACTTCGTACCGAAGGCTGTAGGCTTTTAATCTTCATTGGTAAGTGTTTCAAGCTATGTTATTTGCATATTGTTATGTCATTTGCATATTGCAGGTTGTTCATGAGTCCTCTGCCAAGTTTTGAAAAAAGAAACCTTGGAAATATAATATTTTAGGCAACACTTTTCTGTCAGTAAGAAATAAGGTTGAGAACAAACTCCAGAGCATATGCTATTAAACCACTTCTGTCTAATATTTCTAATAGAAACAAGCGTCTCTCAAACTTTCTTTCACTCAAGGCTTGATTTCACCATTGCATATAATATAGGAGAAAACCAAATAGAATCTAGTGAGGATTGCCTTTGAGCTTGAGAAAACACAGATATCTGTGGCTGAAAGTTGCATATAGCTTTCCAGCCTTTCTATGATTTACATGATCTTAAGCATAACTTAGAAAGCCGGTCGAAATTTTCATGGCTTTGATTTTAGGAAAACACTGTTATCAAAATTTTATTGTGGTTTTATATATATATATATATTTTTGTTATTGTTGCAAGAATCACTATTTAACCACCTTTAAGTATGTAATTCAACAAAATTAATTGCATTTACCTTTATTTGCAAACATCACCACTAGGGAATTATTATTATTTTGGGGGGGAATTATTTTTTTAAAAAAATCCTTTTATTGGGGGCTCTTACCGCTCTTATAACATTCCATATATTAATTGTATCAAGTATATTTGTACATATGTTGCCATAATCATTTTCTAAATATTTACTTTCTATTTGAGCCCTGGTATCACCTCCTCTTTTTGCCCTCCCTCCTACCCTACCATCCCAGTGACCCCTTGATAAATTATAAATTATTATTGTTTTCATATCCTACACTGACCGCTGTCTCCATTCACCCATGTTTCTGTTGTTCATCCCCCTGGGTGGGTGGGTATTATGCATCTATCCTTGCAATCAGTTTCCCCCTTCCTCTCTGCCTCCCCACCCTCCCCTTTACCCACTTGGTATTGCTACTCCCATTTTGTTCCTTAGGGATTTATCTGACCTGGATTCCATGCGTTGTGAGATCTTAACTGTACCAGTGTACATGTTATGGTCTAGCCAGAGCTGAAAAGCAGGACTGGGGTCATGGTAGTGGGGGCTAAGGAAACCTCAAAGAACTAGAGGAATATTGTGTGTTTCATCGGTGCTATACTGCGCTCTGGTTGACTCATTCCTTCCTAGTGACCCTCTGTGAGGGGATGCCCCATTGTCTACAGATTGGTTTTGGGACTCTGCCACAATCCCTCCTCATTCTCAGCAATGTTTTTATTTTGTTTTGCGTCTTCTGGTGTCTGTCACTTGATTCTGTTGACACCTCATGATTGCACAGGCTGGTGTGCTTCTTCATGTGGGCTTTGTTGCTTCTCAGCTAGATGGTCGCTTGTTTACCTTCAAGCCTTTAAGACCCCAGATGCTATATATTTTGATAGCCGGGCGCCATCAGCTTTCTTCACCACATTTGCTTGTGCACCCATTTTATCTTTAGGGTTCGTGCTGGGAGGGTGAGCATCATAGAATACTAAGTTGTTAGAACAAAGTGTTCTTGCGTTGAGGTGGGCTTGAGCAGAGGCCCAATGTCTGTCCACTTCCTCAATGTATTGCCATAAAAATACATTTACATAGGCCGATGCCTCTATTTTTATTTATTAATATATTTACATAAGTGAACACCTCTGTTTATATCTCTATCCATAGCTTTGCTTCCTAGATCTTTCCTCTGTTTCCTTTTCCCTTCCTTTTGTCCCACCATCACGCTTGCCCTTCTTCTGCCTCTTAGTAATTCCTCTCAGCTAGGTTGGTGTTACTCCCAAACCCCCGGAATCTCTAGGTCTAGGGAATTATATTTGTAGATTAATAAATTTTACCTTTTTTCATCCTATTTCAAGCCAGAACTTTGTCTAACTTTGCTTTCTCAGATCATCATGTTTGAAGAAGAAACATTGACTGAGATCTAGCCAAGAAAAAAATAGGCAGGAAGGATTAAAGCCGTTTACAACTCGACTGTACTAAACAGCAATTAGTACTGTCCGTCTTCTCCTTTTCCTTTGTCATGGTGTCTTAGGGGCCCGTTCTGCAGATGGAGGAGTCACAGCATAGGGAAGGATACCAACATAAATTGGACATTTTATAAACATGCAGTAAAAATTTATTTTTTGAAACCACTGAGATGTCAGATTTATTTATCCCCATGGTATTAGTCTATCTTACCTGGATTAGTACAAATACTATTTTCCCAAGGGCCCATCTACTAATTTGGGTCTTGTGCCTTTGGAATAATTCTAGAAAAGCTAATTGAATGTGAGGAAGATTCATTTTCTGAAAGGTCTGAGATGGGAAACAAACCAGTGTGTTACCCTACATTTCCCGATGGTCGTTAGAGTTCTTTTGGGAGACAAATTACTATGTACAGTGGTCTATTTCCCAGATCACTGACATACCACATGCCCACATATCTACCAAGGGAATTATTCTGGAAAAAAAAAAGATTTTGATATTTTTTGACAGCATAGATATATTGGTAATTTTGTAGTACAGTAGTAACCAAATATTTTCCCAGTCTGAAAAATTTCCTCTTATTCACATATTTTGTCATGCCTGGGAATTTATCCTATTCAATTTAGTGTGTTTGTTTTAATATAGAAGGACTTTATGTAAATCCCTTATTTTTCACTAACCCTATAATCTGCCGTCATTCTTATTAAATATTAATACATATATCTTGAAAATCTTAATTTTTTTCCTTTGGGAATCCTACAGAATTGGAAAGTTAAGCTTCAGGGATTGTGATTAGTATTGTATTTGGGGACTTTCATCTACACTAGTCTCATCCAGGGGCCAATTTTCATTATAGGAAATCTTTCTTACACTCAGAAAGCAAGGCAGGGAATATTAGCACACTGAGATCACAGGAAAACACATTCACTCTGTATGAGAGTTTTTGTGGGACAGAGAGCTCTTTAATAGCACATACTTTGTCCACTTCTGAATTTCATATCTCTATCGAACATTCTACCTCCATGTTGGACAAAATCTAGAGGCAGCCCCTACCAAGATTTTTGCTTTTTTTTGGACAATAATATTATTTTTAAACTTCAGATGTTGTGATATGGACATTTTAATGGTGTCCTAAGGAATTTTAAAAATATGGTATGTGAAAAAGCAGATGTTCAAAATTAAATGCCAAGATTGATCATGCAGCCAGTAGCTAGTATTGAAAGCTTCAAGCACATAGAAATCTGAAAGAGGAATATAAGGGATGCATGTATAATCTCAGCTGGATTCATCTGGCCATAGTAGCACTCTCTCTTCTCCCCCCACCTTCTGTGTTCAGAACTGTAAACTCATATTTACCTTTTCCAAAATCTATGGAATGTAGTCTGAAGCCATCTTAATGTTTCTTCATTAAATATGTCAGGATATGTAACTAGAGAACAAGAACTCTGCCCTCCTTCCCACCTCCCGGCACAATTCCATTGGCACACCTAGGATATGTAACATTCACTGAATAACATTATCCAATATACAGTTCCCACACAAATTTCCTGTGGTATTTACAAAATATCCTGAATTTGTCTATTTATTTTTAAGATAAGGATTCTATTAACATTTGTCCATAGTATTTACTGCTGAGCCTCTTTAGCCTCTAACTTCCTTTAAAAAACTCCTTTGACAAGTCCTATCTAGTTGGTTTACAAAATATTCTATCTTCTGGATTTGTTTTGACTGTTCAATCTTGGTTAAATTGTCAGGACATGTTCCTCTTGTTGTTGTAGGTCCCTTTGAGCCAGTTCTGACTCATAGCAATCTCTGTCTAGGTACAAAACATAGATTGATCCTGTTCCCCTGTCTGCGCTTATTACTGTCGCTATCTTGTCAATCCATCTCACTGAAGGTATTTCTATTTTGTCCTGACTTTACCAACCAAGCACGTTGTCTTCCAGGGACTGGCCTTTCCGAATATGTCCAAAGTACTTGACATAAAGTCTCACTATCTTCCCTTCAATGTTTGGGCAAGATATTGAACGATGCAGGAAGCATCAAAAGAAGATGGAAAGAATACACAAAATCACTCTACTCCAAAGAACTAGATGAATTTCTACCATTTCAGGAGTTAGCATTTACATGACAACTAATATACTGAAGGAGGAAGTTCAAGCTCTAATGAAAGCATTAGCCAAAAATGAAAGCTCCAGGAATTGATGGAATACCTATTGAAATGTTTCAACAAGACGATGAAGCACTGGAAACACTGACTCTTCTATGCCAGGAAATTTAGAAGGTAGCTTCCTGGCCAATTGATGAGAAGAGGCCCATATTTGTATCTATGGCACAGCAAAGTGGCCCAACAGAAAGCTCACATTATAGGAAAATAGCATTGATATCTTAAGCAAGCACATTTTTGGCTGAAGATCACTCAGCAGCACACCTGTTTGGATGGCTGATAGCACCTCGCTCGTTTCCCCCCCACCTCTTCTAAGAAGTCAAACGGCTCTCCTTTCATGTTTTCCTTCATTCTCCGAAACGAAAAAGAAGTTTCACAGAGTGATGTCAGGTGAGTCAGGTGCATGGGGCAAGAGAGGCATGCTGTTCTTTTGCCCAAAAGTGGCACAAAGAGATGGCTGCATGAGCAGGTACAATGTCGTGGTGGCAAAACCAGTCTCCCATCGGCCACAAAGCAGGCCTTTTTTGTTGCACACTGTTATGCAATCTTTTCAGAACCTCTAAATAGAAAGCTTGATTAACAGTCTGATTTGGTGAAATGAGCTCCAAATGCACTATCCACCTCACATCACATCTGTTTGTTTTTTTTTGAGGGGGGGAACCCCCTCGTACATAAGCAAATACACATATATTTATATATTTGCATATATATGTATATATATCCTCCTATCCTACTATTATGTTTACCTGTCATTCATCTCTCAGTAATTCCTCACAGAAACAATTTGATTGATTAAACTCAACTAGAAAAGCTACACTCTCTCGCCATCAATTTTAGAACACTTACTGTTCCCTTGAACCGGTCGTAGTTGGCTCTCAACCCCCCTCTCCCCACTCTGCTCCCATGACCCCCAGGGACCATCGAACCAGTCACTCTTTCTGTATGATTGCCTATTCTTCTATCTTGTATAGATAAACACTAGAAATAATCAATCAATCAATCAATCAACATAGAAATAGTCACAAGAGGTACAGGGATGCTGACACAGAACAGATGAATATTTGTCTGTTAAGTAGCAGTCCAGTCCACCTTTCTTCCAGAGCTCCATGTCCTGGGGCATGCTTACCTAACAACTCATACACCCTTCAGTCTTCTTCATGCATGTCCTACAGGCGAGCATCCTAAATATTCTCATTGCTAGTCCTGCAGTCAGGGATGGAGCAGTCTGCTGCCACCCCCCGCCACCGCCACCGCCCAGTTATACCTTTAAACATTCAATGTGTCTCTCTTATGAATAAGTCCCAACCAATTTAGATGGGGTGCCAAGTGCTGCCTCTTAGTCAGAAGTTTGCGAGTCAAAACCACTTTTTAATTTAAAAATTTTAATATTGCATTTTTCTATTAGTATCTTAAGTCTGATCTTTGAACATCTGAAAATGATGTGTTGCTACATTGTATATAGTACATATTGCTGATGATAAGATGTTAAAGAAAAACAACCAATAAACAGATGGTCATAAGTGCGATACAATGTGACTTCAGTATGTTGTGGATCAGGGATTGCTTATGCTTCATTCCTTTTTGTTTGTGAATAATTAAAAAACACCCATTGCATGGCTATCTCATATTTTTATTAATCTATCAATCTACTCATCAATTACTAGTTGATGTTTTATTGTATTCCTTTGAGTATTAATTAGTTTTCAAATACTTAATCAACATTGTATTGATGGACTAAATCCCTTGGTCCTATAATATTTTCATATATAACTTGAATTAGGGATATTGATAAGAGATTTTGGTTTGTAGTAGTCTCGTGTAATGTCTTTGCCTGGTTTTTATCTCAGGTAATACTGACCTCATCGACTGAATTTGGGCATGTTTCTAATTTACTTTAGGAAAAAGGTATGAAAGGTTGCTCTTACTACTTAGAAAAAATGCTTGGTAGAATTGGGGCCGATGCTTTTCTTTGTGGTCAGTTTCTGCTCATCAATGCACTCTCTATACTTGTCAGGGGACTATTCAGGATTTCTATTTTTTGAGTTCGTGTCACTAATCTGTGCCTTTTTAGGACCTGTCCATTTCATTTAGGTTATTAATTTTTGATGCACAGCTGCCTTTATTTATGTAAGATCAGTAATATTATACCCGTTTTCATTTCTAAAATAAGTAACTTTAGTCCTTTGTACACAGCACGTTTGGCTGAGATGCCAGCTTGTGAGATTCTAAGTTTTACACTTTTCCTAGAACTGGTTAAACCCCAGTAGAACGAATGGAGATTGCATCAAGAAATCTTGTGTTTTGACTCTGAGATATAAATTGCACTGCTTTATATCTTTTAAAACAATAGCCTGTTGTTATTGTTGTTAGGTGTCGAGTCAGTTCTGAACCAGTGACCCTCTCTCTGTACAACAGAGCACAGCACTGCCTGGTCCTGCACCATCTTCACGATTGTTCTGATGTTAGAGCCATTTTTGGCAGCCACTGTGTCAATCCATCTTGTTGAGGGCTCTTTGTTTCCTGTTGCCCCCCTACCAAGCAGGATGTCCTTTTCCAGGAGCTGGTCTTTCATCATAGCATGTCCAAAGTACAATAGGTGAAATCTCGACATCTTTGCCTCGAAGGAGCATTCTGGCTGTACTTCATTGGAGACAGATCTGTTTGCTATTTTGGCAGTCTGTGGCACTTCCAATCTTCTTTGCTAGCACCATCATTCAAATGCATCGATTCTTCTTCAGTCTTCCTTATTAACCTCATGAAAGTTGCAGCTAGAAAGATGTGTTAGTCCAGGTAGACTAGAGCAACAAATCAAGGGAGACTCATCTGGGTATAAGAAAGGGCTTTATATACAACAGCAGTTAATATTGAGAAAACATCCCTGCCCAGTTCAGATCAAGTCCAAAAGTCCAATATTAGCCCATATGTCCAATGCCAATCTGTAAAGTCCTCTGCAGACTCATGACATTCACACAATGACACGGAATGCAGGAAGATCACAGGCCAGTGGGTCAAAAGTCTTGTGGATCCAGTGGTGGTAGAGGCAGTGAGTGCAGTGCTGGCAGGGGTCTCTATGTGGTTCCTTCAGCTCTGAGACTCTGGCTGCCATCAGCCTGTCTCCATGTGGCTTGCCAATAGGAATATCTTGCAGGTACTGAGCCGAGAGTGTGTGAGAGAGAGAAAGAAAGAGAGAGACAGAGAGAGAGACAGAGAAAGAGAGAGAGAGTCTCCAGCTTCTAGGGAGGAATACAGGGGTTCCCAGAATCCTCAGGAGAAGACTATGCCCACACAGAGGCCTCACTGTCTATGTCCTGATTGAAGGCTAGACTCTACCCCTTCACTCTTAATCCTCTCAAATTGACCACAAATTATATAACTCCCACAAAGGATGGTGAAACAATTTTCTGTAGTTTCTGTTAGTACTTTTTCAATAACTCTTTTTAGTTATTTAAGCTTACATGTATTGCTTTTTGATAATTGAATTTTGTCTATATATTACTGTTAACTTCCACAATTCATCAAGTTACTAGCTTAAACTAGTTAAGTACAGTTGATTTTTCAGGCTAACTGTAAGAGAAATTCTGACTTACACATTTACTAATAGTGTTTAATGGTTATGGATGTTAGACTTTCATTACTTTAAAAGGTAGCATAGCTTTACCATTATGACAGTTGGTAGTTCCTGGTCCCTTATGAATTAGAAGCTATGATATTTTTAACAAGTCACTCACTCTTGTTAAACATCAGTTTATTCATCTGTAGAAGTAAGATAATAATACAATTTAATTGTCATAAATGTTAGTTAAGGTAGACGCATTCCATTGCTCAATAAATAAAAATTATTATTACTGTCATCTTTACGCTCTGACCTCTCACCAGCTAGGCTTGTTGATGCTTCACAAAGAAGCAGGAGAAACAATTTTAGCTCTTAAGAATTTAAACCATTTGAGGAGTCCTGGTGGCAAAGTGGATTAAATAGTGGGCTACTAACGACAAGATCAGCAGTTATAACCCACCAGCCAGGGGATAATGCTGTCTGCTCCCATACAGCCTTAAAGCCTTTAAAATCCTTGCGAGCAGTCCCACTTTGTCCTATAAAGTCAACATGAGTCAGCATCAAGTCAATACAAGTGACTTAGTGGGTAGGTGAGGGAGTGAAGACTAATTTTTAAGACTAATTTTAAGACAAAATGAGATCAGGTATGTTAAAACCCACAACTCTCTGTAAGTTCTCTGAGCATTGAGAGAAGCAGTAAATCAGAATAATTTGAAGCCAAGACAATGCAGTTTGGTAATTTCTATAGGTCTTCCAGGAAAAGTGGGGTTCTAAACAATCAGTCATTTTCATGAGTTTATAGCAGTAAGTTACATGAAATATGGCAGAGAGGATAGAGCAATAGCCATCGCCAGGATAAGAGAGAAGAACATATTTAAAAGGAACTGCTGATTTTACCCCTGAAGCTGGTGGATTTTCTCGGCAGGAATCTTCGTGGAAGCAGAGGCCACCGGATCTTTTTCTCACAGACTAGTTCGGTAGATCAGAACCGCCCACGTTTTGGTTAGCAGCCAAGTGCTAAACTATTTAGGAAGCATAAATATGAGAACCATGAATGGGAAACAGATTATGATGTGAAGTCAAAGAAGTTAATTTCAATTTTGTAAAAGCAGCCTAAAGTTCCCCAGGGTCCATTCAAGAGAGGAGTCACGCTAGTCCTCAAAAGATGGCCCGAGTTAAATTAGATCTAGGAAAAGTGCAGTCAGTCTGCGATTCTAAATTCACCAAGAAAACCCTCACTTTAGACCGGTCAACGAAAAGCACACTCTCTTGTGTCTCTGTTACACAGGGCTGCAGCAAGGACTGAACACGTTTCAACGAAAGCAGGTCTAACCTGCGCTCATTTCTTTCACTCCCTCTGCACCGTCGCTTTCTCCTCTCCTACGGGAATCCTGGGAATCCAATGGTAAGAACATTCGACCTTTCGGATATCCCACAGCTCCCTGAGACGCTGCTCATTTAAAAAAGCTTTTTCAGATTGTATAATTTCTATTGATATAGCTTCAAGTTCAACGGCTTCTTTCTCTTTCAGCTTCATTATTCAACTGAGCCCATCCTTTTTCTCTTCCGACTCCTTCAGGCTTCTTTCGGTTCTCCAAAGTCAAAGCTAAAACTGCCATTTTGAAATGATGTCAATAGAAGAGTACGGAGTTCTTCAGGGGAGGGGTAGAGGGATAGAAACACTGCTTTTAGAAAGGTTTAGACCTGCAGGGAGGATATGTTGAGAAATATTGGCTTCACATTTTGATATTCTTGTTTAATGCAGATTTATATTATTTTTGTAGCAATATTTCCCTCATGTGCATATACACACACACACACAAACACACACCAGAGATCTATGTTTAAATATATCTAACTCATATTTAGAATATTATTTCAGATTTCATTTCCAATTTTAACCTACTTTGTTGTTTTATTAGGAACACAGACAAGATTCCTATCATGACAAACGTAAAATGTTGCTGTGTGTTGTTGATTCATTTCCGACTCACTGTGATCCTTTGTATTACTGAGTGGTTCTTAAGAGAAATCTTTGTAGAAACATATCACCCACCTTTTCTGCCACAGTACCATTGAGGGGGTTTGAATTGCCATACCCAGAGATCCCAAGTCTACAATAGACTGTTTTATTTGGATTCAGTATTCAGGATGTGGTGAAAGGGTTCCGTGTTTAGAAAGGGATGGATGTGAGTCTTAGTTCAAGTTCAACTATTTTCACAAGGTGTGGCCAACAGTGAGTTCAGCTTCTCTGAATGGTGAATTTTTTCCCCATCTATATAATGGAGATATTAATGGACCCTGGAGGAGGGAGTCTTAGAGGTACAGAGGTTAAGAACTCGGCTGCTAGCTAAATAGTCAGCGGTGTGAACCCACCAGTGGTACAAGGGGAGAAAGGACATGGTGGTCCATTCCCACCCAAATCACAGCCTGGGAAACCCTTCAGTGCAGGCCTCCTCTGTCATGTAGGTTTGCCCTCAACTGACTGACGGCGCATAACAGTCACATCTATTCTGGCATTATGAGGATTAAATTAAATAATACATGAACATGCTATTATAATGCCTGACACAGACTATCCCCTCTGAAATATTGATCACATTAGATCCATGTTACTAAACAATTAGGACATTTCAAAGAAAATGTTTTCAGCCTCTCTTCTCCTTCTAAGAACTTGGTGAATTTGGAAGTGCGTGATTCTGATTTTCTAGCTGAGGATGTTCAGACTCACTGGGATTAAGTTACTTGTCCGAAGGCCATGAAATGAAAGGGAAGCAGCAGAGCTTGACTTTGGATTTATGTCTCGCTTACTTCAGAGAGAGGGACCTTTCCCAGCCTTCTGTTACCCTTACACCATGATCGCTATCCCGCCTGCCTCGGAGTCGGCTCCCTGTTTTCCCTGTTACGGTTCCTTGCTTTCGTCTCTCTCTCTCTTCATGATCTACGGGCCCTTCTTTGGTCTCCAGACTTCCCAGCCCTGGTCCTGCCTCAAGAGAAGGTCGTCCTTTAAGGACCGGCTTGTGGCCATCTCTGTTGCCACCTGAGAGGAGGGAGCTTCTGGCTTCTGCTATCAAGGCACAGGTGCTCGGCACTCAGGGAGCAACACGCCCTCTGAAAACTCCGTTTGGCGTTGCTGTGATTCTAGTGAGGATCGCAGATGTTTGCTCGCGTGAAATCCAAACAGGAGATTAAAGAGAACGCCTGAAGCAGTTTGGAGGATAAGAAATAAAAAGAACACACAAATCAGAGAGCCAGCAAAATGTAGACACCGTGTCCCTCTTGACTGCAAAACGAAAGCATTTTAATACGAATTGCTTGGGGAAACACACACACACACGCACACTCAGGCAAATGTTGAAAAGGCTGTACCAATAAAGTAACCCAACTTAACGGAGCTGTCCAAAGGAGGCATCAGCTGCATCAGAAAGTAATCAGGCTGCCTTAGAGTCCAACGTAAATTCATGCTCTCGTCAAAGGCTCTAGAAATGCTTTGAAGCTACAAGCACAGAGGAATATTCAATTCTTTTATGGACAGCCAGGGTTTGGGTAGGAACAACAGACTGAACAGAAAAGACAATGAGAGTTGATGAAAACTTCAGACTCGTGCTGAAGTGTGGCCCACGATATACTAGTTATTAAACATTTTCAAAGTTTCAGGACTGTTTGACACCGTTTATTCATGATCTCACCCAATCCTGGCTTCAGCCTAATAAGAGACAAATGATTATCCACATTTCATGTATGAGGGTATAAGGCTCAAGCTGCTAAGTCACCTTTCCAGCATCGCCCACCCAATTATCTTGAGTCAGGAGTTGTACCCAATCTGCGAAATCTCGATGTCTGGCCTCTTACCTGCTGGAGTCTCCTTTTGAAAGGCCACTTTTGTCACCACTGCACCCAGGTGGGGTTTGTGTCTGGGTTTGGTGACAGAGTGCAGGCTTCCGCGCCAGGGAGAAGCAGGCGCATTGACCCCCTGGCAAGCAATGGCCTTCTCTCTTGTTTTCAGTCATTTTCATTGGTGACCACTTGGCTGTTAAACACATATTATATTGGTGTGCCAGAAACAGGATTTCATTTAAATGTACTTAATTTTAATTTTATTGGTGCCATCCCCCTGCTCCTAGTTCTAAGGCACAAAAGGAAACTATCATTAGTAGGCATTAGAGTATATGAAACTGTCCATGCCGGCTGGAGAATTTAACCAGTAAGCATGGAATAGCAAGCATTGCTATGATGCAGTCTCCATTTTGGTCAAATCTTTTCTTGAATGGGGTTGGAGTATGTTTCTTGCTTGAGGTCTTTGGGATTTTGTAGGGTGTGTGTGTGTGTGTGTTGGTTAACCCAAGCCTGATCCCATAGTTTATTATCCCAGTGATCAATTCTTTTGTAAGAGAAAAGATGTTTCTCGTCAGGTGGGGATGCAGACAACAAGTATAAACAGGGCATGTCCTGGGTGAACTGGGACTTTCAATCACCCTAGTTTGTTCTTATTTCACTCCCAAGGGAATGGTTGGTTTATTGTCCCCTAACTAGGGTTGATTGTTGGTTCAAACCCAACAGCCGTTTCATAGGAGAAAGATGAGGCTGTCTGCTCCTATAAAGATTTACAGTCTTGGAAATTCAAAGGAACAGTTCTTCTCTGCCCTACAAGGTCACTGTGGAGCCCTGATGTTGTAGTGGTTACTTGTTGGGCTGTGATCCACAAGGTCAACCGTTTGAAACCACCAGCCACCTTGAAGGAGAAAGATGGGTATTTTTACTCCCATAAACAGTTACTGTTTCAGAAACCCACAGGGGCAGTTCTGCCTTATCCTATTGGGGAGCTGTGAGTTGACATAAAATCTAGGAAATCAATGGAAGTGAGTTTGGTATTTTTGGATAGGGTCACTGTGAGTCAGAATGACTCGGTAGCCATAGGCTTTTTTTTTTTTTTTAACTTATTTAATATATTAAAAAGAGTGGCACAATCATCACCATAGTCAATTTTAGAATATTTTCTTCATTCTTGTACCAATTATTATTAGCTCCCCATTACCTCCTCCTCCCCAATCTCCCCTGCCATAACTCTAAGGAACTACTAATGTAGTTAATGTCTATGGATTTGCTTCCCCTAGATTTCATATAAAGTAAATTATACACCCCCCAACCCCCAAATCGCACTGTTATAAAAGCAGCACTGGCGGCACAGTGGTTAAATGCTTGCCTACTAACCTAAAGGCCACTGGTTTGAACTTACCCATAGCTCAGCTGAAGAAAGGTATGGCAGTCTGTTTCCATAAAGACCATTGATAGTCCGAAGAAGAAGTTCTGCTGTCTGCCTCATGAGTTGGAATCAACTCTAGGGAGTGGGTTTGACTTTGGGTATTCATGATGCTAATTGGTTCCAGGAACACACAGTACACTCTCAAACTCACCAACTCTGTACCATAGAGTTGACGTCAACTCATAGCAACCCTACAACCGTTGACATATTCTTTTCAATGGTTTGGATCTTGACTGGTTTGGTTATTTCTGAGCATATTCATCCAGAGAACAATCGATTCCATCCTGAAATACTCTCTGTAAATGACTGTAGAGGCTGACATTTTCTTTCCTGGGAATAGATGTTTGGCCTTGCCAGTTTGTTTGTTGAATGCAGTTAAAGTCACCTCATTCTTTTCTAGACATTACTCATCTATTGGTTTAGGCAAGGTGGAGTGGCAGCTTACAGAAGGGACAGCTGTAGTTTTGAAGCAGAACCTGTGCGAAAAATCAAAATGGACAAGTCTGGCTGGACCAGAGGATGGACACTGGTACAGATAGGAACTGGAAACACAGGGAATCCAGGGCAGACGATCCCTTCAGGACCAGTGGTGTGAGTGGTGATACTGGGAGCGTAGAGGGAGGGTGGATTGGAAAGGGGGAACCAATTACAAGGATCTACATGTGACCTCCACCCTGGGGGACAGACAACAGAAAAGTGGGGTGAAGGGAGACATTGGAAAGTGCAAGATATGACAAAATAATAATTTATAAATTATCAGGGGTTCATGAAGGATGGAGGAGTGTGGAGGGAGGGGAAAAAAATGAGGACCTGATGCCAGGGGCTTAAGTGGAGAGCGAATGTTTTGAGAATGATGAGGGCAATGAATGTACAAATGTGCTTTACACAATTGATGTATGTATGGATTGTGATAAGAGTTGTACAAGCCCCTAATAAAACTATTTTAAAAAATTCAAAATGGAGTCTGACTCTGGACAAGAACAGAACCCTTTCCTATTAATCAGGATCCTAGTTATTAATTTTAGGTGCTCTTCCTTTAAATGAGGAGTCAAATAAAAGCATGCATAAAACTCACCGTGACCTGGTGCATAGCAAGCTCTCAATGAATGATGGGCCTTTGCAATAAGAGTAGTCACTTTACTCTTGTTGATTACATTTTAATTTCTAAGAATTTTTATTTCACCTAGCTTCCTTTCCAAGTTCATGGATGTGATGTATTGCTTTCATAAAAGAAACGTCAGGCCATTCCCATACCCAGTCATTCTAAAAAAATTTAATTTTAATTTTATTCATGAAAACACACTAAAGAACTGCATTGAAAATTAACATTCATATTAAGACCTCATTTCACTTGCTGAGCAGCCTGTCACTTGCTGTTGTTTTTTAAAAAAAATCATAATTACTTCCAAATTGTTCATATATTTAAAGAATCAGTGCTATTAAATCAGAGAAAATCCTCAAAGACACCAAGATAAAAAATACCCAGTGGAAGGGGAAATTTTAGAGCAGGATTTCCAGGTGTATAATGGGTGTGCAACAATTTAAAATAGTGTACCCCAGAGCCCAGGTTTATTAACTGCAAGCAAAATAAGAAAACTCCAGGGTTTCATTTACCTAGAAATCACTACAGCACTAATAAACAAGGGCAAACAATTCCAGGCCAGGTTTGTCAGGAAGTACATATGGAGGGAGTGTGGAAAAGGCCCTGCTGGAGTCATTAACAAAATCAGACCCTTGCAATGCAAAGCCTATTCTCCAATCTGCGCCTGGGAGCTTGTTAAAAATGCAAACGTTCAGGCCTCACCCCAGACTTAGTGGATCAGAACCTGCTTTTTTCACAAGATTTTCCAGGTGATTGAGAGACATCCTAAAGTTTGAGGAGCACTGGTTTCTATTGCTTAAGAAGGTCCATAGAATCAGAACGACTTTCTTGTTTTAAACAAAGTTTTTGTGCCATGATAAATTCTCATTATAAACAACCCAAATATCATGAGTACAAAGTCATAGACAAAAATAAAAAGATCATCATAACCCCATCATGGAGCAGTAACCATATCATCTATGTACACAAGTGGGCACTTTCATAGATAGCAGGCCATGATATACATGCTGTTTTGTACTGTGCTTTTCCCCCCAAACAATAATATATTATGCTCATCTATCAAGGACTATAAACAGAGCGTTTTATCATCATTTTGAATGGCTGGCTAGGAGTCCATGGATTTTATGGACTCCTTTTAACAAATGCCCTATTGATATAAATTTAAGGATATGTTCAATTTATATCACTATAATCTCTAAGTAGAACATCTTTATGATATGTTTCCTTTCACTAATGTATCGATTTCTTCAATTTGAGAAATTCATCTTTTGTCACAGATTGCAAAATATTTAAGCAGAAAAAGCACCTGAACTAAGAATCAGGAGACCTTGATTCTAATCCCAGATTTGGTTTCTACTAACTTCCTTATCCCTGTCTCAGTTTTCATATTCATAAATGAGGGATTTGAAAATAATTCTTAAAATGCTCCATGGTTTCAAACATTCGATGAACATAGTGATAAGTAAAACACAACATTTGATGTGACCATGCATTTTCCAGAAATGTTTGCTTTTTTCTTTCAGTGACTGATAGACTCTGCTAATTTTAATCTAATACCAAAAATTTAATAGTGTTCATTCAGTTCACGTTAACGTGATGGTGGAAGAGAATGGCCCAAGGAGATAGGGCGACGTAAGGGACTTAAGTGGACATTACATACTTACTGTAGGTATCTGAGAAGTTGCAGTGAATTGCTTTAAAATCCAGCCTGTTTCCAAGAAACTAAGAACCAGTCTTGGTTGAAGTCAGACAAATAGAGATTGCTTCCCAACTCTATTATTTATTACATCGCTTCTTCTTGTGCCGCGGCCAGTAAACAAAGTAAAGTGTGATGCTCTCGGCAACCTTATCCCAAAGAGCTGCCCAAGTTTAGTCTCTCCCTTCTCGTCACGGAAACCTTGCCTCCTGCTTTCCTCGCCAAGAATCCACACGCGGAGAGCAGAATTGTGGCACGTCCTGAAGAAGTTTAATGTCCTTAAATCTTATCGATCCATGAAGTCAGACACTAAAAGTGCCCAGTTTTTTCGAGGAACCTGGACTCCATCTTGTATGATTTTCCTTTGAAGTTTTCCAGAAAAAAGTAGATGTGTTTATGAAAAATATGTAGCAAGGATTAAATGACCGAATTTCACTATTCGAACGGGTTTCGGGTAGAATATTTGAGTTGGAGTGTGTGTTGAAATGACTTAACCCACCATGCTTACCAGTTGGTTTTCTTCTACTTCAGTTTAAGACGTTCATCTGCAAGGTACACACAACTGGTCTACCAATTTTGACTCACCTAGAGAAGTCACACTTCTTTGTCTCACAGTTTCCCCAAGATATCACAAAACAATCTCCAGAAATATTCAGCAGTTTCATGAAAACTTGTCAAGTGATTTTGGGAGATGCTGGGTAGAAGTTTGGATGAATGATTTTCAAGTTCTATCCCATCCCATCCATGTGAGAATATTTCAGTAAAAAGTTGCCCTGTGCCTACTTTCTTGAACCCAATGAGTGGGGGTATTAAAAAAAACAACAAAACAATAAAATGAGGTACGCATATCCACCTGAATGTCCATTAAATGCACCTGAAATAGTACTCCAGCATTTAAAGCTAAAACATAGTACTCAGAATGGTGAGCTAGAATAACGGAATTCTTCTACCACCGAAGAGCATGACTTTCAGTAGTTATAGCACACGTCTGAGAATTGTGCTCCCTGGATTATAGCTATAAACTATAAAATATTTAAAAATAATTACTGATGATAGTACACAGGTTTTCTGGAAATTACTTAAAAGGGAATGCTTATTTTCAATTATTACACTTATTTTTTAAAATCCCAGTCTTTCAGCAAGCAAGAACAGCACCTCCCATCTTTTATGATTAACAGGTAGTTCTTACGGCCACAGAAATGTTGGGCTCTTTTCTCTTGGTGGCTACAGCTGACATACCTTACCTCCTTGCTGTCATAATGCAAATAACCCCTTTTATTAGTTTCTGTTATCCGCCGTTGGCTGACATCCTGATGTTTCTTTTCTACGTGTACAAAAGTAATCAACCAATTATGTAAATCAAGTGAAATAAGAGCATGGTAGAATAGCTATGCAAAAAATCCAACTGGTACTGTCATATCTATGGATGGATGCGGAACAAGAATAGTAACAAGCCCACTATTTTTAAAATCAGCTTTATTGAGGCATAATTTATAGATCACAAAACTTGCCCCTTTTAATTACACAATTCAAAACCTTTTAAAATAAAAACTTACACTTAGGTAAATATCACCACAACCAAATTTTAGAACATTTCCATCACCTCACCAAGTCCACTGGTTAAAACTTGAGTAGAGAATATTATGTATAAAGGAAATCGTGATGATTCAATACTGTAGACAGCGAAGTCTCATGCTAGTCCACAGCTAACACAGGCTGAGAATTCATCACCTTTGCTTCCTGAGTCACTTGTGTGAGGTTCATAGCTCATTTGTCACGGAAAGGTCTGGAGGGACTGAGCGGGGCTGTATCAGCTGTTGATTCATTGAGTCACCTAGGGCTAGACTCGTAGACCTTTGGAACACAGGCTTCATTTGTGGAAATGTGGAGATTGTTTTTGACCACCCACCTGCCTCCAGGGGCCACATTGAAATTGGTGGGACACAGCAAGATGTTTTCAAAGTTTAGCTTTATTATCTCCCTGAAGTTTGCAGAATAGAGGCAAAACCAACAAAACAACCTGGCATCGGTCACCTCAATCCAAGCATCCTCTCTAACCGTTGATGTCGTGGGAATCAATATGAAAACAGTGGCACTTAGGGGTTCCATGCTATGTTGGGGGCATCAGGTGGCCTGGTTTGGATTCCTAATCTTTCACATCATAGCTGCCTAATTCTGAGACACTATCTAACCTTTCCAGGCCTTGTGTTTTTACTGGTCAATGAGCGCTATTTTAGAAAAAGTCATAAACAAAAATCCCCCTAAAACTCGGGGCCGTTGAGTCAATTCTGACCCATAAGCCCCTACAGGACAGAGTAGAGCTGCCCTTGGGGGTTTCCAAGACTGTCACTTTTTATGGGAGTGGAAAGCCCTGTCTTCCTTCCACAGCCAGGCAGGTAGTTTCAGACTGCTGGCCTCGGTAATCAGTGCCACGCAAAACCACTATGGCACCGACACTAAGAAACCAAACTCACTGCCGTTAAGTTGATGCCAACTCATTTTGACCCTACCAGACGGGGTAGAAAGGCCTTGTGAGTTTCCAAGATCGTAACCGTATTTGTGAGTAGCAAGCGTGGTCTTCCTCCTGTGGATCAGCTGATGGGTTTTGAACGGCTGTCCTTGAGGACCACAGCCCAATGTGTAACCACTACGCCACCAGGGCTCCTTATTACGCCACCAGGACTCCTCAAAGCATCACAGACTAGTTTCTATCCATTAAAAGACAGAATTCATTTCATGTGGTGTGCCAGGAAATGCTGACCAGCCTGCTTCACTTCTAAGTCCAATCTGAGCTGAACCAGAAGGGATGTAAATGACTCCTTGCACTATGACGGATTCCTCTGGTTCCCCACACTGTTCCCAGTGTCCCTCTTCTTTTATCCTTCATGTGCACATTTGTTCCACAGGTTCATGCACCTGAGTACCTGCCCCTCCTCCCCACCGCAGTCCCCTGGCTCTAGACACAGCTTCCTCTCTGAAATCCTGCGTCAAATGAAACGTCTCAGTGCAGTCTCCGAGCAGATGCTGGGGCTCACACAAGTCCCCAGAAGTTTCTCTGTGGTTTCTGCTCAGACGATCAAATGCTCTTAGGATAGAATCAAAAGCTGTGGTGAGTTTACTGGCATGTGATTTTAGTGTTTTTAAGCACATCTGAAAGAACACAGAAGGATTTTTCTTTCCTTTCCTGTCAATACATTGATCAAAAATAGTGGTCATAGTTGCTATGGGCCCACTTATTATCTACTCAGTACTGTGTGGGGAGCTGTGAGAGAGTTAGAGGGAACACAAGCCAGCGTCTCTCCTGGTAAAAACCCCAAACAGATTCACTGCCATGGAATCCATTAAGCTCATCGCAGCCCTGGATGGGGTGCTGAGACGGCCAGTCTTCACTGGGGCGGAAGGCCTCCTCCTTCCTCATGGAGTGGCTGGAGGGTGGCTTTGTGGTTATCGGCCAGTGCTTATCTCCCAGTGCCACTAGAGCTTCGTCCTCTCCTCAGAGAGCTGACCATTTATTTGTGGACACATGAACACTTAGGGAAGAAGACCTCACAACACAATTCGGTACAAACGCTCATTTGCTCACTGCCGTTGGATGAATGCTGATGCATAGCAACACTATAGGGTGGAGCAGATCTGCCCCTGTGAGTTTCTGAGCCTGTAAGTCATTATGGGAGTAGAAAGCTTCATCTTTCTCCTGCAGAGAAGCTAGTGGGTTCAAACTGCTGACCTTTCATTTAGCAGCCCAACCCATAACCCACTGTGCCACCAGGGCACCTTTATAAGTGATGACAGTCATTACCTACTGGGGCACTTTGGGGGGGAAAAAGATGTCTTGGCCGTGCTGTCGGTAAGAAGTCCTGATTCTGATGATTTGAGGCCTGGGCATTGATGTATTTAAATAGTCTTAGATTATTCTCTTTTTTAGAGATAAGAATGGTAAGACTTCTTACATACCTTATGTTATGTTTTTCAAAATCATTTTATTGAGGGCTCTTACAACTCTTATAACATTCCATACATCAATTGTATCAAGTATATATACTTTTCTTTTTAAATCATTTTATTGGGGGCTCGTACGGCTCTTATCACAATCCATCCATCCATCCATCCATTGTGTCAAGCACATTTGTACATAGGTTGCCATCATCATTTTCTAAACATTTACTTTCTATTTGAGCTCTTGGTATCAGCTCTTCTTTTTTCCCTCCCTCCCCTCATCCCATCCTCGTGACCCCTTGATAAATTATAAATTATTATTGTTTTCATATCTTAGATGGAGTGCTGCCTCCCTTCACCCACATTTCTGCATTTTTGCTGCTCATCCTCCTGGGCTGGGGGTTATGCATCATTGATCACTGTAATCAGTTCTCCCTTCCTTCCTTTCCCCCCCTGCCTTCCCCCTACCCCTATTGTCACTCCCAATTCTGTTCTTGAGGGGTGTATCTGACCTGGATTCCATGTGTCGTGAGCTCTTATCTGTAGCAGTGTACATCCTCTGGTTCAGCTGGGACTGAAAGGTAGGACGGGGTCATGATAGTGGATGATGAGGAAGTCTCAAGGAACAGAGGAATATTGTGTGCTTCATTGGTGCTATACTGCTCCCTGGTTGACTCATCCCTTCCTTGTGATCCCTCTGTGAGGGGATGTCCCATTATCTACAGATGGGTTTTGGGTCTCTGCTTCATCCTCCCTCATTCTCAACAATATTTTGTTGTTGTTGTTGTTTTGGGTCTTCGCCTCAGATTATTCAAATGTGTAGCCAAGATAAAGCCCTCTGGATCCAATCAGACTGCCATTAGGTGGCCCACTGCTAGTTTCCATCAAGTCGATCCCAACTCTCTTCCCTGGGCAGAGTAGAACTGCTTCCTTCTGAGGGCATCCCAGTGGGTTCAAACCACTAGCCTAACAATTGAGCCCTCAATTGTTTGGAAAAATGGAATTAAGAGAGAATGAAAAATTTCCATGAACTTTGGAAGTCCTCTCATGTGTGGGTGTACTTATTTCTAAAGGTAGAGTGTGCTGTGTAAAACTTTATAGAGAGCGAGCTGAGATGAAATGATTCATCCCTAAACAAAGGCCCCAAACCTCACATGCTTTAATTTTAAATTGAATGGTGATCATATCGCTCTAGAGACCTACTGGTGAGTTCACTAATGTCACCAGCCTCTGCTGAGTACAGACAAGGGAAGTGGAGGAAACTTGTTACTCTGTGCATACACTCATCACTGAGAAGCTACCGTATCGTGACAGCTTCAGCGCATTTGAGCATTGCCACAGCGTGGGCTGTGGTGGGTCAGAAGTGTGCTTGCCCATGAGAACACAGACCCAGAGTGACCACGTGATTGACTGACTGAATCTCCCTCAACCAGTTAGTGACCCTGCCAGCACCCACTCCACGGTACCACCCGGACTCTGCTGCCCTCGTGGTACTGGAACTTTGTGGCCCTGCTGCAAATTGAATGGTGAGATCAGTAATTCAAGGAGCTCCTAATTTATGGGGTAAAGGAGATGGCTATATTAAAAGCAATCACTGCTTTAGGAAGCACCTCCTTAAGCTCCTTTGACAGATGCAGCTCAGCCTGTATTATCATAATCATCCCTCTCAATAAATTATTCAGATCAGGACTTGCATGCACGAGAGCTTGTGAAATGCAGATAAACACATTTTTTCCCAAGCCACTTGCTCAGGACATTAGCTTTTATTTATTTCCTCCCAATAGAATGGCCTGAAACATTTGAGACCATGACCGGGAGGAGAAGGGCTCGGGTATGCGTATTTAAACAGGGGCAAGCACAGGATTGGCCGCTGCTGCCACAAAACAAGTGGTTAGCAAATCAATACTTTGTGGGAGGTGCCTGCACCCAGCTTCTACCCCAGAGCAAGAAGCTAGAATAGGCAGCAGATGGTGCCATCAATGAACAGCAGATGTTTGTCAGGGAGGTGGCTCCGTGGCTTTAATTCCCAGAGTAAAGCGATTTTCTCAAACCCAAAGGGCCAGGGCCATTAGTCCCCTTTGTGGGATGCCTGTACCGGTGGCAGTCTGTGGATGTGAGCCAGCTCCTTCTGTGCAGGGTGGCAGAGAGGAGCCAGGCCATTTGCTTTCTTGGCTTATTGGGGATCATCTTACTTTCCAAGAAAAAAGTAGAAGGGAAAGAGCCACTTCTCCCCCGCCCCCTCCCCCCGAACAGTTTTATTGGCACACAATTTACATATCATCATTGAATAGTTTAATCATTCAATCATATCAAGGGGAATTGTACTATCACCATAACATCTATCTAACCCCCCTCCCCAAGGTTAAATCACCTTTACAATGAGTTGCGCAATCACGATCCATTCTAGCACTCCCTCCTCCCACCTTCATTATTTACTCGCCCAATTCCTTTTCCCTCCCTGTCGTCGGCCCCTAACCTCTACATTCCCGATAACACTTTGTATCAGTTATTATCACTATACAGTCACTCCTCCTGTGCTTCCCAGCAGGGAAACCCCCCAGAAAACAATGCAAAACAAATCGTACTAAGTTGGTAAGGGTAAGATCCTATTAGTATGAAGACAAAAATACAAATAATGTGTCCGTGGGAGAAGAAGCCCATCAACATTCAACAAAGCCAGGGAAGAAATTTCTGTCATGGAACCAGTAAGAGATGCTTGCCCCTAGTACAAACTCAGGTCGTGCCTATAGGCAGGTCGAGTGGCCAGGTATGCAGCTCGACGCAGAAAGATCAAGTTTCCTGTGGTCTCTCTTGCTAGTAGAGGGTGCTTCAGACGCTTGCCTTTGGAAAGAGGCACTTCCTGTCATGGAGCCCGCCAGCCTGTCTGTCAGTTTGTCAGACTGTGCTAGCTTGCGTGTTGCTCTGCTGCTGGGAGTTGTGCCACTGGTCTTTCAAATGCTGCGAGCGTCACGCATGGTAGACAGGTGGCAGCGGAGCTTCCAGACTAAGAGCACACAGGAAGTAAAGCTTTCCCCCTGAACACAAACTGGGCCGTTGTATCTCTGTTATGAATGTGGCAACTTTCCTCAGGTCAGAGAGCCAGTGGGACAAAGCACAGTAGCTGTTTTGTAAATAGGTGGCTGAAGAGGCAGCTTTGACATCAAGGAATTAATTTACCCCTTCCTTTGTATTCTGTGTCCAAATGAGACTTTGTTAAATATGAAGATCTTTGCTAACCAATGGTTCGCTAGCAGGACTGTTCTGGAATCAATCTGGTGTCCCCCATAAGGTTTTACTTGGAACTAGATTTAAAATATCTTCTTTCCATTGAGCTCTATCTGGTAAGCAAGGTGTCTTATTGGATGTCTCCTCGCTGGTAATTGATTCATAGTCTTCTGCGCCACATCACCTGAATCTTTTCTTTTGCAACATTAGCAGAAATCTCTTCTTCCCACAGGCATTTCAAATCACTCTCGGAGGGCTCATTTTAGTAATTGCAAATGAGAATAGGCCATCCATTTAAGTTAAATCGTCATTCTCTGCTCTGAGGAAACAGGGT
The DNA here is from genome assembly GCF_000313985.2 of Echinops telfairi. Taxonomy (NCBI): domain Eukaryota; kingdom Metazoa; phylum Chordata; class Mammalia; order Afrosoricida; family Tenrecidae; genus Echinops; species Echinops telfairi. The sequence goes on from NW_022103968.1 coordinate 19,969,490, forward strand.
GAAATGCTGCATTTTGTGAATAATTGGAACAAACCCAGAATGTGGCAGGTTAAAGCAATGGAGTGCATGCTTTGTCTCATTTATTTTAGCAGGTCCAGTTACACGCCTTCGTGTTGCTCAACAAAGCTGCAGGCAGAATGTTGGCAGAGAGGAAAGACACATTACTGCCAAAGCAAGTCTCACTGCGGTTCAAGGCCAATCAATGTTGCCTAAGGTGGACATGCAGCTGCCCTGTGGTTCTTGCTTTTTTGGTCTCACAGGATACTGTGAATGTAGCCCAAATCCTATGGCCCAATGGAAAAATTGGACAGTTGTTCAAAAGCAGGGACATATGGGACCTTAGGTGGCTATTGACCTCCTGATCCTTAAGGGCTGGAGTTTGGGGACCTCAGGGTAGTGACTTTTTGGGAGGACCCTGTAACTGTGGAATCGTGGATCAAGGAAAGTTAGAAAGACTCTCGTTTCCCTCACTCTGCTCCGTCGTTTGGACACAAGACTGGGATAGAAAAATAATTAAAGAACTCTGAAAAGGGAGGATGAGAAGACTATAGAAACTAAAGGCACCGTATCAAAAAAGAGGATAATTGAATATATAACAGTCTGAGTTTCATACTTAGGAGTTATGTCAATAACCATTACGAAAATAAAAACAGGAAAATGATTAAAATGGGTTATTTCCTGCAAGTGGGATTTCAGGTGTGAGGGGCAATAGAGTGGGAAGATACTGGTTTTTATTATAAACCCACCTTTAATTTTCATTTAATCATGAGTGTGCTTCATTTCAATATAAATACTTTGGTATAAATAATAAATGAGGATACAGGGTCATTAAGAGTCAGAATCAACTGGATGTCAGGTGTTTTTATTTTTTTGTAATATAAATATGACACGAACTAAAAGGACTTCAGTGAAGGTGACGTGTGACTAAAAATCTCAGAAAATTGATTTTGATCCATAAATCTACAGTTACAAAACTCCCGTGAAAATAATGGTGACGACTGTGTCTTGCAGCAGTTAGAAATCACTAGCTGCTCCACGGGAGAAGGGGCTTTCTCCTCCTTTGTGTTAGTCCTACTAGACTAGAGAAAAAATCCAGAGAGACTCGTTATATAAAGAGTGATTGTATATTAAGAAAACATCCCAGCCCAGTCAAGATCAAGTCCTTACGTCTGATATTAGCCCATATGTCCAATACCAATCTATAAAGTCCTCTTCAGACTCACAAAACATATGCACTGACACCAAATGCAGGAAGATCACAGGCCAGCGGGTAGGAAGTCTTGTGGAGCCAGTGGCGTTCTAAGCATCTCAGCGCTGGCAGGGGTCTCCACAGAGCTCCTCCAGCTCAGGGCACTAACTAACATTGTTCCATGTGTCTTGTCAGCTGCAATGTCACCCAGGAAGTCAGCGTGTGTCCCGTCTCCAATGAGCTATTTATCTTCTTAGCACTTCCATATGAGGTCATCAAGCTGTGACCTGATTGACAGGCTAAACTCCACCCCTTCACTCGTAAGTCTCAAATTGACAACAGATTATGGAACTACCACATCCTGAAAACTGTTTCAACCCCAGAAACTCACAGGGGTATTTCTATCTTGTCCTATAAGGTGGCTATGAGTTCCCATAGACTCCTCGCTGGTGAGTTTGAATGTACCTTGGGTTCTTATTATGCATCAGATATTGATTTTAGAGCTTGATGCAAATTAATGTTTAATCTTCAAGAAACCCTTTGGGGTAGGTAGTGTTATACCCATTTTGCAGAGAAAGACACTGGATAATAGAGAGTTAGAACTTTGCTTACATGTACACTAGTAGGTGCAGTCAGGATTCAAACCCAGGTCCTCTGCTCCCACACTGCACTTGTCCCATCTCCTAACCCCTGGTGATTCTCATGCCCATGAACGTCTGAGAGCATTGGATCACAGGACAATTTTGTGGTGGCTTCTGATGTAGCTGATCATAGCATAATTTAGCAAACATTGCAACAAAGATTAAATGGTTCTTATTTTTGCTCCTAACCTTGGATGTCTGACCTGGATATTTCCACTGAACCAAGTGCTCAGCTACTAACCAAAGGGTTGTTGGTTGAATCACCCCAGAGGTACTTCAGAAGAAAAGCCTAGCTATCTATTTCAGAAAGATCCCAGCCACTGAAAACCTGGGGAGCCCAGTTTGACTCTAAAACTCACAGGGCTGTTATGAGTCCGTACTATTGATGTGACAGCAACTGATTTTACTTTTCCAGATCCTGCTACCCATTCTGAATGCCTCAATGGACTAAAGTCACAAATTTCTCTTGCTCATGGTTCTTCTTTTCCCCTGGTCTCATCTCAACCAAGGGTGTCACTTTCCATACCATGGAGTAAATCTGAAGACCATTTCTACATCTTCCGCACTCTCTCATTACCTGCCACTACTCCTCAGTCAACAAGAGGTTCCCATCACCCCACCTACTGAATCTCTCACAAAGCCTTATGCCCTCTGTCCATCCAGATTACTGTCATCTCCTTTGGACTATTGCAGTATCCCAACCTATCTCCCATTTGTTCCCTCCGATCCATTCCACAGACTAAAGCAAACATGTGCATGAGCAAGCGATGGGTGAAGTCCCAAATCCTTAACATTTTCAGGAAAAGCCCTGCATGTGCCCCACCTGCTTGCTTCATACATCTCAGCTCAACCACTCACTCTGCTCTTCACACTCCAACCTCGTGTCCTTCCGTGTCCCTCCAATGGTGCCTCCTTGTTCCTCTGACATGACCCTCCACGTGCTACATGCTGGTCCATCTGCCTGGAGTGTACTTCTCATTCTGCCCTTGGGAAGTCCCCTAATAACCCCAAGCCTCAGTTGTCTGATTTATAAAAGAGAAAATGCCATGGATCAGAGTTGTTAGAAATACAGAATCTAATGAATATTTAACATTCCTGGCATAAAACAGGTGCTTAATAAATGTTTGTTTTCTTGAATATGTCCAGAATTAAAATTTTCCCAATATGTTTCATATTGTATGGATAAGCCCATTTGCATTTGTCCTCTAATCATGACTTACAGCGACTCAAAGTAGGAAGAAACTAAAGGATTAGTTTATCTCACTTCACAAATTCATTGAAATCGTCATGCACCTCATGGTTAAGCATTTTTGCTCAGTTTTAATTACTGTCAAGATAATATCCCAGGGAGTGTAGAATCTTTGTCAAATGTAGGCTTTGGATGGCTATAATTTTCAAAATTACGGCTTTGTTTTACAACCCATTTAAATAGAAAAAAATCATTAATGAAATGTACATACTTTTAGAGGTAATGACATGAGAAAGGATAACAGATAAGTGAGCAAATAAAAAATAAATTAGCATCTCATTTGTAATTAGACTTGGTCGTCTTTGATAATTTGAAAATGAGTTGAACCTTTATGTTGATGTAAAATGTGAAAGCACAACTACATTCCCATTGAGATTAAAATTACCTTAATAAAAATATTCCAAAAAAGCTGAGTTATTGATAGACTAGAACAAAGGTATAATTCTTTAAGAAACACCAACAGCTAGGCAGACTCAACTTGCTTCAGGCAGAAAGCCCTGTGCTTCCAAGTGGAATGTGCACACGGAGAGAGATGTAGATGAAAGAAACACGAAAAGTGAACCTAATAAAGTGATTTGTATCAACTAACTCGAAGTTTACATTGGGCTAAGAGCAAATATTTTGAAAAAAATCAAAATACGCAAATATTTGATATGGAAAATTCGAAGTATGTGTCTTGGCTATATTTGAAAATGCTATCTTCAGGAATTTGGATCACTATTTGAACTCAACACTGGTCTTTCCAAGTGCCTTGTAGATGTCCATATAACTTTCAGTTGTGTTCCATATAAACAGCTCCAGCTTGTGAGCATTCTCATTTTCAGTAAGAGCCTTGTATACAATCAACAGAAGGAAAGGATGAATAATCCAATTAAACATCGACAGAGGTCATGAATAGACAGTTCACCAAAGAAAATATCCAAGCAGCCGACACATATATGAAGAAGTGCTTGGGCTCACTTACAAATCAAAACAATGATGAGATTCTTATCCACAGAATATAAAACAATACAACCATGCAAAACAGTGTGGCACGTCCTCTGGGAATAGAAATACCATATGACTCAGCAATAGCTCTACTTGGTATGGACTCCACGGGCATAAAGGACATAGCAAGAGCAGATATGTGCACACCCATGCTCACTGGCATCACTCATTGCAAAGGCAGGTGGCCAAGAGAATGCTCAAATTATACAGCAATATCATTAATTCCACATGCCAGCAAAATTTTGCTGAAGATAATCCAACAATGCTTGCAGCAGTACATTGACAAGGAGCAGCTGCCAGAGGTTCAGGCCAGATTCAGAAGAGAATGTGTAACAAGGAGTATCATTGCTGATATCAGATGGATCTCGGCAGAAAATATCAGATGTTTCCTTGTGTTTCACTGACTATGAGAAGGTATTTGACTGTGTGTATCATAACAAACTATGGATAGCCTTGAGAAGAATGGGAATCCCAGAACACTTAACTGTGTTCACGTGGAACTTGTACACGGATCAAGAGGCAGTTGTGCAAACAGAACAGAGAAATACTGCATGGTTTAATATCAGGAAGGAAGAGCTGCTGGGTTGTATCCTCTCACCATATTATTCGATCTATATGCTGAGTAAATAATCAGAGAAGCGGAATGATATGAAGAGGAACACAGCATCAGGTTTGGAGGAAAGTTTATTAAACAAGCCACAATATGCATATAGCACAGCCTTGTTTGCTAAAAGTCAGGAGTACTTGACACAGTTGCTGATGAAGATCAAGAATTGTAGCCCTCAGTGTAGATTACAACTCAATGTAAAGAAGACCCAAATTCTCACAAGTGGGCCAATAGATAACATCATGAAATGGGGAAAAGATTGAACTGGTTAAAGATTTCATCTTGCTTGGACCCAACATCAATGCTCATGGAAGTAGCAGCAAGAGATGAAATGATGTATTGCATTAGGTAAATCTGCTGCATAAGAGCTCTTTAAAATGTTGAAAAACAAGGATGCTACTTTGAAAGCTAATGTGTGCTTGACCCAAGTCATGGTATTTTCAATCACCTCATATGCATGTGCAAGCTGGACACTGAATAAGGAAGACCAAAGAAGAACTGATACATTTGAATTATGATGCTGGTGAAGAATATAAAAAATATCATGGGTGGACAAAAGAACAAATAAATCTATCTTGGAAGAAGTATAGACAGAGCGATCCTTAGAGGCAGTGATGGGGAGATTTCCTCTCCCATACTTTGGACATGTTGTCAGGGGAGGCCAGGCCCTGGAGAAGGGAATCATGCTTGCTAAAGCAGAGGGACAGAGAAAAAGAGGAAGACCCTTGACAAGATGGATTGACACTGTGGCTGCAATAATGGGCTCAAATATAAGAACAACTGCAATTTATTTGGACAGTCCCTCTCAGAAGAGCCACATAGAAGGGATGATAAATCCAGGGTGTGGTATAGCACTGATGAAGCACATAACTATCCTCTAGTTCTTCATTATTTCCTCCCCTTCATATTATGGTTTTTATTTGGTTTACCTCATTAATCATGTTAGACTTGTGCGTGTTCATTTGTATAATTAAGATCATTTGATACATGAAAGCTAAGATAGATAACCTTTCAGAAACAGTAACAGGAGTAATGGTTTCCTGAGGGAAGAGGAAACAAGGAGGGATGGAGGGGGCACAGGTGATAGCACTGGTGACTGTATAACCTCACCTGAGGGGAGTGACCAACAGAATTGTACATAAATGGATATAGTGGATAGTGTAAGATGTGCAAAAATAGTGGAAATAAGGGTTCCTGGGGGTGGGGAGGAAGGGGATAAAGAGGAGTTGATATTAAGGAGTTCAAGAAGAAAGAAAATGTTTTGAAACTGACTGTGGTAGCAATTGTACACTACTGCTTGATGTGATTGGATTATGAAATGTTATGGTATCTGTAAGCACGCCCACTAAAGTGATAAAAAACCATTGTGAGGAAGGCTCAGGAGTAGGCGGCGTTTTGTTCTGTTGCACATGCAGTCCCTGTGAGTCAGAACCGGCTTGATGGCCCCCAACAATGGAACAACACGCTCATCCCAGCACTAGGCACAATAGCCAGAAGCTGGACAACCTACACCCCCATCAGTGGAAGACTGGATAAAGGAGCGTTGGTACCTGCACACAGTGGAATACTCAGCATTGTTAAAGAATAATGATAGAACTGTGAATACCTCATGGCATGGATGGATTTGGAGGACAGTAAGATGAATGAAGTTATTCAATCCCCAAAGGAAAAGCATTGTGTGAAGCCACTGTTATGAAAAATAAAGATAAAGGGTTTCATACTAAAAGAAACAGACTTTGGTAGTGACTAAGGGTGGGAAGGGAAGGGAGGGAAGGACAAGTAGCGGGTAGACGGGTGAAACAAGGGAGAGGATCAAAAAGGGTGAGGATCAGCAGGAAGAGCCATTGGGGGGGTTGATAGGCTGCATAAATTATTGAACACAAAAATGATGATCAGATGTGTAAACTCCCACTTAATTCACAATTGAAACCAAACCAAAACAACAACAATAACAACAACGAAACTTTCCACTTTCAACCATGGATTAGTTTTGCTCGGGTTGGCAAGGGCTGTTTTCTCTCAGAATTTGAGGTCATGCAGTAGGAGCGCTGGTGGTGTAGTGGTTACCCTTGTGCTGCAATCCACATGGTTGGCAGTTCAAAACCACTGGCAGCTCCTCGGGAGAAAGACGGAGTTTTCTACTCCCATAAACAGTTACAGCTTTGGAAACCCAGAGGAAGTTGCTACGCGTCAGCACTGACTCGATGGCCATGGGTCTGGTGTCGAGTTCTATTTGCTTTTTCAGTTTTCTAATGTCTTTCAAAATTTCTTCATCGTTTACCCATTTTTTCTTAAGTTGTGGCAATGGGAACCGTGGGCTCTTCGTATTTTGTTTCTAGTTTCCTAAAAGAAAAAAATTGGCAGTGATTTTATTTCATGCTTTACTATTTTAGTTTGATTTTACACACTGTTCTTAAAAACCCGACTCCTGTGGACACCGTGTAAAAGAAGAGAAATAGTTTGTGATGTAATACACACAACACACAGAACGGGGTGGTTGGTGGTGGTGGTACTTGGACCAATAGTTGAGGGTTTTGTTTAAATCTATCATTATGACATTCCATAGTTTCATTATGGAGAGATTCTATGGGAAAAATCCTGAATGATTCAGGAAGGATCCATAGAAGATGGAAAGAATACACAGAGTCACTGTACCAAAAAGAATGAGTCAACGTTCCACCAATTCAGGAGGCAGCATGTGGGCAAGGACAAATAGTGCTGAAGGAAGAAATTCAAGATGCTGGGTTTCATATTCCCTGGGGGCTAAAGGGATTGCTCTGAGGAGTCAAAGGTCACCCTGAGTGAGGGTGATTAAGGAGTCCAGAATGCAGACATGAGAGACCCTCGGTGGTAAAGGCAGGCAGGGTCTTATGAATGCCTTCAGAAGATGGATTGTTAGTGCACGGTCCGGAGACTGTCCTCTCTGCCGGTGCTCCGAGTGCTGAACCTCCACAGTCAAAACATACTCTCTTCCTAGTGTGTGGCTTTCCTCAGGTTACGATTGTCTTGGAGTTTAAGAGACTTGGAAAAAATGGGGAAACACAGACGTGCACAGGGTTTTTGTTATCTAAATACGCGTGGGCTCAGGAAACTTGCTCTGGACTGGGATGAGCATTAGGACGTTTCTAACCTTCATCCTCAGGGTTTTCCTCAAGTTCTCCTTGATTGCACAGGAGGGTCACCTTGGTGAGAAAACTGGTGATCTCAGAAAGCGTTTTCATCGTCTCTGTGCTTATTTTAATTGGCAGGAATCCTCTGAATTGCCCGCTTAGGTCCACCAAATTGCTAAAAAGCAATGTATGGGAAACAGAAAGATTTCTCCCAAGTTGTCTCCCCCAAATATATGCCAAACTTAGCTGCTTGCTACACAGAGCAAATGGCTATACACTTGGAGGTCAACAGAAGTAGGTCAGGGGTTATTCTCCCTCCGGGTTATCAGCCATCTAGAGCAAGTAGACACCACTGTTTATCCCACAAGTAGGGCCCACTCCCTTCTGATAAGGATAGTAGTAGACTGTTTCCCTGAAGGAGCGCACAGGGAGGTCAGGCCCACCCAACGGTGACCAAGGTTAGGCTGCCATCATGAATCTAGGGTCCGCCCATCTTGTCACATGTGTACCTCTAGTTCCTCTCCTTCCTATGTGCACAGCCCCAGCTCATCCCCTTCCTGTCACGCTTGTGCCTATTGTACATCCCCTTCCTATGATGTGTGTGCCTGTTGTACTGCCCCTTCCTGTGACATGTGGTTACCTGTAATCACTCCACCCTAAGTAGATAGAAGCCTTGGTTAGCAATAACCGGGGGACCCTGGGTCTCTTCCCCACCTCACTTCGGCCCACGCTGTGCGCGGACTGGCTAAGATCATGGCTGTCCAGGAGGTCAGCATGCTACCATGAAATGTGTTTGACTCCATGATTTTACCCTGTCCTATCTCTCTCATGTTCTCTATGAGTTTATAATAATCCTTATATTTCTCAACTGTACAATTGCGCTTACTAAACCCGTGATTAGTTATGGGGGGCTGGCCCTTTCCCCCCACAGCAATGCACTCATTAATCCATCAAATCTCCAGCAAGCACCTACTGAGGTCCAAGTACTCTGCTAGGTGCAATAGTGCCTTTTCAGAACCATTTGAGAACCTGCCTTTCCTCTTGCCCCCAAGTGGGGCCTTATACTCATTTGAATTCGTTTTCATAGGTGGGAGGCCTCAGATTGTTGCACACACCTAGAGCACAGAGCTGCAAGGACAGGAATGTCCTTCTCAACAGGGCTCCCACCCATCGGGAGGCAGGATGTCAACTCCGGGTGAAGGAGGGCGGCTCCTGAAGAAAATGAGCCTTTTCTTCATTTGCACAAGCCTAAACTTCCTAGGATTTCAACATCCCAATTCTTATTTCTTGCCCTCTTCTTGGATTCTTTCTATTGCCTTTCTCCCGGTCCCTTACACTCACAGAGGAGACAAATCGTGCCGGTCTGGATCCCATTCTTTAGCTTTACTCTAGAGCAAAGAAAGCTGGAGAAATGCATGCCAATTTTGCAAAGCACTTGGTTCATTGTAGTGATCAGCCTTCTTTTGGTTTGCCAAACACTTGCACTAAATTTGATGAGTTTATATGGAAATTACGGTAGCATTACTTCTTTTTAACTAGACAGACACATATGTATGTACAAGGAATCGCCTGCTAGAAAGGAAGAAGAATCACTCTTGGGAAAATCTCCCTGGATTTTCAGCTCGTCCGGAGGCTGCTGGCACACAGAGCTCGGAGTGGGGGGGTCTCCCCCGCTCCAGCTGGAAAGGAGAGCGTCAGTTCTTCTCTCTCTGCTGTAATTCATTCAAACTCCTTTCTTCCTCCACTAATATTATGGCTATCCTAGACAAGGCATGAGTTTTGTAGCTTCTAAAGAAAATGTCAGAGGTCCGTCTATTTAGTGTAAACTGCGTATCTATTAACATATTTTAGCTTTGAAGAATACTTAATGACATGAAAATCCCCAGGATACAATGTCTAGTGAATAAAGCATAATGCATACACACACACACACACACACACACACACAGTTGAGGGGGATTTTTAAAAAAACTTGTGGGAGTATACTGGATGGCAGTGGTGTTGGACTATTGCTCATGTTTTACATTTTCTGGGCATTTCTGAACATTTTAGTGTAAATAAAACTCATTTTTTGGAGTTTTTTGTGAATGGTTAAATGATTTGGATATCTCCTCTGCAAGAACTCTGTGAAATACTTCAACCAAGAAGATACGATGACTGAAACCCAGAAGAAAGCGCCACTCCGTCCATTTGGACGGCTGCTCGGATCTGGAGCTGTCTTATCTTCTTATGGCCTGGCTAGTCACCCACGTCTTCGATACTGCAGGAAACCCTTTTCTTAGTTTGGTTTTTCCTATTGCAGATCAAAGAGAACACAATACACATAATAACGCTGGACTGCTAACCACAAGGTTGGCAGTTTGAAACCACCAGCCACTCTGTGGGAGAAAGACAAAGTTTTCTACTCCTGTAAAGAATTACGGTCTTGGAAGCCTACAGGGGCCGTTCTACCCTGTCCTAAGGGCCATTATAAGGCAGAATTGACCCGATGTCAGTTTGAGTGAGTGAAATATTAAGGGGCTTTGGGGAATTTGAATACAGATGGTTTCATCCCCAGGACACTTTATATTCCTGTCCAAGAACCAGCGATGATAATTGCTGTTACTCTTCGATACTTGGGGTGAAGAATAAAGGGAAATGTGTGTAAGGTTCCTCAGTAACCTTTGGTTTGTTTTCATTCCTTTGCCTTTTCCCCGGCTCATACAATCTCGCACATTTTCCCTGAAAAGAAGGAACATCTTAGATATTTATGAACATTTTCTGTTCTCCTTCCCCAGTCCTCAATTACCAGTCCTCACCTTTCTGGGTTCAGCAAGTCTTTCTTGAGTGTTCCTGACAAGAGCCCCAAGTTTCAGAGGGTTTCCTCAAAGGTCAAAGGACAGCTAGAAGGGCAGGAAGACTACCAGGCTGGCTCCTGTCTGCTCCCCCCTCAGGAACAGAGGGACTCGCACACCCAATTAGTTCCACGGCGCATAGAGAGTCTACAGAGGTGACTGACAGCGGTGGGCTTTTCTCCATTTCAGAAGATCATTTTGCTCTGGGAATTAAAGCCCCAGCTCCCTACGCACCCACGAACAGCTGCTGTGCATTGATAGCACCGTTAGGTGCTCATTGCAGCTCTTCACTCGGTGGGGAAAGCAGCTGTGTAACTGCCTTGCTGAAGGTGTTGATTCTGAAATGACATGCTGGAAGCACAGGCCAAATAGAGGAGGTTGGCTGAAAGCCACAAGCTAATTTGACGCTTTCCCTGCTCTTGAATGAACATTCCCGACGCCTTCACCTGGTCATGGTCTGAAGCGTATCAATTCATTCCATTTGGGGAAATACATATTCATGTGTTCAGTAAGTTGCTTGAGAAGAAACGTGTTTATCTGTATTTTCACCAAAAATGAATGGGCGTGCATTTCTTAATCTAAAAAAATCATTTGGAGGAGGGTGATTAGATGAGCCAGCGTGGGTTGCACCTGCCTGCAGTGCTTCCCTGGGAAGCGGTTACTTTGGATCCATCCATACCCTTGACTTTGCTCGATTAGGAACTTCTTGAACTGTGGATTTCACAGTTGAATTTGCACGGGTGTCATCAGGGCCAACTACATGGACATGTGATATGTGCAGTTACTGAAAGGGCTCCGTAGGTGATTTCATGCCCTGTAGTTGCTGTCTTGAAAGTATTAATGCATTTTAAACAAAGGGCTCTATGTTTTAATTTTGTAATGTCCCCGCCTCCTCTCCAAAATAGGTGCTGGGAGGATGCCACAGCACTGACGTGCACCATCAAAATCACCTAATGCAGTCTGGACAGAACTTGGTCACTGAGACCTATGTGAACTGTAGTCGTGTTTGGTCCTTGATATTCTCAGTGGAAAACGAATAAATAAAATAACTGCCCTAAATCAATTCCCAAATGTTCAAACGAGATTAGGCATATGAAGATATAGGGTAAGCTTTCATAAATAACATGTATGTCAATTACTCATTTGTTTATCTTTCTTTGCAGCCCTGAGGTCAAATCTGGACTTTGGAACACGTTAATGGCTGTGGAAGGAGGAGCGATCTTACCCAGCTCCCCGCTCAGCATCTCCAGCTAGTGAACTGAATGCTCCTTTCCCTTTGTGCCTGGACCATGTGACGACTATTCTCGTTAAGTTCTCTGCTTGATGCACAGATTCTCCTACAGCTTAAACTAACAAATAAACAAGGACCGGGGCTCACCTGAATACTAGTCTGAAGAGGAACCCAGGATTCTGTATTCTTTAAAAGGCTGTCATTGATGGATAGAAAGTCACTGGCTGACTTTTAGGCTGAAGATGTGACATTCTAGAGAGAACAAGTATTTATTGAACATTTTCTGGGAGCTATGTATTACTCTAGGAGTTTTGGTGGTGTTGTGGCAACGCATTGGACTGCTAATCAGCAGTTCGAAACCACCAGCCACTCCACAGGCAAAAGATGAGGCTTTCTACTCCAGTCAAGATTTACAGTCTGGAAAACCCACAGGAGCAGTTCGACCCTGTTGCACAGAGTCTCTGGGAATCAGCGCCGAGTCGATGGCAGTGAGTTTTTGAGTTTATGCATTCTTCTAAGGGATTTTGCCTACACAGCTGTTGAAGATTCATAACAACCCCATGAAAGAGGTGCTATGTCAAGGTTCTTGAAGTGATTCTCAAGCACAATAAAGGTGGGAAATCACTTTTATTTTAATGGGAAGATCATCAGCTTTGGGATAAGACAGAATGGATGCTACCTATTCTCCTGTAATTTGAGGATGAGACCTCTGAGTCTTATTCTTTCAATATGTAGAAGATGGGGTAAAAATAAGATAACTTTCAGAATTGCTACAGAGCTGGAAAATTACTTGGTGCTACTATTATTTATTTATTTTCCAAGTTTCAGTGCGTACTATTATTTCAGGAGACCCGGTGGCACAGTGAGGTTACGTGTTGGGCTACTAACCATGAGGTCAATAGTTCGAAACTACAGTCACTTCTTGAAAGAGACAGGGCTTTCTGCTCCTGTGAAGAGTTATAGTCTTGGAAATTCACAAAGGCAGTTCTACTCTGTCCTCTAGGTCAGCGTGAGTCCACATCCACTTGACGGCAGTGAGCTTACTCTGGTTTTGCTTCCCTCTTTTTTCATGAATGCTGTACGAGCATGTGTATGCGTGTCCCCAACCGTGTCCGTGACTGGGCTGTAAAGCCTTTGAGGTCATAGAGGGTGGCCGCTTTCCCCCTTTATTTCATACGATGCCTAGTATATAGTACAGTGCTGAGTGTTTAACAAATAGCTCATAAAAAAGTAGATTTGATCAATTTTTTGGATAGACGTGAAAATAAAAACCAACTCCGTTCTGTGACATGTATTTAAAAACACCCAAATTGCATTTTGCCGACGCACTCTGGATTTTGATGTGACCCTAAGAGCATTTACTCCTCGGTGTCTAGGCTACAGAGACGTTTTGGAAATGATCAGCCCGTGGAGCCCATCAGAGCAGAGATTCTCCTTCGAGCACTGATAGCGTTTGTCCTGAGACTTCCCGGTGAGACAGGGCTGCAAGCAGACAGCCGTGCAGAAACGTGAGGTTGGGGTCTCTATCTCCTTCCTCGAGTCGGGCAGTAAACTGGGGGTCTGGGGATGTGGAGTACAGTAGAGAGTGTTGCTCAGAAGGTCGGGACCTTAGCAAGAACAGCGTGGGTAGGACTTCCAAGAATCTCTGCCACGGACAAAAGATTTAGCACCTGTTTCTGGATCAGCTGATTTTAATTTAAGTGAGAGTGCTTAGCCTTGGGGGACCCAACTTAATCAAAGGAAATCCCTTCTCAGGCACTTTGTGAGGTGGCCTTGGTCAAGTAAGTGATCATGTTGGACCAGTTCTGGTGGCAAAGAACGGTAGGAGGCATCTAGGACCCAGGGTGCAAAGAAGACAAATGCTCAGACTCACGTCTTTCGAGTCTTCTCTGGCTCGTCGTCACCCAACAGGACAGGGTGGAACTGCCCCTGTGGGTTTCCGAAACTGTGTAACCCTTTAGTGGAGTAGAAAGCCTCATCTTTCTCCCCAGGAGAGGCTGATGGTTTCGCACTGCTGAAACCAACACTGTTAGCACCCCAACACATAACCACTGCATCCACTAGTAGTTGGAGACTTTTGATGGCCATGGGGCATGCTGTTGTCCACTAGTAGTCGGAGCCTTTTGATGGCCATGGGGGCATGCTGTCGCCACATCAGCCTTCAGGGATGCTCTCCCTCATCTTGTTGCTTGTTCCTTGATTCAGACCTTTGCTTCTTTGAGATTTCCTCTTCACAGGCAATTGCGAAGCCAGACTGAGGGGAGATCAAAGGTTAGCGTGGTATCCTCAAGCATAGTTACCCTGTTGGGAGATAGCTCTGACATGTGTGCCTTAGGTGTGCGTGGAAGTTGGGCTGCCGTGCTGGGTGAGAGTAAATAGTTACAAGCGAGGCAGCCTGGGTTTCAGGGCAGAAGCATGAAGTGTCAATGACATTTCTAGCATTTGGTGTCACCTCCCTCTCCTCTTCCCCTGACCTCTTCCCATACTAGAACCTGCAGAATCCTATCATTGTAATCATGGAACGATGTGTGATATACACTTAATCTGTCTTAGACTCTCTGATATGAATGTGTTTTGCAAAATCTTCCTACAGTGAATTACATTTTGAGTTAGCTAAGGCATCAGCAAACTTGGCCACGTGAGTAAGTCTAAAAACACCAGCAGCAAGGAAAACTGTGCAAATGAAACCACGAGGCTGGAAGCGTCGCTGTAAGTGTGCAATAACGACAGCTGTGACCGGAGAGGGTCAGAAGGCTCAAAGAATAAATTAGCACAGATTTTTAGCCTCGTCGGGATCATGATACATAAAAGCTGGGATTGCAAAACTGTTCCTATTATTACAATGAGCTATAGGGATATTTTCATAAAATAATAAGTTCTGCTAGAACACTGCAAACATTTATAGACCTAAAAAATATTTTAGTGTCACCACTTCTGAGAGTTACTTGGCGCAGCCACCAAATACCCCGCCTCCCAAGTCATTCCACTGCCAGATTCAAGACATCTGAGCCCTGCTGCAAACCGAATATAGGAGAAAGGCCTCTCTTGACCAGACAGCGAATGTGATCTTATAGGAGCAGGGTGATCCTGGGTGTGGGACTTGAGGTTGGACATGTGTTTGTCGATGGATGCACAGGCCATAATAATATTTAAATGTATTAAAGGTGTTTTTAGGAGTTCCTTTGAATAAATCACTTTCCTTTCTCAAAGAAGGTGAGTGTGTCCATATCATCATCTTCTGATGCTTCCGCCGTTTCATTAGCAGCTAGTCCAGGAAGAGTTTTGCTTTGGATATTTAGCACTGGATTCACCATTAGAATCATCTGGCTTAGCTTTCTTTTTCTTTTTAACATTTTATTAGGAGCTCATACAACTGTTATCGCAATCCATACACACATCAATTGTGTAAAGCGCATTTGTACATTGTTTCTCAAAACATTTTCTCTCCATTTAAACCCCCGACATTAGGTCCTCATTTTTCCCCTCCCTCCCCGCTCCCCCCTCCCGCATGAGCCCTTGATAGTTTATAAATGGGTATTTTGTCATATCTTGCCCTGTCCGACGTCTCCCTTCATCCACTTTTCGGTTGTCTGTCCCCCAGGGAGGAGGTCACACACAGTTCCATGTAATCGGTTCCCTCTTCCCTACCCACTCTCCCTTTACCCTCCCTGTTTTGCCTCTCACACCACTGGTCCTGTAGGGCTCATCCGCCCTGGATTCCCTGTGTTCTCAGTTCCCGTCTGCACCAGTGTACCTCCTCTGGTCCAGCCATGGCTTAGCCTTCTTATTGGGAAAGTTTTTAAACAATGGAGTACATTTCTTTAAGAGTTACAGGACTGTTCAAAATTTCTATTTCTTCTTGCGTTTACTTTTGCAATTTCAATATTTCAAGGAATGTGTCATCTACATTAGCATATTTACAAGAACAAACGATTCTATCTGTGGTCTCTGCAATGATGGCCGCTCCTTCTTGGTATTGATAACGTGTGTCTCCTTTATTAATGATCATTCTAGTTAGAAGTTTACCAAATCTTTTGGTCTTTACAAAGAACCAGTTTTGGGTTTCATTGATTTTTCTCTTTGGTTCACTTATTTTCCATTTTTATTTCACTCTTATCTTAATTCCTTTCCTTTGGGTTTAATTAATTCATCCTTTTAGCTTTATAAGGTGAGCTATTAGATCACTGAGTTTAGAAATTTCTTCTTTTTGAATATACAGCAATACTTTTATTTCTAACCGTGGCGTTAGCTGTAGCACACACCTTTTGCTACTTTGTGCTTTCATTAGCCTTCAAAATACTTTTTAACTTCTTTTGTGATTTCTTTTCCCCCTTTGACTCCTTGGTCAAAGAACCTCTTCTTTAGAAAAGTTTGTTTAATTTTTAAAAATAAAACAATTCATAATTTATTTTTAATTTAGTTCTGTTGCAATCTTCTTTCACTTTTTCTGACTTTGAAGTTACACCTAATGAGTAACAAATCCTCAGGCTCTCTCTGTTTGTGGTCTCCTGGAATCCCATCTAGGAAAACCCATTCAAAAGTGTCCTCCACTTGGATGATAAAATATGATCATCCACACTACCCATAATCCAGTAAAGGGGGCATACCTTTCTGTCTTCCCCCACAATTCCAAAGAGCAAACTAATGGTTCATTCCTTCTACAAAGCGAGTTGACTAATAGGGGAAAGTTACAAAACCCTTGAACATCTTATTTGAAACAAGACGTAATAATTTCTCATGCTTCCCTGTGTTTTCTGAGGACTGAAGGACAAAACATTTGGAGTAGAGCCATTTCTTAATAAAATGTACCCAATATCATCGATATTTTATATGCATATTTATCTTAGAAACTGTGCCAACACTTTCCATACATTACCTTATTTAATCCTCCTAATTATCTCTATTTTACAATAAGAAATCTGAAGCCTCACAGAAGTTGAACTTGTTTAAAGTTATATATTGAGTAAGCAACAGTATTATAAGGCATGATAGGCCTCATTTCAAAACACAGTATTTGATTTTTTAAAAATGGTTTCATCCTATGTCATACTGAGGAGTCTTGGAGGCACAGGGTTACACGTTGAACTGATAAACGTGAGGTTAGCAATTCGAAACCATCAGCTGCTCTGAGGGAGAAAGACGAGGCTTTTTATTCCCATAAAGAGTTACAGCCTCAGAAGTGCACAGGGGCAGTTCCACCCTGTCTTATGGGGTCGCTATGATTTGGAATTGACTCGATGGCAGTGAGTTTATGCCATACTTCATCCAACATAAAAAGTCTATGCATCTCCATAATATCTATACAATAGCTCAAATTCTTCCTACTTTCTAAATATCTGAGGGTTTACAAAACATCCCTGGGCAATCCTTTCAGTATCAGTATCTGTTTACATTAAGAGCTATGGAATTCTTCCTTATCTCTGGAAGATACACATTGCTCATCTTTTAAAAATATTTTTTCTCCCTAGATTTTATTCTATCATGGGTTTTCTTTTATTTAATACTAGTTTATGGGAATACCCTTTATCTTGAGACTTTTGTTTTTCCCCCTACTACCTTCTCAACCAGGGAGGCAATTTCATTTCCTCCTCTCAAGACTTCCGCCGAGTAGGTTTGTGTCGCTGGCCGGGCCTTTGACTTTCAGCTCAAAGTAAACTAACGTAATGCCGGCGGAGGACACTAGGTGGTGTCCCTGACGGCTTCTCAATCTTGGCAAGTTTTTTACTGTCCTGCACATCAGTTCTCTTCTCTTTAAATAGTACCTGACATTATCCTGGAGAAGCTTGTCACGGGAGGGAAATAATAACAGAACCAAAAGAAAGAAATCAAGACTATGTTGCAATTTTCCCTCATTATTTTATAGATGAACCAACCAAACAAAACAGAACTGCCTCTGAATTGGATTCTGACTCATAGAGACCGTCCAGGACAGAGTAAAACTGTCCCGTGAGGTTTGCAAAGTTAGAAATCCGTGCAGAAGCACACTACCACATGTTCGTCTCAAGGTGATGGGTAACAGCTGAATCCTCACTGCACCATCCGGACTCTTAATTCTATAGAGCAGCCCTCTTTAAACTTGTACGAAAAGAAAGACTTTTGCCCTAAAGCCATGCTTCCCGAAGTGGGTGATACTGCCCCACCCCCATGACTTCAGCTCGGGGTGCTGGAATGATCTAAAAAAACAAACCAACAAGCCAAACTCACCGCCATCAAGTTAATGCCAGCTCATAGCAACCCGATAGGGCAAGGCAGCCGTCCCCTGTGGGCTTCCCAGGATGCAGCTCTTCCCGGGAATGGAAGGACCTTTCTCCCTGGAGCTCCCAGTGGTTTCAAACTGCTGATCCTGCAGATTGCAGCCCAACTCCAACCCCCCAGGGCTGCCCTGGAATAATGGGAGTGGGGGAGCTGCAACAGCAGACAGACATCTATACTTTATTCTGGATTATGGGCTATAGTACAAAAGTTTTTAATTGCCAAGGATGCACTAAGTAATGTTTCTATCTATCTATCTATCTATCTATCTATCTATCTATCTATCTATCTATCTATCTATCTATCTATCTATTTCTGGAAAGGGGGGTGGTACGCCAAATAAATTTGGGAATCTATGCCCTAAGAGGTGCTTCAGAACTGTGTCTCTGTGGCTGTTTGCCCAGTCTGCTCTCGCACTTGCCTATGGCTTGCTGTGGATGAGAAGGCTGACATTGTGTGGCAATGGCTCAGAGAAGACGATTTGTCACCAAGGGCTTTAAAGCCTTTCAGCTTAATTGTGGTGATGCACGGAACATTGTCTGAGCCCTTGCTGTAGTTTCTCCACATAAAATGAAAATCATATTATTGTAAGCTGAATAAAAATGATACATTTGTAATGATCTTGAAAGGCCTTGAAGGTGAGCAGCCTTGGAAGGAAGGGACAAAGTCATATTGAGCTAATATTGAGTATTAAGTATATCATTGCTGAATATGGGAAAATATATCTTAAACATTTTTCATCAAAGGTAGACCGTGGAGACAAGCTTGTTTGAAAAGGCAGGTCACGTATTGTACTGCAAGCTCCCTGCTAACAAGGTTAGAGTTAATAGATTATTGATCCATTTAATGTTTAATAGCAAGCTAATTTTTTCATCAGCTATGCGACCAGGCATTTGTCTGTTTTAGAAGCCAGTCCAATAAAATCCTTTCATCCGACATGGCTGTCTAACGCTGGCTAGCATACACCGTGGATGCAGGAAGAAACCCTGTTCATCACGACAGTCACCCTGGGGCATCGGTTTCCCTGCTTCTGTGAGCGCTGTCTTTTTGGAGGTTAATTTTCTTTGTCCCTCAGGAGAGGGGTAAATTCTTTGTTGTGTAGAATGACTCGGGTTTAGGGTGGAATCTGCTTGAACCATCACCTGCTAACACCTGATACACTTGACTAAGCTTCCTACGATGTGGGGTCTTATTTTAATTTTGTGATGAGCAAATTGCAATACCAGGTTGTTAGTTATCTCTCTGGCTTCCAGGAAGAAATTCTAGTCGTTAGTAAAGCGATCACACTTACCCTTTGGCGTTCCCGCATTTTGAAGATGGTTCTGGAACTTGGAAAAGAACAGATACTGATTTGCAAATTACTTGTGTGCATGTGCGCGTGTGTCTAATCTCCCAGATTTTAGTGTAATTGAAACCTTGTGATTTTTTTTCTAATCTGTATAGTAAAGAGTTGGAAAGCTCTCTTAGTACATGGAAAAAGATCCTCAGTCTACTCTCTCTCCTCTGAAGATGCAGAACACACTTGAGAGGCGGCCCAGTGCAGAGATTGGGGATATTACTCCCACCGCCAGGTGGCCTGGGTTCACATTCAAACTCTGCCGCTAAGTACTTGCGTGGGGTTTTGAGAGAATGAGATGTGACTGCTGATGTTGAGTAACACTCCGTAAACCTACTGACCATTTGACTAGCTTATTTTGTGACCCACCTTTCACACAATTGGAATATGGGTCCTTGGTCAGATATACGTATTTCTATTTTTTGGAAGGTTAGTATTTTCTGTGGCATTTTTACCTCCCTTAAATTCATAATTTTATATTTGCTTCTGGAAGCTTTATTGTTCTAATATTTCACACTTAGGTTTATGAGGCAGCTCAAATTAAATTTCATGTATCTCGAGAGGCAAGGGTCAAGAAATTGAGCCAGTATTAATTATAATAAAATCCTACCATTCCCTATTAAATTGCACTGGGAGTATTTTTGTTAATTAAATGACCTTATATTGATTCTTTTTATGGACTATTTATTCTGTCGCATTGGCCTGTTTGTCCTTCAATAAATACTGTTTAATTATTCAGAATTTATAATATACCTTAGGATTTTGGCTCAAGTACTTGAATGCTGCTCCGTTTTAATATTGTCTTTGTTAGTCTATGTTTATTGCATTTTTATATGATTCCTAAATCAGTTCCTATCTACAGAAGAAAAAAAAAAGAACCCTGATGGAATTTTGAATGGGATTTCATTGTCAAAAGATTAATTTGTGGAAATTGATATTTTAACAATATGTAGATTTGCAATCGATAAACACACTATATCCTTCTTTGTATACTTTTGATCCTCTAGGTTACTTTTCAATAATGTTTTGAATTTTTCAAGATAGAGATCTCATGCAGTTTTTGTTATCTTGTTTCCTCAGTATTTTATGGAGTTTTTGGGCTTTGGGGGCAACGATTTAATTTGCAATTGTTTCTTGTTAGTCTATAAAATACCATTTAAAATACAATCCTCTATCTCTTCATTAAAATGTTTTAAAACGTGTACAGTGAAATTCCCTCTTTGGGGTGTACAGTACTATGGGTATTGACAAATGCACAGTTACAGCTATCACTGTAATCAGGCCAGTAAAACAGTTTTGTCATGTACCATGCCCTCACAGTCCCTGGAGCTAGCCCGTTAGGTCCATCTTTCACCATCTCTGACACTTGGTCACCACGGAACATCCTACATTCTTTTCATTGTGGTTTTCTAGAAGGTCACACAAATGAAATCAAACAGAATGCAGCTTTGTGGTTCTGCCTTCCTTCCCATAGCAGAATACACCACTCACCTGCACCAGGAGGCCGTTCCTTCTTACCGTTGAGGAATGTTTTCTTGGATGGCTATGCGGCGGTCGATCCACTCACCAGTTGTTTCCAGTGTTCAGTGACTATGCACCAAAATGGCAAAAACCATCTGTGAACAGGCTTTTGACAAGAAAATCCATGTGCATTTCTCTTGGACAGATATACAGAGATTGGATTTTTGGTAAGGATATGCTTCAAGGAAGCATCCAACTGTTTCCAAAGGGGCCGGGGTCCCGTTTGCATGTTTATCCTGTGCTGTTTAGAGTTCTGGCTGTTCGCCCTCTCACCAGCGCTAGATTCTCTCGGTTCCGTCGCGTCCTTGCTATCTGCGCCGACATGTAACGTATCAACTATTTGCCCCTGTTTTCATTGGGTTGTTTGCCTTGGCACTGTGTATCTGCGGTTCTTTATAAATTCTGGATATCAATTCTTGGATAGATATGTGCACGGCTAATGTTATTTTACCCAGTCCCCCACCGAGAGCAATTATTCTGAGAAATCTGGATCCAGCTCACAATGATGGTTAAATGTTGTAAGTATCCTGTATATCTCTCCGTGGAGTGGGAGGGATGTAAATAATCAAGTGCTCCTGTACACAAATTGCTAGTCTTGCCATTTTATACGTGTTCTTATCTCGTATTAACTCCCTTTTAACAAGCTGCTGCTGCCACTTCATCATCAGAGTAAACTATCGCCCTTCCATGTTTTCTCTGTTCTTACAAAGAAAAGAATTCCTTGGCGACTCAGTAGTCTATCCTATAACCTTGGAACACCCAACAGCTATATTCCATTATAATACTTCTCTCCACAGCACTTTCCTATAAACCTCTATGTCTGTGACCCTTGGTGATGGAATCTCAGCTGCTTTCAGTCTATGTCTTTAGCTTGATTCACAAAACAAAGATGATAAAGAAAAAAACATGGATGAATGTTTGCTGGGATTTATTCGCATTTTATTTTGGGTGGTATTGGGAGCAGAGGCGGAGCATGCCAAGACTCAGTGTAGGCCCTTCAACTGAGAGAGAAGGAGGAGATGGAGAAGCAGGCTTAATGAATAGGAGTGGCTTCGTCTTTCTTTCTCATGCTGCAAATGAGACCCAGGCCGCATGCCTTGCTACTCTTGTGCTGCTGTGATGGAAATACTATCACAGTATAGTGTGATACTATTGGCTCCTTCTTCCTGTTGGCTCTGGGGGAACTTCTTATCTCCTTTCAGCATCTGTGGACCCAGTGCTCTGTGGAGATCTCTGTGTGTCTTGGCACCAATCATCTCCTGGGTCTAGAGCGTTCTCTGCATGTGGACCCTGGGTCCAAAGGATGCTCTCTGCTCCCAGCTCTTCCTTTTTATCACACTCAGGTTCCCCTCATCTCTGTTCACTGTTTAATCTCTTTTATAAATCAAAAGAAATTGACTCAGGACATCACAGTCCTATGGATTGTATCTTGTGTTATTAACGTAACTGCCACGGATCCTGCTTCATGGACTTCGTAACAGAGATGATTTGTAGCACATGGGAGAATTCTACCAGCTCACAAACTGGAAGATAATGACATAATTCTGAATCATGGCCTAGTCAACTTGGGGACACGTTTCATCTATCACACAGAATAAGACTTCCTTGAAAAATTTGTGATGGCCACGTACTTGTAAAAATTACAACTGTTAGCTGGAGAAACAGGGAATCCAGAACAGATAAACCCCTTAGGACCAGTCATGAAAGTAGGGAGACCAGGAGGGGAAGGGGAAGATGGAGGGAGAAAGGGGAAACTGGATCACAGTGATCAACATATAACCCTCTCCCTGGGGGACAGATAACAGAAAAGTGGGTGAAGGGAGACATCGGTCGGTTTACATCGGTCGGTTTAAGACATGAGAAAATAATAATAACGTATAAATTATCAAGGGTTTGTGAAGGAGCGTGGGTGGGGGAGGGAAGGGGAAAATGAGGAGCTGATACCCAGGGCTCAAGTAGAAAGAAAATGTTTTGAAAATGATGTTGGAAATAAATACACAAATGTGCTTGACACAATGCATGTATGTAGGTATGTATGTATCGTGAGAGAGCTGTATGAGCCCCGAATAAAATTATTTTTTAAAAAAGAGAAACAAAATACACACATCCTTTCCCATTGAACATCCATGTTGTGACATTTTAAAATAGTTTTCACGTCAAAGGGTTGTAATTAAGTGTGGCGTTGGTTTGCATTTTAAAATCACTTAAAAAAACTAACCAGCATAATAATATTCACGAAAGGGCTTGCTATGCGTGTGTTAAGTAAAAAAAAAAAAATGCAACTATTGGCTATCAGTTAATTTCATCCTCACCCATTCGAATACAACTTGTGTCCTTTGAGGCAGAGCCAAACTAACATCGGGGATGGATACTTTGTCAAAGTAGTTTGCACAATATTAATATAGTTGTCCAGCTTTTATTTAGAAGAAAGATTGAGACCTGTCGAGGGAAGCTAAAGAGGGATCATCTAAAGCAGGAGCTGACCATCCTTCGACCATCCTGACCATGTAACTCACCCTAGTACACGTTCTCGTCACAGCAGAACCTAGGACTTCTCCAGACAGTCCAGCCCACAGGCAGCCGAAACGCTTCTTTCTTGAGCATGTCTCCTGGGAATCCAGGGGCTGCTATGTGAAAGGCTTACGTATATGTGCTCCCTCCATCCACACACCAACTGTACTCCGCTCTCTTCTTGAGGTGAGTTCTGAAAAACCTAGGTCTCAGGTTGATCTTTCCAGTTACCTGCTACTCCCACCCCCACCCTCAGGGGAGATGGTAGAGGCTATGATGGATAAGCATTCTGGGAAGATCCATGACTTCGCTTTTAGGACTATATATTTTCCTTAAATTCAGTCTAACGTTTACCTCTTTAAATTTTAAATTAAATTTTATTTGGACATTTTTACCCTTTATCCTTGTTCTAAACTTAAGATTTCTTTTCTGACTTTCATGAGTGTTAGGAAGAAGGTAATTGTTACCACAAAGAAAGGAGAGAAAACACAATAAATGAAGACTGTCAGTCTTGTTAGTTGGATCTCGTTGTAGGTATGTGTATTGGACATTCATTCAATACTTAATCATTTATTCAGTTAACTAACACTTAATGGCTTTCTTCTGTTTCTCAAAACTGTGCTCTGATAGGGAATACAAACATTTTAATTACAAAGCTCACAGTCTAGTTTGAAGAGTAACTGGTATGCTACTATCTACAAGAGGAAAATGAGGTCACATAGGGTTTAACGGTGAAATTCTGATGACAGTCAGCACCCGCTTGCATGACAGCCCTCAGCCCACTCCCTGGCCTCAGCTATCCCCTAGGTTAATTTTAGAAGTTCTAATGAGGGCCATCACTGTACCATCTGCACATTTCTGCATTTCTATTCCCTCTTTCCATGGAAGCCAAAACAATGTTAAACAATGTTTTCTTATTTCACTCAAACAATGTACACTCAGAATGTCAGGATACAGGGATTATAAATAGAAATGCCCACTTGTGATAGGCACCATCCAACCTGCCTGTGAGAAGGAATTCTGATGCCTTTACCACCCTCTCGCTCCTGCCTTGGTTCACATTCCTGGCATGTCTGTGAAATAGTGAGGGCGGCCCAACCGAGAACCAAACTCACTGCCATCTAGCTGATGCCAACACACAGAGACTCTCTAGTAAAGACGAGAGCTACCCCTGTGGGTTTATGAGACTATACCTCTTACAGGAGTAGGAAGCCCGGTCTTTCTCCTGTGGAGTTTGAACTGGTGACCTAGTAGTTAGCAGCCCCACACCTACCGCTACGCCACAAGGGCAGGATCTGCCATGTTATGTCGACGGTGGTCTTCCCTGGGGTTTTGAGAAAGCAGGGGTGTGAAATTAACAGGTGTTCATGGCATCAAGGGAAGCAAATGAGACTGTCTGAGCGGGCTGGCTGCTGTTATTGACATTAGCGGCCATCAAGTCAGCGCCAGCTTGTGCTGATCCTGTGCTATTGTCATCGTGAGGGTCCATTGACTTGGCTCCCACCCCTAGCAACTCTGTGCACAAGCGAACCAAACACCGCATGGTCCTGAGCCATCCTCACAGTTATTCCCAGGCCCGAGCCCACTGATGTAGCTACTCTGTCAATCCATCTCTTTACCAAGCACGATGTCCTTCTCCAGACCCTGGTCTCTCTGGACAATATATCCGAAGCATGTAAGATGAAGTCTTGCCATCTTTGCCACTAAGGAGCACTCTGGCCTTCTTCCAATACCAATCTGTTCCTTGTAGTGGTCCATGGTGCTTTCAATATTCTTCTCCAGCACTGCAAGTCAAATGCATGGATTTTTCTTCAGTCTTCCGTATTCAATGGCCAACTTTTACATGCATAGGATACAATAAAGCAGCAGTTCTCAACCTGTGGATTGTGACCCCTTTGGGAGCCAAAGGACCCTTTCACAGGGGTCACCTAAGACCATTAGAAAACGTATTTCCTATGGTCTTAGGAACCGAGACTCTATGAGTCTCCAGGTGGGTCCGCCCACATGCAGATACGCCCACAGACAAGTACCCAGTGTGAAGACTGTGACCCATGCTACACCAAGACAAAATTTCATTTATTTGTCATTGGAAACAAATATTTATTTATTATAAATAAATATTTCCAAATATATAATTATGTATTTTTTTGGTGATGAATCACTATGCTTTCATTATGTTCAATTTGTAACAATGAAAATATATCCTGCATATAAGATATTTACATTACGATTCATAAGAGTAGCAAAATTATTGTTATGAAGTAGCAACGAAAATAATTTTATGGTTGGGCGTCACCACAACATGAGGAGCTGTATTAAAAGGTCAGGGCATTAGGAAGGTTGAAAATCACTGCAATAGAGAATACCATGGCTTGGTCAGGCACACCTTAGTCCTCAAAGTAACATTGTTGCTCTTTAATACTCTAAAGATGTCTTGTGCAGCAGATTTACCCAATGCAATACATCTTTTGATCTCTTCACTGCTGCTTCCATGAGCATTGATTGTGGATCCAGGTAAGACAAATGCTTTTCTCCACTTATCATGATGTTACCTATTGATCTTGTGAAGATTTTAGTTTTCCTCATATTGAGTTGTAATCTATACTGAAGGCTACACTCCTTGACCTTTATCAGCAAGGGCTTCAATTCCTCCTCACTCTCAGCAAGCAAGGTTGTGTCATCTTTATATCACAGGCTGCTAATAAGCCTTCCTCCAATCCAGATGCCTCATTCTTCTTCATATAACCCATAGTCTCTGGTGATTTGCTCAGCATAGAGATTGAACAAGTATGGTGAGCGGACACAACTCTGATGCACACCTTTCCTGATTTTAAACCATGCAATATTACCTTGTTCTGTTTGCACAAAGGCCTCTTGTTCCATATACAAGTTCCCAATGAGCAAAATGAAGTGTTCTAGAATTTCCATTTTTTTCTCATGGTTATCCATAGTTTTTTATATATAGTCTGTACAATTAAATGACTTTGTGTAGTTAATGAGACACATGTAAATATCCTTCTGGTATTCTCTGCTTTGAGACAAGATCATTCTGATAGCAGTAATGTTCCACATTCTCCTCTAAATCTGACCTGAACTTCTAGCAGTTCCCTGTCCGTGTGCTGCTGTAACCGTTGCTGAAGGATCTTAAGTAAACATTTACTCTATGCTCCATCAATGATACCATTCTATAGACCACTTGTCTGTTAGTTGGTGTGTTGCTGGAAGCTATGTCACCGGTATTTCAAATGCCAGCAGGGTGACCCAAAGTGAAGGTTTCAGCCAAGCTTCCAGATTAAGAATGACTCAGCTCCCCGCTTTGGAGGAAGAAGCTGGTGAAACCTTCTGCTTAGCTTCGAAGCATTTTCAAATACTGAAAGCCTAAACAAAGGAAACAACCCTGTTGGAGATACTTCTGGCAGATGGGCCCATCGAGACCGAGGGCACACCAAATGTGACTGAAGAGGAGATGACTCTTGGAGGGGAGTCGACCGTGGTGACATGAATGTGGGAAAGCTTATGGAAGTGGAGCCTTCAGGGTTTTCATTTGCTGATGGGTCAGGACTCAAGATAAAGAGAAACAGCTGCAAAAATCTTCTAATGGTTGGATTTTGGAATGTGCAAAATACAAAATTTAGGAAAATTAGAAGTGGTCAAAAATGAAATGGATTCATGAAGATAAACATCCTAGGCATTAGTGAGCTGAAATGGACTGATATTGGCCATTTTGAATCAGAAAATCAGATGATTTACTATGCTGGGAATAACCCAATCAAGAGGAATGGTGTGGCATTCATTGTCAGAAAGGATCTTGCTAAAGCCATCCTGAAATACAATGCTATCTGTGATTGGATGATATATATCTTCATTCAAGGAAATCCATTCAGTACAACTATTATTCAAATTTATGGGCCAACCACAAAAGTTAGTGATGAAGAACTTAAGGAATTCTACCAACTATTTCAGTCAGAAATTGATCAAACATGCCATCAAATACATTGATAATAGTTGGTGATTGGAATACAAAGTTGGAAACAAGAGGAAGGAGCAGCAGTTGGTAATATGAACTTGGTGCTAGAAACAAAGCTGGGGATTGCATGATAGAATTTTGCAAAACCAACAATATATTCATAGCAAATGCCATTTTGCAATAATACAAAAGGCGACCAAATACATGAACTTCCCTAGAAATCAAATTGACTACATCTGTGGGACGACAGGATGGAGCAGCTGAAGATCAGCAGCTAAAACCAGTCCAGGGCTGACTGTGGGAATAGACCATCAATTGCTTATATGTAAGTTCAGGATAAAGCTGAAGAAAATGAAAGCAAGCCCACATGGAAGAAGCACACCAGCCTGTGTGATCATGAGGTGTCGATGGGATCAGGTGCTAGGCATCTAAGACCCAGAACAAAATCATACCCAAGGTGAATGGGGGTGGGGTGGGAGGTGGAGAACCAATGCCCATCTGTAGACCATTGGACATCCCCTCACAGAGGGGTCACAGGGAAGGAACGAGCCAGTCAGGGTGCAGTATAGCACTGATGAAACACACAACTTTCCTCTAGCTCTTTGGTGCTTCCTTCCCTCCACTATCATGACCTCAATTCTACCTTACAAATCAGATTAGACCAGAACTTGCACACTGCTACAGATAAGAGCCCACAACACAGGGCATCCAGGATAGATAATGACCCCTCAGGGCCAACAATGAGAGTAGAGATGCCAGGAGGATTAGGGGAGGGCGGGCTGGGGGGAGAAAGGGAGAATCAATCACAAGGGTCAACCTATAACCCCCTCTTAGGGAGAGGAACAACAGAAAAGTGGATGAGGGACAAAGAAGGAAGATGCAAGTTATGACAATAATAATCTACAACTTATCAAGGGTTCGTGAGGGAGGGCGTGTGGGGGAGCGAGGGGGAATAAATGGGGAGCGGATATCAGGGGCTCAAGTGGGAATAGAATGCTTTGAAAATGATGATGACGGCATATGTGCATATGTGCTTGACACACTGGATGAATGTATGGATTGTGATAAGAGATGTAAGAGCCCCCGATTCAAGTATTTAATTAAAAAAAGAAAAGAAAATGAAAGCAAGTCCACCGGAGCCAAAATGCAACTTTGAGTCTATCCCACAGGAATTTCGAGAGCATCGCAAGAACAGATTTGATGCATTGAACACTAACAACAGAAGACGTGATGAACTGAGGGAGGGCATTAAGTCCATCATTCGTGATGAAAGCAAAAGGCCATTAAAAAGAGAAAAAATAAAGAAAAGATCAAAGAGGATGTCAGAATAGTGATCCCACTACAAGAGATCA
The DNA here is from genome assembly GCF_000313985.2 of Echinops telfairi. Classification (NCBI taxonomy): domain Eukaryota; kingdom Metazoa; phylum Chordata; class Mammalia; order Afrosoricida; family Tenrecidae; genus Echinops; species Echinops telfairi. Next base: position 19,998,277 of record NW_022103968.1, read on the forward strand.
AAACAGGCCTGGTCCTGTGCCTGTCTCACAACCACTACTATGGCTGAGCCTGTGGTTGTAGCCACTGTTGCCCACCCATCTCATTGAGGGTCTGCCACTTTTTCACCAAGTATGGCAGATTGAATTGTGTTCCCTAGAAATATATGCTAATTTGACTGAGCCAGGATTTTCTGTGGTTTCTCAGTTAAGTGGTGATCCCCTATGAAGTGATAAAATGTGTTAAGTTAATCAGCTGTAAGAGGATTAAGTGTTGGATATAATAACCTTAATCCCATTACAGTCCTGATCTCTGGGATGTAGCTTGCAACACCTTTTATTTTACAGAGATAAAAGGAGAGGGAAATGACCAGAGAGAAAGAACTCCCTACCATCAAGAAACATGAGTCAGGGGCAAAGTGTGCCTTTGGACCCAAGTCCCTGTGCTGGAAACTTAGATCTAGGGGAAGGTTGGTGACAAGACACCTGGAGATCTCCAATGATTGCTGGGCCTATAGGTGTTGGAAGGAGACAAGGGCGTTTTTCCTAAACCGTGAACCCAGACAAAGGGAAAGCTTCCTCTAGAAGTGGTGATGTGAATTTGGACTTCTAGTCGCCGAGCTGTGGGGGAATATATTTCTGTTTGATAAAGCTATTCGCTTGTGGTGTTTCTGTTATTGCAGCACTGGCTAACTAAGACATCAAGGCATTTTTCTCTAGGGAGTCATCCCTCTTGATAACATGTCCAAAGTAAGCAAGATGAAGTCTCATTATCTTCATGTCTAGAAGCACTCTGGTTGTACTTCTTCTAACACATATTTGTTCATTCTTGTGGCCACCCATGGCATAGTTAATATCCTTTGTCAACACCATAATTCAAAGGCATCATTCAGCTTTTGCCTGCATATAAGGTGATTGAAAATACCATGACCTGGACTAGGTGCACCTCAGTCCTCAAAGTAACATCTTTCCTTTTTAACGTTCCTTTCCTCTTTCCTTTTAGCATTTGCCCAATGCAATGAATAGTCTGTTTGGGTTTTTTTTGACTACTGTTTTCACTGACATTGATTGTGGATTGTGGCAGTTACATAATTTTTTGTCAACTTGAGCGAAGGGGTTGAGTCTAGTCTGTCAATCAGGTCATAGTCAACCATGCCTCTGTGTGGACATGGCCTTCTCCTGAGGATTCTGGGAACTCTGGTCTTCATGGAGCTAAGCTGATGGAACCAGAGCCCTGGAGCTGGAGGTTCCACATGGAGACCCATGCTAGTGGTGAGATGCCTCCACTGCCACTGGATTCCCAAGACTTTCCACCCACCAGCCTGTTATCTTCCTGCATTTGGCATCATTGCATATAATGCATGAGTCTGAAGAGGAATTTATAGACTGAAATCAGACATATGGGCTAGTATTGGACTTAGGGACTTGATCTGGACTGGGCTGGGACATTTACTTAATATACAATTGCTCTTTTATATAAAGCTCTCTCTCTTACACACATATGAGTGTCTATGAATTTGTTGTCCAGAATTCTCAGGAGAAGGCCATGCCCACAGAGAAGCAGCATTGTTTATATCTTCATTGACAGGTCAAACTCCACCCCTTAACTGATAATCCTCTCAAATTGACACCAGATTACGTAACTACCACACACATATATAGATGATAATCCTGGAACTCTGAGCTTCAGAGAAAAGGTTAGAGAAATGGATTTAATATAAAGTAGGAAAAGAAGCTGAACAAAGTGATGAGAGAGGAGACGGACAGACAGGGGGTGGGTAGTCTCAGATGACCTGACAGAGTGTGGCCATTGTGAACTTTTGTAAACAACTTCAATCATCAACATGATAATCCATTCTACTCACTCTGGATAGTACGAGTGAGAAACCTGGAGGATGGCAATCAGAAAGACGTGAGCATCTCCATGCTTTATACAGGGCTCTGGTCATCAGAAGCAAACCCAGGTCCTACCCTCACCCTCCCAGCCAATGATCTCACCCCTCTCCACCATCTGTGAGGGAGAGGGGTGCCCTTATGGATCAGGCAATGGGAGCATGCCACCCTTTGTCTGGAGGCCTGTCAACTGTGCCTCAACAGACCAATAAAATGCACATGGAACCAGATGGGCAGCCTGCCCATTACTACCCCCAGGGGTGTGGGAACTCCTTCCATAGCCGTAGCCCTGCTCCCTCAGCTATGCATTGTGCCCCAAAGAATTTCTTGCAAATCAGGGGCCCTGACTCCAGACACTTTCTACACTGCCAGGAATTCTGTCTAAGACCTGGTATCCTGAAAATGTTCCATTTTACCCTGTGGTGCCCTCTTTGGCTGGCAGAGGGTGCTGACCTTGTCCTGCCCCATGGTTTCTCCTTTCTTTTTTTTGGTGGAGGGGAGAGGTGGGGAGCAGGGGTCTATTTCCCCCCCTTTGCTTGCCTTCCCACCTTTATCTCTCAGTTATTATTATTATTACTTGTGTCTCTCCTTTCTTTTTGCCCTTCCTTTTCTTCTCTTAGGCTTTTCTTTACTATTCTTTTTTTTCCTCCCTCTGTGAGACAGTTAAGGTTTATTGTGCCAACCTGGCTGATAAACACATGTGGGGTTAATTGAAGGGTGGAGAGATAAATGGCTCATTGAGCCTCGCCTTTCTCGTTCTCGGGTCTCTTGCTTTGTGATGGTTGGACTAGGGTGCAGCTGCCTTAGTCAGTTCTCTGCTTCAGCTGGCAAGGCTCACTTCCTGCAAGACATCCCCAAGGAGAAGCCGCATGGACCTACCTGATGCAGCCTTGGGTGCTGGAGCAGCCGTGTGGAGACCCCTGCCAGGGCTCAGATGCTTACACGTTCACTGATTCGGCTTTCCTCCTGCAGTCGGCGTCATTGCGTGTGTTTTGTGAGATTGAGGAGGACTTTGTAGATAGATGTTGGCCATATGGGCTAATGTTGTATTTATGGGCTTGGGCAGCACTGGGTTGGGATGCATTCATAATGTACACTTACCCTTTATATAAAACTCTCTCTTATACATATGAGTTTCTGTGGATTTGTTTCCCTAATGTACCCAGACTAACACACTCTGATCCTTCATCCCAGTTTTATTTATGTTTTCTTTTATCATTTTGTCTTGCTTAGTTTTAATCTTTTTCCTTTAGTTAATACATCCTTTATTATTGCTATTGCTTTTCCCCCCACCCTCACTTGATTAAACTTTTTTTTTTCTTGGCCCACTCAGCAGGAGACAACAACCATGCTCACACAGCTCAGCCACACGCACACATCCTGCAGCACTGGACTAGGGGCACTACCCATTCTTCTACCATCTGATCAATGATAGGCATCAATCATCATCAGTCAAACTCACCCCAAACTCTACTGCACAAATTCAAACTGAGAACTCTCTACACATTACCTATCACTGGACTTTTTATCATTTTCCCTCTAGTCACCCCAAGAAATTTGTATGAGACCCAAGGTATATAAGGATAGAAAGTGATGATATGTATCAAACATTTACTGATACTAAATCATAAAGAAATTTATTTTAAAATAATTCTTTGGCATACAAATAACTTTACCATTTACTAAAGATAAAAGCACATTTGCATATTCATGAGATGAAGGTACCTGTTATTTTTTGCGTAAAGAATTAAATTTTGGCAGAATATATGATAACACGGGACATAGGGCATCTTCAACATTTTTCAGAGTTGATAACTTGTTTTGATTTTATGATCATCAGTTCTGAGAACACTGCTTCACACAAATTCTTAGTACAAAATAGCAGAAGTATGTATAGGGCCATCTCAGAAATTGCTGGAAATTCCATCTCAATCCCCAGCCTAAATTAATTTAAAATATTTTTAGAAAATTCTAGTTCTAAACCTGTGTCACTTGATGAGTGAGCAAATTCCTCTTGAATTGTTAATGTAAGATGACTGAACTTTTCATCGCAATTGAGTATGCTTTCAGAATCAAAATTTTCAGGGAAGTATTTCTGCATCTGTGCCTTGGCGTACTTCATACAATCAGTTATAACTCTTACAATTATATCTTTGGGAAGGTTATTTTAAATTTTAAAATCATTTTTATCTGTAAACATTTCTAAAGAAGCTTTTCTACCCTATTCTTTCCTAGGTTAACTTTTTTAGTAAAACATTCAATTTTACCTTTTAACATAAATATGCTACAATATTTTCTTTAAAAAAATAATTTTATTGGGAGCTCTTACAGCTCTTATCACAATCCATACATCCACCCATTGTGTCAAGCACATTTGTACATATATTGCCATCATCATTTTCAAAACATTTTTTTTCTTCTTGAATCCTTAGTACCAGCTCATTTCCACACACCCCCATGAACCCTTGATAATTTATAAATTATTATTTTTTGCATGTCTTACTACTACAATAGTTTCTTGCAGTGACATGCTTAAATCATTGATTTTAAAAATATTCGATAAATAACCATTTTAAAGGCCACAAGTCATTAGGGAAAAATTAACAAAATCAGATTTCTTCTCAGTCAAAAATATAACAACTTTTTCTCTGTTTCAATAATCTGCTTAAACACTTTGCCTTCTTGAGCATCACTGTACCTCTGCATGTAGCAATAGGGTTTAGTAATTAGAATCCATGTCTTTACAAAGGTGTGGAAACAATGATTGTTAAGGGCATGGCTTTTAATGAAGTTAATGATTTTGATAGTATTTCAAAGAACCACATATAACTCTGGTGATATATATTTTTTGGGCTACAAGTAGTCCTGACAGATCATGCAGTGAATAAAAGTGTTATGTTCATTGCTACCAGATTTAACTTTTGCTACAAATCCAACTTTCTCCCCATCATTGCTTCAGCACCATCCAATATAGTATTTCCACTGTAAACCTCCATTAGGAGTAACTGTGAGTCAAAATTGACTCCATGGCAGTGGGTTGCACATCCCAAGTTTTCTCTTAACAACAAAAACATGAGTAAATGCATGGATAGACCTGCAGGTTGAAGAGGAATGGCATGGAGAGTGGGAGTATAGTCACAAATACATATGTATGTACACATATATACACATCTATGCATTTGCATATGTATGTATATAGATGAAAGGGTATTAGTTACTTTGTTGTTGTTGTTAGGTGCCATCAATTCAATTCTGATCCATATTTACCTAAGCTACAAATATATCAATCAATGTGGTGGAGTATACAGGAAAAAGTTATGAAAACTTAAATCATAACCAAGCATCTTGAGGGAACAAGTCACTGGGCATGAGAACTTAGGACCATAGTCTCAGGAGACACCAAGGTCAATTGGCATAACACAGACAAGGGTCTATATTCTACTTTGATGAGTAGTAACTGGGGTCTGAATAGCTCATAAGATGGCACTTTGCATGCAACTACTGGTCTCTCCATTTTCATATTAGTGACTAAATTTAAATATTCATGGGAATAATTAGTTCAGTGGGCTAATGGACCTTAAAAACATCAATCTCCATGATGCCAAGACTGGAAGAACTAGTTACTTGGCTACCACTAATATCTATTCTGACGGGTTCCATTAGAATGTTTTGGATATAGTGGGAGGAAAATGTAGTATAAAAACGAAAACAATCGACCAGACTTACTAGTTGAATATATTCTGGTGAACGCCCCCTGACTATGGTCCTTAGAAACCCATCAGGTCTGGAAATTAACTTGTCCTATTATGCATTGCATTAGTCTGGGTACTTTAGAGAAAAAATCCACAGAAACTCATATATAAGAGAGAGTTTTATATAAAGGTTAAATGCTCATCAAGAAAACATCCCAACCCAGTGCTGCCCAAGCTCACAAGTCCAGCATCAACCCATTAACCCATATGTCCAACACCAGTTCACAAAGTCCTCCTCCATCTCACAAAACAGACACAATGATGCCGACTACAGGAGGAAAGCCGAGTCAGTGAATGTGTAAACATCTCAGCGCTGGCAGGGGTGTCCAACATGGCTGCACCTGCAACCAGGGCTGCATCAGGGTAGGTCCATGTGGCTTCTCTTCAGGGATGTCTTGCAGGAAGTGAGCCCTGCCAGTTAAAGCAGGGAACTGGCTAAGGCAGCTGCACCCTGGTTCTACCATCAGAAAGCAAGAGACCCGAGAACTCAAAAGGCGAGGCTCACCGAGCCATTTATCTTTCAGCCCTTCAATTAGCCCCACATGTGTTTATCAGCCAAGTTGGCACAATAAACTAACTCATATATTTTCAAATAACAGACTGCTTTATAACTATGTAGTCACACACACCCTAGAATAATCAACCATGGAAGGACACAAAGGCAGCATTTACCCAGCCATGAAGTTCAGAAGGTTTAGGAAAGAAGAGAACACGGGGAGGTAATAGGATAAATAATGTTATCTTGTGGGATTGCAAGTAATGACATGAAACCAAATGTGTATGAATTGTTGATTAGACAACTGATCAGCAATATACACCTTCACCCGATTCACAGTAAAATGTTAACAAGAAAGAAAAGAAATATTTCTTTCATAACATGGATGTAGAACAATGTCTCAGGAAATTGGTTTTCTATGCCAACCTAGTTCCCTCCCCCTTCCAGTCAATTAGAATAGTTTGACTTGAATAAAGAGTTTCTAAGGAAGGAGTTTTCCAACCCTGGTAGCAGGCATTCCCAAGAAATGTTTTATGATAATGTAGACATTTTAAAACCTGTTTTGGAATGTATACATTTAAACATTTTGTGATTATGCTTATATATCTCTGCATCCAAATAAATGTTTGTAATTAACTTCTATAACCTATTCCTGTACCCCACCAATTTAAGCTCCCTTAAATTGAAGACTAGCTAGTCAACAATTTTGCTGTAATGTCCTACTTTTGTCCTGTATCTGTTCTTGCCTTGAAACCCTTTCTTTGAGACTCAGTATTTTACATGAATGGAAGTGGTGATTTCCCCTGTTTGAATGGCTCTTTCACTTTCAATAAACCTTTATTTGATCCTAGCAGAGACTGGAATTTTCCTCTTTACAACCAGTCCTATTGGAAAACATTGCAACGGGTCATAATATTTTTACATTGTACCGTGTGAATTTTACCTTCACCATGACTTAATCATCCAGGTAGTAGCAGAACAATTGTGACACAATTTGTTTGAGATTGGCAGCTAACCAAAGTGTTTGTGGTTCAAACCCACCCAATAGCTCCACTGAAGAAAGTATCCAAAGGTCTAATAGTCTTCTATACAAACTATAACTAAGAAAATCCAAGAGTTCTATTCTGTAACACAGGAGTCACCATGAGCAGGCGTTGACTCCACAGTAGCTAACAACAAAGAAAATAACACAACTGAGTTTTATTCTACTTGTGTATTAATTACCCAGGCAGTAGCTGAACAATGATGTGATTTATGACAATGAATCTTCAGTGCTTCGTTTGACATCGGAAGCCATGGTGGAGAACATGACATCTATGTCTCCATGTGAGCTCAGGGCGTAAATGTCTTTTTCACAGATTCTTAGTCTGTTCCCACCCTTGAAAACTCATATAACCTTCTTCAGTATTCTTCAGAGTTCGTGTTTTTGTATTTCTTCTTTCTCACTGTGGAATGAATAAAGCTTTTTATACTAGTTACAAGTTGAATTTGGTTTTAAAATCACTAGTTGTAAATTCTGTTACCACTCAGCTCTTACCTAGGACCAGTGAAAGGAACCCTGGTGGTGTAGTAGTAAAAGTGCCCAGGTGTTAACTGAAAAGTTGATGGTTCAAGCTCATTGGCCATTCTGTGGGGGGAAATATAGCTTCCTTCAAGATTTACAGCCTTAAAAACCCTGTGGGGCAGTTCTGTCCAGTTCTGTAGGTTCACTATCAGTCAGAATTCACTCAATGGAAGGGGGCTTGCTCCTTTTGGGGAGGGAGTGGGGGCAAGAGTTTGAGGACCTGTGAGGAACTGTCCTCAGTGCCTCGTGGTTCCAAAATATTGATTTCTTTTACATATTTAATGAAAGATGAATGGTTAGGCAGTGTAGTTATTTATTCCATCAGGAAATAATCTTTCAATCTAAAAATAGGGGCTAGGGCTATTAGAACTTTGCATTTTTCTGAGTATCCATTTCAGACTAGTCTGGATAAAGCCCTTCAGACATTACTATAGAGAACAATTTCACATTACTCTAGGGCTGGATCAGGTGACCTGTGTGTAATGGGCCATTTCCCCCCCCTTCACTCTCCTCAAACAATTCTATTGTTATGGAAATGACCTGGGCAAATCTGCTTCAATTGCATCCAGACTTCAAAAGTCATTTTATAACTGCCTTTAATCTGGCTATTTAAACGCATAACCTCCAGATGAATTCTTCCATCTATCTCTCTTATAGAAATAAAAATTACTAATAAGAAAGAGATAATTATTCTAATATATTCCTTATCATGTGCCATTATAAATTCAAGCCTACGTTGGATATTTCCATAATTACAAATATACTCCTGCCTTCTTTTCTTTTTTCTAAGGAAAAAATCTTTTTGGAAGGATTTCTTGATCCATGTGCAAAAAAAAAAATTCTTTGAAGAACATTAAGACAGGTCTAACACGGTAGAAATTCATTTCCTTTTAAGTACAAATTATGGCAAAATTCAATAGCACCTGCTCCTTTGCTTCCCCTCTAAAGAATGAAAACCGCACCAGTGTTAACACAAAAATGTGGTGTTGGCTGTACATTTCATAGGAAGAACTGACAGGGCAGAACTTGCTTTGAAGGAAGCTTGGGCTTAGTAAGACATGACCAGATGGACCATTAGCTCCTCTGTCAAATAGTTTTCTTATCTTTTAGAATTGGCAGGGGTCCAAACTCCTTCTCTTCTGCTGGATTTAAAATAACATTTCTGTAAAATAATGAATGGCTTGAAAAAATAATCACCCAGCAACTATAGCCATGGCAGCTTAAACTATAAAGTTACGGGAGGGTATGTGAAACTCTTGCTTTTGGATAGAACTATATAACTTTGACCATCTAAGTCTCATGTCAAAATACCAATAGCTGTGAGATGTGTTAGGCTGGGTAATGAGTTCTCTGGGGTCTTCAAAGCATCAGACCTAGCTTTAAGTATTGGCTGAGCATGGTCTCCTAGTGTTGTCAGCACCTAACGGAGCCCTAGAACCATGTGTAGTGGTTCAGAGTCCTAGTATTTTGATGTCATAATGGTTAATAATTTACAAAATAAAGAAAATAGGGCAAAATAGCACCGGTACCATGCATTAGATGAAATGATAGAGGAATTCTTGGAAAGTTAGGAAATCCTGATTGTACTTATTCTTCAAAGTAGTGAGATTATCACTACCACTTTGCTTACTTGGGAGAGCTTTGATAGATCATGCAATGCTATACTGCTGCTAATAAAATGTGTAGATGAGTGATGCCAAGTAATAAAAATATCTTACCTACCATTAAAAAAAATCTTCAAGGTCCACGATTCTGCTTCAATAATTATACCTTAGTTTTAATATGCATCATAGTGACAATTTCTTCATTATATTTGCCTATGACTCCATGATTGTCTGTTGATATTCAGAGGTTGGATTCTAGTTAATTATTGTGATTTTCTACTAACATAACACCTTCTATTGCAAGGAATTACTAAGCATGGTGAAAATTTCAACCCATCACTATTCATAAATCTCTCCACCTGCTAAGTGAGCATGCAGCCTGAGGTGAATTGCCCTGAGTAATTTTAATCAAGAGCTTAATTTTAATGATCACCTGCTGCACAAATAAAATAAGAGAAGCAATGAAACCATCATTCTCGGGGTAAGTCATAGGCGTCTGAGAGATGTTATTTTTAGCCGTGATCATTAAGGAATTCTATCCACTTCGAGTGGAATAACAGGTTGGTAGGACAAAGCCTCAAAGATGGCATACTCATAAATAAGATATTAAGTAAGAAGAAACATCTTATTTTGCACTTGTTGAGGATTGCCCCTTTGCTGTTCAATGTCAATGTGTCTAGTTTCACAACGCGGCTAAATATTTCTCCAAGCTAGTCTCTATACTATTTCATGATCTGAATTTCTCCACGAGATCAGAACCTAATACAAGCTTAAAGCTAGCTGTTCTCAAATTAGACATTTGGGGTAATAGACACATTAGTTTGGGTCGATGGGCTAATTTAAAGAATTTAGCAAGAGTTCAAGGGGATAGGACAGAATAAAATATGAGAAGATATTGGGACTTATTGATACATCTCTTCTTAAAAACTGATTGTGCTTTTCTGCATAAATTTCTGTGGTTCTCAACATGTGGGTCGGAACTCCTTTGGGGTCAAACGACCCTTTCACAGGGGTCACCCAATTAATAACAGTAGCACAATTACAGTTATGAAGTACCAACGAAAACAATTTTATGGTTGAGGGGTCACCACAACATGAGGAACTGTATGAAAGGGTGGTGGCATCAGGAAAGTTGAGAACCACTGACAAAAAACATAGAAGAGAGCCTAGGTTGCGGATCCATAGGTTTGAACTGATTCATTCTGGTTTGATCCTTTGATGAGGATTTGCACTTCCATTCTAGGCACACTGAAAGAGAGTATACAGCTTAACAAGCTCCTCAGGTGATTCTTATATGGATAGATGAGATTCTGATACGTACTGTATAGGTAAACATCACAAAACATCCCTCAACACAAGAACACTTTGTTCTAACAATTTGGCAGTCTGAGATGCTCATCTGCCTGGCAGGATCACTGAAGACAATGGGTGCACAAAAACATGTGCGAAGAAAGCGAATGGTGCTTGGCTACCAAAAGATATAACACCTGAAGTCACTGAAGAAATGGGGGCACAAGCAAGTGTGGTGAGGAAAGCTGATGGTGCCCAGCTACCAAAAGATACAGCATCTGGGGTCATAAAGGCTTGAAGACAAACAGGCGGCCATCTAGCTAAGAAACATCAAAACCCACAAGGAAGAAGCACACCAGCCTCCCCTGACACAAATGCTGAAAACAAAGCGGGTACATAAGCAAATGCGGTGAAGAAAGCTGATGGTGCCAAGCTGTCAAAGTACATAGAATCTGGGGTCCCACATGCTGGAAGATAAACCAGGGGCCATCTAATTGAGAAACAAGAAAGCCCACATGGAAGAAGCACACCAGCCTGTAAGATGACAAGACGGTGCAGGGTTCAGGTATCAGGCATCAAAGACCAAAAAAAAAAAAAAATCATAACATTGTGAATAAGGGGGAGTGCAGAGTAGGGACCCAGGGCCCATCTGGGGAAAATTGGACATCCCCTTGCAGAAGGGCTGTAGGAAGGAGATGAGCCAATCAGAGTGCAGTGTAGCAACGATGAAATATGCAATATTCCTCTAGTTCTTAAATGCTTCCTCCACCCCACTACCATGATCCCAATTCTACCTTACATACCCAGCTGGACCGGAGGATATACACTAGCACAGATAAGAAATGGAAATACAGTGAACCCAGGACAGATGAACCCCCCAGGACCAGTGGAGAGAGTGGCGATATCGGGAGGTTGGAGGGAAGGTGAGGGAGAAAGAGGGAACAGATGACAAGGTCTACATATGGTCTCCTCCCTGGGGGACGGACAGTGGAGAAGTGGGTGAGGGAGACATCAGATGGTGTAAGATATGATAAAATAATAATAATTTATAAATTATCAAGGGTTCAGGGGGAGGGGGGAGCGGGGAGGGAGGGGAAAAAATGAGGAGCTGACACCAAGGGCTCAAGTAGAAAACAGGCGTTGTGAGAATGATGAAGTCAACATATGTACTAATGTGCTGGACACAAATGATGTATGTACAAATTGTGATGAGTTGTATGAGCCCCTAATAAAGTGATTATTAAAAAAAATTCTTTAATGGGTTCAACAGGATTTAGGGGGTGGGGGTGGAGGGTTAGTAAAATTTACTTTTAAATAAAATTTTAAACGTCCCTAAAAAAAAAAATCACCTGAGAACTTGTTAAAATGTGGATTGTGATTCAGTATATCTGCAGAACCAGATACCCAGATATACTGAATAGCCAAATCAGAATCCAGATTTTAACAAGTCCTCAGGAGATTCTTATGTACTGTACACATATCAGAAAATCACTTAAACATCAAAGAATCCTCTGGGTAGCTTGTTGAACTGTAGATTCTGATTCAGTATATCTGGGTTAGAAATGTAAAATTTTTGACGGGTTTGGAACTGGAGTGAGCTAGATCTTCTGTTCCTGTCCATTTTTGTGGGAACAGATAGTCTCATCTGCCTCCTGAAGAGCAGCTGGTAGGTTTGAACCTTGTGCGTAGCAGCCTATGTTTCCCTCACTGCACCACCAGGGTTCCTTCTGTTACCATCGCTGTGTTGTGGCTCTTAGGTGCCAGTCGACTCAGACTTCTCACTTCCCCAGGCACAGCAAACTGAAACGCTGGTCTGGCCTGCGTTATCTTCACAATCATTCCTGCACGGGAGCCGGTGGTTCTACCCAGTGTCGATCCATCTCCTTGTTGAAAGCCTTTCTCGTTTTTTGCTGCACCTCTACTTTACCAATCATGATGTCCTTCTCCAGGGAATGGTCTCTCCTGACAACATGTCCAAAGTATGTAAGATGAGGTCTTGCCATCCTTTCCTCTAAGGAGCACTCTAGCCGTACTTCTTCCAAGACACACTGATTTGTCATCTTATCCATGTTAGCTTTAATACTCGTCTCCAGCACCACAATTCAAATGCATCGATTCTTCTTTGACCTTCTTTATTCAATGCCCACCTTTCACGTGCATCTGAGGAAATTGAAAAGACCATGGCTTATGTCAGGGGCACCTTAGTTTTCAAAGTAACATCTTGGCTTTTCAATAAAGGTCTTGTGCAAGAGTTTTACCCAATGATCATTGTAGGTTAACGAAATGTAGGCTTGAAAATGATCACTGAAGATAACGATGCTAACAGCGAGTGTGGTGAAGAAAGCAGATGGTACCCAGCTATCAATTGGAATAGTATCTGGGGTCATTTAAAAAAACATTTTATTGGGGGCTCTTACAGCTCTTATAACAATCCATACATCCATTGTGTCAAGCACATTAATATATATGTTGCCATCATCCTTTTCAAAGCATTTTATTTCTACTTGAGCCCTTGGTATCAGCGTCTCATTTTTCCCTCCCTCCCCCTCCTTCCCTCATGAACCCTTGATAATTTATAATTAGTATTATTTTCATATCTTACAATGACCGCTTGCTTTCTCTCTTCTCTGTTGTTCATCCCCCTTGGGACGGGGTGATAGTGGTTATATATTAATCATTGTGATCGGTTCCCCCTCCCCCCGTACCTCTCCCCTCCCCTCTTGGTATCGCTACTCCCATTATTGTTCCTGAGGGGTTTATCTGTCCTGGATCGCCTGTGTTTTGAGCTCTAATCTGTATCAGTGTACATGCTCCAGTCTAGCCGGATTTTAAAGGTAGAATTGGGGTCATGAGAGTCAGGGGTGGGGTGGGAAGGATTAAAGAACTAGGGGAATGTTGTATGTTTCATGGATGCTATGCTGTACCCTGGCTGGCTCGTCCCTTCCTGTGACCCTTGTGTGAAGGGATCTCCAACTGTCCACAGTAGGGCTTTGGGTCTCTACTCCATGCCCCCCCTCGTTCACATTAACATGATTTTTGTTCCGGGTCCTTGATGCCGGATACCGGATCCCCTCATGATCACACGGGCTGGTGTGGTTCTTCCATGCGGGCTTTGTTGCTTCTCAGCTAGATGGCCACTTGCTTGTTTTCAAGCTTTTAAGACCCAAGATGGTATATCTTTTGATAGCTGGGCATCATCAGCTTTCTTCACCACATTTGCTTATGCTCCCATTTTGTCTTCAGCGATCATATCAGGATGGTGAGTATCACAGAATGCCAGGTTATTAGAACAAAGTGTTCTTGCATTGAGGGAGTACTTGAGTAAAGGCCCAATGTCTGTCGACTACCTTAATATTTAACATACAATATATGTACATAGATCTATGTCCCTATTGTTATATATAAATATATTTACATATGTACATGCCTGTATTTATACCTCTAAAAATGTCATTTGTCTCCTACTTCTTTCCTCTATTTCCTTTTAATTTCCTCTTGTCCCACTATCTTGTTCAACCTTAATTCAGGTTTCATTAATTCCTCTTGGCTATATTGCACTTGATCAAGCCCCACCAGGCATCCTATGCCCTCCTCGCCATCAATTTTAGATCACTTGTTGTTCCCTTGTCCCTGGGTTTGTTTGCTTCCCCCTACCTTCCCCGCCCTCTCCCCTCCCCATGTTCCCGCAGAACTGTTGGTCCTATTGTTTTCTTCTAAGGATTGTTTATCCTGTCTATCTTATCTATATAGACACGAAAAAGCAAAAACAAAAAACAACAAAAAAGAAAAGCTTATAAATAGTTTGAGGTCTGTCTGTTGACCTTCATGAGTGTTGTCTGGTCGAGTCTGATGAGGTGCCATGCCCTGACTTGAAGCTGATTTTTGAGATTCCTCGGGGATTTTATTATTTCGCTCCCCTTGCTGCTCAGTTGCACACCCTTTGTGTTTTGACATGGTGTGGTGGGGTCAGATCTGGCACAATTCCCGCACTGTGTCTCCAGTGTTGTCTCGTATAACACTATGGGTCAGTGAGGGGACATCATGTCTCATGGTAGGACTGGCCCTATGGTCCTCTCTGTACATTGGCTCCTTAGAGCAGGAATCTAGTCCTCAGGGCTTGGTGGGCCAGGATATATTCCACTCTCTCTTTCTTTCTTAGTTTGCTCCCATGTGTTCTGAGCAGGCACACCCCTCTCCCTGAGCTGTAGCTTCAGTGCTGTCCTCTGTAGTTCATTCTTCTGGGGAAGAAGTCCATGTATCTGGGACTGGGGCCAGCCCCGCAGAGTGTCTGGGGTCATAAAGGCTTGAATTCCAATAAGCAGCCATCCAAGCAAGGAGTTAACTAAGACTTCGTGAAAAAGCACACCAACTTGTGTGATCCAAAGATGGCAATAGCAAAATTCAAATATGATGAAGGAAAAAGAATCAGAATAAAATTATGAACACCCAATTGGGAGAAAGCTATAGAGGACAGTGGGAGCCCAAAATTTGTCTGCAGAGTGTCTAGTCAGATTAAGAGGCTGGCAGACCCCATCTAGTCACAGGAAAAACAACTTTACTAACAAACATAGATCATTGTAACCCTGATTATTCTGGCTCACCCTTGATACTTGGTCAGTTGTCTTCCCTCTGGACCCAACCTGAATTTGTTCTAGGTGCAAGTATCTCGTGTTCCATGACAAGATTTATTCCCTGGCTTTTTAAATATCAAGGGTGATATTTTTCTTTCTTACTCATTATTTGTATTTTTATATTACTATCATTTTATCCTTACCACTTTGTTTTGATTTGTTTTGATTGTTTCTATTGGGTTTCCTAATTTGTGAAGCACAGGAGTGGGTTCATAGGGATAATAACTGATGCAAAGATTTATAGGGGATGTAGGGATGGGAGGGGGAGAGACAGGGTAAGGCGAGTTCTGTAGTAAACAATGAATGTGGGAGGGGAGAGAGAGCACTAGAACTGATGCTGATTACACAGCTCATTTTAAAGGTGGATTCAATCAGGGGGTGGGTGGGGATGGTGTGGGAAATGTTCTAAAATTCATTGTGGTAATGATTGTATAATTCTTGATATGATTGAACTATTGAATTGTATGCCATGTGGATTAGGTGCCAATAAAAATGTAGTTAAAACAAAGAAAAAAGAATCTATCAAGATGATTCTAGCTTAACAAAAAGGCCAGCATAAATTCACATGAAAATGTTCATCTAGTCCCATTACATAATATTGTAATTTTACAGCTCTTTGTATAAATATAAATGTCATATAGCAGCAGAAATATCCAATAGTTGTTCATATTTTCACAGTTGTATAATTTATGAAATTAGAGAGTAACCTATTAGCTTCTTAATTGAAATGGCAAATTTTGATGAGTATATAATATATAAAAATATATGGAATGCAATGTATATGCACATATATAAGAAATGTGGGCTTGATACTTATTAAGCAAAGCCTAGTTAGTTTAGAAGTTGTATACTATTTACTGCCATTTGGAACTCTTATCTAGGTATGAAAGAGAATCCTGAGTTTAAAAGGAAATTCAGTTCTTGAGTTGGAGTGAGAATTGGGAAATGTGAGGAAGTACTTTTTGTGTCTGAATGGCATAGTCAAGGATAGGTTCTTATTTCACAGATCTGTCCCCTGAAGAGGCAACTATCTTCAATTATTTGTTGGGGGTGGGTGGGTTTTTCCTCCTTCTTTCTCAAGATTTTGTACTTTAATCTTCTTTCAATACTCATTGAGAGTCATCAGGACTAATGAGAAACAATTTGAATCAATGTCTGTGGAGTGAGAGAGTATTCTTTTTCTCATTTAAGTTGTACACCAACAGAGGAAACAAATACCCCCTCCCCTTCCCCAACAACAACAAAAACACAAACAAAAAAAGTTGCAAGTGAAAAAATGTTAAAAGCCAGCCTGAAAACCTCACTGCCCTCTGTCGATTCTGACTCGTGGCGACTCCGGGTGGCGTCGGGTAATCACAAAGGTAACAGTTTGACCCCAGCAGCCTCTCCTCAGGAGAAAGACGAGGCTTTCTTCTCCCGTAAAGCTTTGTAGCCTTGGGGAACCACAGGGGCAGTTTGACTTTGTGTTATAGGGTCTCTATGAGTATTTGGTTATAAGAAGCATGTAACTAAAACAAGTGCATGCGAATATATCTATCATTCTTAATTTCCTCTCCATTTGTTCCACCTTCCCCCACTGGTCGTTAAAGATATTTATAATGTGATAGGCAGTGCGGTTCCTTCTGTCAGTAGTGAGTATTTCAGAATCAAAATGGAGAATGGCATTTCCCTGGAGGCTTCTCTGGCTCTAAGAGGAGAAGTGGGGATCCTAACATGTCAGGAGCTCTTAGGCTTAAATGAACCTGTGCTGCGTAAATAATGGTGATCAAGGAGTTGAGTTCTTAAGAAACAGAATAAACTGTTTCCTTAGAGGAAAATATAAGGCAGAGCATTCTTTGCTTGTAAACAGCAAGAGGGATGAAAATGAGAAGCGTTCATCATTGAAATTCTTGAACGAGAGGTATCCATTGTTTTGCAATATGGATATAGCTATTGTGAGCCTGACAATTAAAGAAGAAAACATCTAGTGGGAACATGAGTTCAGGAATAAAGGTGAGGGCCTTGCATGTTAGTTAAAGAGCACAGAGCCGCGCTGTGTTCTTTTTTCAAACTATGGTGATTTCTCCTCTTCTCTCAAACAGAGAATGCCCGACTCAAGATGGAGTGGTAGGAAGTGACTCGTGCAATGGAGGCACAGGGTTGGAATGTTCAGGCGACGAAGAAAGGGTGAGGCTCCAGGTAGCAGGGAAAAGGATTTACTGGTTAAGTTCACTTCTCGGCAGTGTGCAGTGCATGGGTGTGGAGGAGTGGAAAGGGATGGGAAAAGAGCAGCACACGGATATTCCTAAGGTATTCCTTGTTGGGTTTGAGTGACCCCTGGAGACAGATGGATGGAGGTGACCGCACGTGTGCGGGTAGGAGAAGGATATTCTAGCCGGAGTAGACGGTGCTACTTCACGTGTGAATAGAAAGAGTGCAAAGGGAAGAAGTGACCCCCACGTGTTGGTTTTTAGTGGCCAAACTAGGGTTGTAATGGTATTGAAGGAGGGTGGTGGAAGGATTTCTTCAGTCAAATACTCATAGAGGACTTGTGCTTTCCTTTGCTACGCATGCCTCCTCTACTCCATCCCTCTTTACACAGCTCCTTCCCCATGAGTGATTGCTACACACAGATGTTTCCAGAGGACTTAATAGTAATAATGGCAGCACTGGCCTTGGAGGCTGAGATTTCAGGGCGAGTTCTGTCTTGCCATATGTTTATGCTTCAGTACACTGCTTTCAAAATGATTCACAAAAGCTAGGGACTAATTGTACCTCATCTGAGAATAGAGTTTAAAACCCTTCTACAATCCATCTGTAAGTTTATTTAATATAGTGACTTCATTAGCTGTGCTCCCTGGACAACTACGTGCAAATTGGATCATATTTCAAACTTCCATGATGAGTCTCATTACTTAAAGGAGCACAGTCGTTGAATGTAGATGATTCTGTATGATGTAGCCAGTGAGAAAATCTGGACATGGGTTATTTTAGCTGAAGTAAGAAACACAATATTATAATCAGTTTACTCCACTTTTGATATAAAGACATCGATGGGCAAAACGCAAAAGAATGCAAAAAAAAATGCTACAGGAACGCTAGCCAAAAGGAAGCTGAGTCATCTCTATGAACACCACCCAAAGCAGACTTCAGAATAAGGAATATTGACTCCAATTCTTCTTTCTTGCTTGCCTGTGGTCTCATTGGGAAGGTCAGGGAAAATCAACTTTTATTTTTCATTTTTGCTGTTCACCACAAAATCCGCAGCACCTCTATCAGTCCATGATACATAGGTGATGGACCCTACATATTTAGTGGATGAATAAATAAAGCGATGGCAGTCTTTAAGCGAGTCCGCGAGGCCTGACACAATGCACTTTCTGGACTTGGAGGCTTATTACTTACTTATTCCTTTTCTAAGGAGCGTTCTAGCTCCTACACTCACACTGAATTCACACAAAGTTACACACTACTAACGTTGCCACTGGCTGCTGTTTTTGATCCTGATCATCTCCTCCTCTCTTGGGAAAAACAAGGGTCACACACTCCCTACTCCTGGAGTAAGTACCCGAATTTTGTATATTCTGTAAAAGGGGGAATGATGACTCCACCGTAGACTTCAGGAGTGCCCTCATGTTCGCACAGTTCCTGGAAGGACAAGAAATGAAGGGCACAAATGCCAAAGGAGAACTCTTGGAGTTAGAGCAAAACATTATGCAGTTTCAGAAGACCAGTAGAGCCAGGCTCCACTGGGTATCCCACAGAAACTCTGAAGTTCTCGGCAGGACCTGTGGGAGGATGGCGTAAGGGCAGGGCAGGGTGAAGGCCGACAAAGGGGTTGGTGGAGAGAAGATGCTGCCCTCTTGCTTCTTGCTGAGATCAGTTCTGCCAAGCCTGACCTTTTACAGATTGAGACGTTGCCTGGGGTTTATATGTGGGGTGTTAAATCCCAGGAATTGGTGGACTGATGAGAAGCAAATGAAGATGGGGTGGAAATAATAATAGGCAAGAGAGAGGCAAAGAACATGTCTGTCCCTACCTTGGGGAGATTCCCCGTTGTTAGGACTAGTTTAGATCGAAGATGCTGAGGTTTTCAGTGAAATTCTTCCAAAGCACATTGCAAAAATGGGTGTGAAGTTGAACGCAGAGTCAGCCATGGGGGTCCCTAAATGTGGACCGCAGAGAGGGATTTAAAATAGTCTAACAGCATGTTAAAAAATGCAGAAATGATATTTTGGAAAATTAAAACCCACAATCTGATAGGAGGTTTGGTCTTAGGAGACCCTCTTGCCCTATGCAGGTGCCCTGAGGCATAGTGTGCAGCTAAGCAAAGACTGGCAGTTTGAACTCACTGGCTTCTCTTTGAAAGAAAGCTGTAGCAGTCTGTGTTCATAAGTACTGCTACCTCGGAAACCCCATGGGAGCAGTTTCACTCTGGTCGTTCCATGAACTGACCCCCCATTGGAAACATTGATGCATGAGGTCCACAATGGGCTTGCTTGGCTTTCCCATCATGCGCCTCTGTGCATCATGTAGATTTCAGAATTTTGCAAATAATCAAACACCAGGCAACTGCATCCTGCCGAGGAAGGCAGCATGCTCCCTTCAGATGTGAGCCAAGGTTTACTTCACTTCATGTCCGCTCCAGGGTGGGTGCTCTTCTTTCAAACGCGGCGGTATAATTCTAGGAGTGCCGGGAGCACGTTCCTGAGGAGTGTGTGAGCCACGGCATGATAGTTTTATTTTGTCTCAAAGAGTCAGGCAGGCTGGGGCATCACATCTGTGTTTTAAAAGCCTACTCTGCCTTTGGTATGGAGAGCGGGGAGGCTGCTGCTTTTATCACTTGAGCGCTACCAACCAACATGGTGGGAAGAGACTAGACGGACGTTTTGGCTCAAGAACGCAACTCCAGCTCGCTAATCTTCAAACCAAGGTCTGTCAGAAGTGAAGTCTCTGTGCTCTCCTTCAGTAATTGATCACTTCTTTTCACTGCTTGAGGAGCCCTGGTGGCATAGTGGTTACTCATAGGGCTGCTCATCTTGAGGTCAGAAGTTCAAAATCATCAGCAGCTCCTCTAGAGAAAGATGGGGCTTTCTAATTCCATACAGAGTTCCAGTCCCAGCAACCCTTAAGGGCAGTTCTACTCTGTCCTATAGGTTCACCGTGAGGCATTAACTCAATGGCAATGAGTTTGGAATTTTTTCCCTGATTAGCTTGGGGCAACTGTTTTCCCCATAATAATGTGTTTTGGGGGGGGACGCTATACATTTTTTTCTTTAATCAAAGGGTGATCTAAAAGGCAAACCTTCTATATCTATGACAAAAAATAATATGAAAGATGGTAAAAAAATCTTTCAGCTATAAAATAATTACCAAAGTCAAGGGCATGAATATATTTACTGCATCTCAGGACAGGGCTTCAGGCCATGGGAATTCTGTTAAAAGTGGCAGCTAAAGATGGGCTATGTCTCTGAGAAGGCTGTGAGACTTTCTTCCACTGAAAGTTCTTTTACTGCTGACCAATAGGCCACCATTGCTAGGCACTGTGGTCTGTTAGCTCTCATATGACGTGTGAGAGGCATTAGCAGGGTCAATGTCTTAATGAAAGAAATCACAGTACGAGTCATCTCCTGGATCTGATGAATGACTTTGGTTGGAATATTAGGCTTAAGTGGCTTAATGGTAGGTATTATGGTGCTAGCGCTGAACCTTCTTTTTGATTAGTAGGACATTATTGATGGCTGTCCATGAAAAATTACCATTTAAGATCATTGGTTTTCCTTCAACATTCAATATGAAGCCTTTTATGATGAATTTGAAAAGCTCCATTTCAGTTACGCTTATCAGAGGCTAGGAAAGTAGTTATTATATTCAGAATTTTTCTTTGGGTTCTTGGTCATTCTTGCTAAGACCCCGGGTGTTATTTTAGATAAGAGTCGAATAACTTGAACAACGTCTTTGTTACTTCGTGCTGCCACAACAAAAATACCACACGGAGGGGCTTTTAGGAACAGAAATGTATTTTCTCACAGTTCTGGAAGCTGAAAGTCCAAGTCAGGGTCCTTGGCCACACCGGATCGCTGTGTGAGCCTTTTTCCCTTCTTCAGTGGACTCTGGCTTATCAGTGCTCCTCCTTCACCCATGAAGGCTGCAGATCATGGTGGTCTTTGGAGGCTTTGACATCTAAAGGTTAGTGTACTTCTGTTTGTTTAATGTAGGAGAACTGAGACGAGCAACATCTCAGCCCTTTGGGTGAGAGAAAATTCCTGGGCTACCTTGAGAGTAATGTAGCTGGATCTCCAACATCTTCTCCATTTAGTAAAAGAGGGGACCACATTTTATATTTTTCCATTGTCTACTAGCTCATCATCTTAGAGATTGAAATATACACTTGAAGATGTAAAATACGAGGATAAGTAAAAAAGTACAGTTACTACGGTTCCTGTTTATATACGCATGGGTTTATGCCAAACACAAGGTGTTTAAACTTGCTGCTACGATTCAGTGGACCATGGAAAATTTCCCTAGAAATACATTGGTCTCAGTCCTTTAAGGCTGCCTTCACAAGCAAGGTCCAGTCAAAACAGGGAGCCCTGGTGGTATTGTGGTTTCTGTTGGGCTATGATTGGTGGTTTAAAATCAACAGCTGTTCCTCTAGCGCAAGATGGGGCTTTCTAGTCCCATAAAGAATTACCATCTCAGAAACCCACCGGGGGACAGTTCTAACCTGTCTTATAGGGTTGCTGGGAGTCAGAAATTCACTCCATGGCATGGAGTTTGGAGCTTTTACAGTCAAAACAGTGACAGCCCGCTCAGTCCAAGTCAAGCAGGCAGATAACTCAGCAAGTTCTGGAGCTTGTGCTTGGAGATTCCAAAAAATTGATAGATTTTCTTGAAGGACCCAGGAAAGGTATGGGAACTTGTTAAGAAGAATTAGCAAAAAAGCTCTGAATGCTGTATTGGTGAGACAAATGCCAAGAAAGCTGTGTCATGGAATTTTTTCCCATCACAGCAACGTACCTGCTCATCCTTTGCGGCTGGCCAGGACGATCCGATCAGAATTTCTTTGGGGAATCTCATCCTTTCTATACCACAGTCCTGATCTTGCCCGTAAAGACTTCTCTTTGCTTCCCAAACTCAAGAGATTTGAAAGAACACAATATGTGTTCCTTGATAATGCCCAAACTGCCCCTCTGATGTGGTATAAGTTGAAAAGAGGACAGAATTCTTGGGGGGATGGGTTAGAGAGATGGACACACTCTCTTCCAAAAAGTATAAACTTAGATGGACGATATACTGGGAAATAATAGTTTCACATTTGAATATTTTTTGCCTAATAAAGGATTCTATGATGTTCGTGTCATCCTTTCTGGCTTACCCTCATATGAACACGGAAGTCTATTTCTTCTGGAACAAGGAAATCCTAGAGGGAAAGCCAATGATTTAAAAGAAATCAGACATTGGAAATTACATTGGAGCTGGGAATTCATGGATTGAGGAGAAAAGAGAAATGAATATGTGAGTGGTTTCTATTCTGAACTCTTTAAAAGGCACAGACCTCTCCTTGGTGTGATCCAAGTGCCGGGGCTTTGTTGGCTGAGTGGAGAAGGGGTGTTGTCATGGAAGAAACAGAAAGGGAACAAGAGGTGACTAAGTGTAAGTGGCTCTCAGTACATGAATGCACATGAAGAGACTTTCTCTGGCATGATGATCTGCCAGAAGAAGCCAGCTCCTAGCACAATCACTACGGGTTCGGTAGGCGCACTTGTACAGCGATAATAAGTAAATATTATAGTAAAGTTATAGAGAGCATGAGAGATAAAAGAGATATATAGAAATAAATGGAGTCAGACACATTTCATGGTAGCATTGCTCACCTCAGCCCCGCTTGGTAATTCACGTGGAGAGAGAGAGAACTTTAATGCTCCCCAAGCTTTTATACTCTCTGGGGACGTTGGGGACGTGCAAGCCCCCACATTACAGGTGAAGACATACGTCACAGGAAAGGGTTGTGCTGCAGGTATTACAGTGATGGGAAGGGGTGATCTAGGGACATACACACTATAGGAAGAGGAGGAACAGCCAGTTTGGCCTGTCCCTGGCCCAACTTATAGAGACCATTATCAGTAGGATGCGAACTCCGCCCACAGGAGCCTGTCCATTGTCCCCAGCAGCAGGGAGCAGGCCCACCCCTGTGGTGGGATGAGACAGCAGTCTGGCAGCAAGGATCTGACTTCCGCCCACAATGATCAGCAGCTGGAGAAGACTTGATATCAGATCAGATCAAAGAAGCCCAGCAACTAATAACCTTTTGATGCAGGCAATTGAAGGCAGGGTATGTTTGCACTGCCTTTCAAAGCATACCTTACCCCAGGCCCCACTACACATCGCTGAGGGATATTATTCTTGAGACAGTGTGTGGACTATTAAATATGGAGAAAGGGGCTGGCTTGATTGATGTTGGAAAGGGAACTATGATTTTGAAATTAGGTGTTATTATGGTGCCATATTTTAAAAATATTGTATTTACTCAACCTTGTAAATAGTAAATATGGCCCTCTTCAAATGAAACCAGAGGAAGGTTGAATTTGTGACACGGTTTTATGGATCTTGTAAGGCACACCATCATACAGCTGGTAAGTGATGTTTATATTTTTATAGAATATTGATCAATAGCCCACAATACATTTTATATTCATTACCTTTCCTTTTTACTCATTTCCAAAATAAGTTTTTCACTTTGCTCCCTCCATACTATGATTTTTTGCTCCTTTTCTTGTCTGAAAATACTTTAATTTTCTTCAGTTTTTTCAAATTGATCTACACTTCTAATTTGGTGAATCCAAAGGTGTTTTTTTTATGGTGCAGACTTTTTACTTTCTGTAAGATTAAGGACTTTTAAGCACTGTGTTTTCTGAAATTGGTGGGGGAGTATGTAGTAAAGGGCCTGCACAATGATGGATTGAAAATTAAATTTAAGAATTCCTTGTGGAGGTGTGAGAAACAGAGCACCTGGGAATGTTGGGGGACTGAGAGGGACAATCTCAGGTGGTGACTTCATCTGTCACACAATAGGGGTACCCCCGTCTGTGGTCTGATTTATCTGCAGAGCCAAAGTAATTTCTTTGCTTACCCAATGACAAGAGGCAGGTGTAAGGAGGACAAGAAACAGGTGTAACTAGGAGAGCAAAGCCATCCAACCATCAGTTAGAGAGCATGTCAGATGTGTCAGGCTCATTACTAAACCATATATAAACCTTACATCACTCAATATTCACCACAACCTTAGGAAGTGGTACTAGGGCCTGGAGTCAAAACTGTCAATCAAGCAGTGTCTTGATGAAGCCTTCTTGGAAGTGTGGTCTTTTGTATAGAGTGAAGGACTCTGGGAACTGCCTCTTTTTTTTTTTTTTTGACACTTCACTTTGCTCATCACTGGGACTTTACTGGGACTAGGTGTCTACACCCGAAGGTGGCCCCATGTGGGCCAGCTGACTGAGATTTGTAAGTGCCCTGCCGTGCTTTCACCAGCCTTGGATTCATGAGACTCTGCACCAACCAGCTTCTCCCTACTCTTGTGATCTCCTTGCTTCCTGCTTCACTTTTCTGCATCCTTGGCCTGAAGCTCTGAGTCTGAAAAGGGCCCAGCTGGCATCGGATCTATGGACTTGAGTTGAACCAGGCTGGGGTACCTTCTTGATGTAAAGTTGTTTCTTAATATAAAGTTCTGCCTTGTACATAGATGAGGATCACTGGAGTTGTTTCTCTAGACAACCTGGGCTAATACAGACCCTAACCTTGAAACTGAAGAGATGTGTATTGCAGCGTGAAGGCTAAAATGAGATGTCAGTTTGGCTGGGTCATAATTCTCAGTGGTTTGACAGTTATGTTGTAATCATTTCCATGAGGAGATCTAATATAATGTTATCACTTCCATTGAAAGAGAATTTCTTTGGGGATGTGGCCTTCTTCAGGGGGTACCCCCCTCCCCCTCCCAAAACTGGAATTATGCCAGGCAGAGGGGACCTTTTGTGTATGCATTTTTCCTGTTGGAGGAGCATCGAGCGACTTGTATTGAGTTGGTCCACCCAGTGGCATCACCTGAGAAGGTTCTCTCTGGTCACAGTGAATTGTTTTTGTAAAAGCACTTTCTCTCAAACCTTGTTTTTCTTTTTGTGATAGCTGATTTAAGAGAACAGCATGCGACTGTGAAATTTTGTTTCCTGCTCAGGATAAATGCTGCAGAAACTGTTGTGATGTTGAACACAGCGTAAAAGGACAGCGCTATGAGAAAAATTCAAGTGTACAAGTGGTTTTCTCATTTCCAAAAAAGTAAAATGTGGATTGATGCCAAACCTCATTCTGGACATCCATCAATTTCCCGAATGGATGAAAATGTCAGTTCATCGTGCATTTGGAATTTGTTCCACCAGGTCAGACTGTTAATCAAGTTTCTTTTTAGAGGTTCTGAAGAGATTGCATAACAATGTGCTTCAACAAAAGGCCTGATCTGTGGCAAACGTGGGTCTGGTTTTGTCATTACGACAATGCACCTGCTCACACAGACATCTCAGTGCACCCGTTTTTGGCAAAAAGCAGCATGCCTCTCCAGCCCCATGCACCTTACTCACCTGACCTCGCTCTGTGAGACTTATTTTCATTTCTGTGAATCAAGAGGGACATGAAAAGACAGTGATTTGATGACATAGAAGAGGTGAAGAAAAAACAAGGGAGGTGCTGTCAGCCATGCAAACAGATGGATTTGAAAATTTTTCCCAAGAATGGAATCACAGATTTGGCAAATACATTAAGTGTAATGGAGAGTACTTTGAAGGTGAAAGGTTGTTTTGTAAAAAAAATTTAAATACTAGCTTTGAAAAAAAAGTCATTTTTTTGGTAGCCTGTATGTGTGTACACACACACACACACACACACACACACACACACACACACACGCACACTCTAGTTCTTTAGACTTGAACCAGTGGCTTGACATATTTTGACATATTGCCTGCTGATCTTGGGATTGTTAGCTTTCACAGCCTATGAGGGAGCAGCCTGTCCAGCTTATTTACCAATCTTGGATTTCTTAGCCTCTGCAAATAGCAGCTTGCCATATTCCCAGACAATCATTTGTTTGTTAGTACCTATAGGTATTTGAGTCAGGAAAAGCCTCCAACCTGACATCTGACACATGGATTTGGGACTTGGAAGTCTCTATAACCAAAAGAGTAATTTTCTTGATTCCTTCTCTCTCTTTCTCTCTCTCTCTCTATATATACATATATATACACACACACATATACATATACATACATATGTACATATATATACACACACATATATGTATGCATATAGTGTGTATGTTTATATGTGTATGTGTGTTCTAGGGGGCTTTAAAAAGCTCATGCAAAAATTCCATTATCTTTGAATTCCATTTTCCACGAACTCTTTAAAATCTCTTTGTATATATCTGGAGTCCTGGTGGCACAGTGGGTTAAGCACTGCACTGCTAACTGCGAAATTGGCACTTTAAGTCAATCAACCACTCTTTGAGAGATCAAGTTGAGGCTGTCTGCTCCTATTAAGATGTGAGGTTTTGGAATAATTCTATGGGCCAATTCTACTTTGTCTTATAGGATCACTATGCCTCTTAGAATCAACTAAATGGCGATGGGTTCTATTTATCTGTGCTTCACTGATTTTGCCTTTATAGAAAAGCCAAATTAAGACACAGAGCCACTTTTAAAGAGTTAGAAATAAAACTACTTTGAAACAGAAACAGAAAGAAGGAGAAAGGCTTATAAAGAAAACTCCATTAAAGTTATCAAATGTCTCTTGCTTAAGGTTGAAAAACTTGCAGCACGCTGGAACACCACGCTATTAAAAATGAGTACCAGCAGTCATCCATTTTCTTGTTTTGTTATGTTTATGCCTCGGGATTTCATATTTGATCTTTTTTCTTAAATGGTCTTTAATAAATGAATAGCTATTGAGAGCCACAGTACCTGCAGACTTGAAAAAAAATACATAGAGTGAGAGAGAGAGTTCATATTCTTCAGAGCCCTCCATTTTCTATGCATAGCACATCATGGCATGTTATCGAAGGCATTGATTTATCGCTGAGGAGAACATATCTATCATGAAAGAAATGCAACCATATGGCTCCATCTAGGAAAAAGAAAGGCCAAATGAGGAATGGGGTTCATGAAAGCCCCACTTCTAGTGTGTACAGTGGTCAGCAAGAAAGTGCTTTTGAGAAAGCTTTAGCCAGTATGTACTTCTCTGATTCACAAAACTGTCTCCTTCAGAGATCATCCTGTGTCAGCTTTTGAGTGGTGGGGGAAGGATAACAGATCATTTTCTCGCTACTCCATCCTGAATCTCCTCCACTCATTTGGTCAGTGACTCTCAAGATCCCTCGGTGACTATGATGTGACCTGGGAACCAAGTATTGAGAACATCGACATGTGATTGATGATTGTCAAAGATTCCTTTGACTTCAAAGCCATAGTTGGAATTGAATTTGCTTATCTGAGGAAGTAAACTCTAGTCTCAGTAAAATGAATTCTAGTATGTGGTTTGCAGAGGTTCCACATTCCTTCATAAAGGAACTTGCAAAGAAGAGTTTGGGACTTATTTTTATGGATTATTCCCTGTATTGCAGCTTAAATTCTGAGGATTCTGGTTTGCAGATGGCTATGGATGATAGCGACAGTCCCAAATCCATTTTCAGAGTTCTCACACAGATTAAGTGCCCATGGAATTTCTTCTGATCACTAACCAAGGATGTAGAGAACCTTGGCTTCAAGCAGAGTGCATTTGGAAAGTAGATTACCTCCACCCATCTCCAGTCAGCCCAGGGAAGGGCAGTCTCTCTTAGGGGCTTGCCTGGGTATGGCCTTGATGGAGATCACCTTACTGGGGACAGTACAAGGGGTCCATAGTTATGAGTGCTGCCCTATCAGCCTTTCCCTGACTGCCTTGGTTGAAAGGCCCTGGATCAATCTTATAAGCCCAATGTCTGTATCCTAATTGTGGTCCAGTTCGTGCTTCTGCAGTACCACCTATAATTGTAATGAATTGATCCGCCACCAGTCCTGCTTTTCCTTTGTCCTTCTACATCCCCTTTAAAGCTCTTCACATCAACCAACCTTTGGATGCCATTTTAACTTTGCGCTAATGGATTCCCTCTCCCAGAGAATGTGTCTGTATCTTTGTGCTGTTTTTGTCTCTTTGAAGACTTACTAACTGTTCTCTTTAAAGTATATGCAAGATTGGGGTCTCTCTATCTCTCTTTGTCTTTGCCAAAACATTTTATTGGGAGCTAATATAGATACTCTATTGTTCCATAGTTCGATCACAAAAAGTAGTATTGTACAATTGTTACCACAATCAGTTTCAAAACATTTTCAGTGTTAGAGCAATATGCAAGCCACTGCCCAACCAGCAACTGATAGAGGAATGATGGCGTGGGCTATTGCTAGGTCCATTAAGCTGGTTCTGACTTACAGTGACGGTATGGACAATCTAAGGAAACACTCCTTTGTCCTGTTCCATCCTTATAGGAGCCTACAGTACCCCATTATTTAATCAAATACTAGTCTAGGTGCTTCATGAAGATATTTGTACTTTTGTAAACTTCTACAATCAATTAACTTTAAGTAAAGGAAGTAGCCCTCCGTAATGTCAGTGGGCCTCATTTAATCACTTGGAAAGCTTTAATAGTGAAAATTAATAACCAAGTTATCCCCATCAGAGAGAAGGTAATAGTGGAGAGATGACAATAGTAGATTAAAATGGCAAATCTACCCTTTCACTTGATCTCCCTTCCAATACACTTTGGGCTTGATCTGTTTTTTAATATTTTTGGGGTTTCTTTTTTCCACACTGGGGTCTATCTCTGTTGTATTTTGTCATTTTAGGTAGCCTTCTTGACTCTTTGTTACGTGTTTTTCTATGTTTTTGGTACATGATGCCCAGGATAGATGAATCTATAGAGGCAACTGGAATAAAGATTCCTGGGGGATATGGTGCAGAAACAGAGGGGCAAAGGGGAACTAATACTAAGGAGCTCAAGGAGGAAGAAAATGTTTTAAAACTGGTTTTGGTAGCAATTATACAATTCGCTTGATATGATTGAACTATGGAATGGTATGATGTCTGGATTGGCTCCTAATAACATGGCTTGGTTAAAAAAAAAAAAGAGTGAAAATTGAGGGTTTTATTTTAATGAAGACATAATTTATGCCTTGAGACTTATGGTATTTTCATAATCTGGTGTCAATTTGAGAAGATTATGAGTAAAGTGGTGGAGTCTGGCCTGTCAATCAAGATATAACCAATGAGGCCTCTGTATGGGCATGGTCTTCTCCTGAGAATTCTTGGAACTACTGGATTGCTTCCTTGGAGGTGGGAGACACTTCTCTCTCTCTGCTCACTCCCTGAGAGATGCTTTACTGACAAGACATAAGGCACTATGCCCTGGGAGCTGGAGAAGCCACATGGACCTACCCTGATTCAACCAGACCTCTGGAGCCAGAGAAGCCACATAGAGACCCCTGCCAGCGCTGAGATGCTTACAATGCCACTGGATCCACAGGACTTCCCACCCACTGACCTGTGATCCTCCTGCATTTGGCATCATTGAATGTATTTCATGAGTCTGAAGAGACCTTTATAGATTGGTATCAGACATATGGGCTAATATTGGACTTACAGACTTGACCTGGACTGGGCTGAGACATTTTCTCAATAGTCAATTGCTTTTGTATATAAACCTCTTTCTTATATACATATGAGTCTTCCTGGATTTGTTTCTCTAGTCTACCCAGACTAACACAAAATTATAGCATGAATTCCTGTGGAGTTTTCAGCCAGTCAATTGAAAAGTAGATTTTGGACTTCCCAGTCATCTGTGGTCCTGTGATCCAAATCCTTAAAATAAATCTCTTTATATTTACAAGGAGGCTTCAAAATGTTTGTAGAAAACTGGAATTAAAAGGTATTAGAAAATTTCCAGCAACTTTTTGATGCCCCACAATACACATACTTATGATTTTAATAAAATTACTTTCTTAAATGGCTACATATATTTATATTACAAATACCCTTTTAAAAAAGAATACAAAGACAAGTATACATATGGATCTCATTAGCTATACATAGAAACTAAATCAACTACATCTGTGGCAAGAGATAATGAAGAAGCTCAATGTCATCAGTCAAATGAAGGTCAGGGACTGACAGCAGAAGGGACCATCAATTCCTCATATGCAAGTTTAAATTCAGGATGAAAAAAAAAGTTAAATTAAAAGAAGTCATGAGACAAAATATGACCTTGAGTATATTTTACCTGTGTTTAGAAACCATCTCAAAACCAGATTTGATGAATTAAACATTAATGACCAAAGACTAGATGAATTAGGGGATGGCATCAAGGATATCATAGAGGAAGAAAGTAAAGGGATTAAAAGACAAGAAGGAAAGAAAAGAACAAAATGGGTGTCAGACGAGACTTTGAAATATGTCTCATTTATCAGCCTGAAAGAAATGAATAAAAAATCACTCCTAGAGTGCAATATGAAAGAGCAAAAATTGTAAGGCTTCAGGAAGCATTAAAAAAAAAAAAAAAGGAAGAAATACAGTTACTGAACCAAAAGAATTGATTGACATTTAACCATTTTAGGAGGAGTCATTTGATGAAGAACTAATGGTATTGATGGAAGAAATCCAAGCTGCACTGAAGAGAATGGTTAAAAACAGGGCTCCAAGAATACCGATTGAGATGTACCAACAAACATGTTCACTCACTAACTGATGCCACAAAATTTGTGAGACAGTTCCCTTCCCAATTGACTGGGAGTAATCCATGTTTGTGTATATTTCAAAGACAAGTCGATCCAACGTAATGTGGAAAGTTTGAGCAGTATTATAGATAGAATATGCAAGTAAATTTTTGAAGAGCATTCAGAAATGGTTGCATCAATACACTGACAGGGAACAGCCAGACACTCCAATTGGATTAGAAGATGACATGAATGCGGATATCATTGCTGATATCAGATGGATTTTGTTGAATGTAGAGAATGCCAGAGAAATGTGTACCTGTGTTTTATTGACTGTGTGAAATCATTTACCTGTGTGGTTCATAACAAACTATGAATAACATTGAGAGTACGGAATTTCAGAACACTTCATTATGTTCATATGGAACCTGTAGCTAGAGCAAGAGATAGTTGTTAGAACAGAACAAGGGTATGATATGTGGTCTTAAAGCAGTAATGTGAGTGTCAGCCTCCTAACCTTCGCCATACTTTTCCAATTGCTATGCTGGGCAGAGCAAATAATCTGAGAAAGATACGTGATATGAGGGAAAATGGGGCATCAGGATTGGAAGACTCATTAAGCGCCTGCAACTTGCAAATGACAAACTGTGTTTGCTGAAAGTGAAGAAGACTTAATGAAGGTCAAAAGCTACGCTTTTGATTATAAAAATAAAAACAAACAAGAAAATCCCAAATACTCACAACTGGTACAATAGATAGCATCATGATAAATGGAGCAGAAACTGAAGTTGTCAAGGATTTATTTGACTTGAATTTGTTCTGTGGTACGTAGTAGGGTCATTGTGCATGGGAACCAACTTGAAGGAACCTAACAACACACGTATCTTCTATTGGTTCACTTTCTCTTGAGGATCCTGACTGATTACACTATTTCTTTATTTCTTTTTTTATTCATAATTTTATTGGGAGCTCTTCCAGTTGTCATAACATTCCATAAATCAAATAGCTGAAGCATAATTGTACAATTTCTACTACAATCAATTTCAAAACATTTTCTTCTTGAACTCTTATATATGATGTGTTAGTCTGGGTAGACTAGAGAAACAAACCCAGGAAGACTCATATGTATATAAGAAAGAGGTTTATATACAAGAGCAATTGAATATTGAGAAAACATCCCAGCCCAGTCCAGGTCTGTGTGATTATAAAGAGACTTTTTCCCAGCTTTGTCTCCCCCAAAGACATGCCAAACATTAGGGGCTTTTTGCTAGCATATGGGGGGAAGTCAGATGCTTACAGACATCCTCCCTGAAGGCAATCAGTAGCCAGACTAAGGTAGGCTCCACTCCCTGCTGTTAAGGACAATGGGCTACTCCCCCCTAAAGACTTGCAGTCATTGATTTAGTTCCTGTAGGTGGGGTTCACACCCTACTGATAATGGTTCCTATGGAGATCCAGAGAACAGATTAAACTGGCTCAGTGACATGCAAAGTTAGGCTCCTATCCTGAATCTAGGATCCGCCCATCGTGTCACATGTATATCCCCAATCCCTCCTCTTCCTATTGCGTTTATATCCCTAGATTATCCCTCTCTCATTGCTATAAAACCTACAGTGCAACCCCTTCCTGTGATGTATGTCTTTACCTGTAATTAGTGGGCTTGCACTCACTGCCAAAGATATATAGGCCTGGGTTAGCAATAAAGAGCTCTCTCTTGGGCTCCCCTCTTGGCCTTTTATCAGCTCCCTGTCCTCTCCTGTCCTCACTCCCCTGTTCCCTTTCTCCTTGTCCTCCTTCCCCTCCCCCTCTCTTCACATGGACCACCAAGTGGGGCTGAGGTGAGCATGCTACTATGAAATGTGTCTGACTCCATTATTTCAATCTCTCTTTTATCTCTCATGCTCTCTATGACTTTAATATAATATTTATATATCTCAACCATATAATTGTGTCTATCGAACCTGTGATTAGTGGTGGGGGGCTGGCACCCCCTCCAACCACACAGGTCAGGTCCATAAATCCAATATTAGCACATATGTCTGATACCAACTATAAAGTCCTCTTCAGACTCACAAAACACATTAAATGACACTGAATGCAGAGGATCACAGGCCAGTGGGTTGAAAGTCTTGTGGATCCAGTGGCATTGTAAGCATCTCAGCGCTGGCAGGGGTTTCTGTGTGGCTTCTCTGGCTCCAGAGGTCTGGTTGCATCAGGGTAAGTCCATGTGGCTTCTCTAGCTCCCAGGGCATAGCGCCATGTTCCTTGTCAGTAGAGCATCTTTCAGGGAGTGAGCAGAGAGAGAGAAGTGTCTCCCACCTCTAAGGAAGCAATCCAGGAGTTCTCAAAATTCCAGGAGAAGACCATGCCCATACAGAGGCCTCATAGGTTATACCTTGACAGGCCACACTCCACCCTTTCACTCTTGATCCTCTCAAATTGACACTAGATTATGTAATTACCACATATGGCATATATCTCTTAACCCATCCAATATATCCATTCATCTACAATTCTGTTAGTCACTTCCCTAATGTGGGGTTATACAGTCATCATTGCTATCAGCTTTCTCTCCTCCTCCACCCCCTTTCTCCCTCTGTCTTCCCATATCTTTAGTGAAGCCTTACTCCTGTTGCTGCTTCTGAAGGGTCATCCATCCTGGCATTCCTGTATCGAACGATCTTAATTATACACATGAACATACGTAGGTCTAACAGTATTATTGAGGTGAAACATAAGCCTTAATAGCGGAGGAAGTATTAAAGAACCAGAGGAAGGGTATGTGGATAACACAATTTCTAAGCAGAACAAAAAAACGTTTTCAAGCAAGAGAAAGGTTAATGTGAACTATAGTGTGAAAAATGGAGCGGGGCAAGGATGGGAGCTGAATGTGTTTCTCCCACCCCTGACGTTTTCAGCGCCTGCCCTTGTCCTAGGTGCAGGAAGGGAAGTTGTACAGCCACATTCAAAGTCTCATCCATCAGAACACAGAAATCCCCAGCAGGAGGCTTGCATCATGGGTGCTTGTTTATGCAAATTAGTCCCGTGTTCTGGAGATTTTAGATAGGGGAAAGAACTGAGATTCCGGCATGTTTCCGTGGTTACATTAGCCAAGAAGGCAAAGACAAGCAGACACGGAGCCCCTGAGGGCCCGTTTTCCTGTCCATTAAAGAGAAGCTTGTCTTTTGGAGAGAAGATCCCCTCTCAGCTTTTTTTTGTTGTTCAGGCAGTCAGTGTGGGGCTTCATCAGTGGAAATGTGGAGGACTCTTGGCGAGTTTGCAGCAAGCTGGGATGGCAAGAGCTGTACTCTCTTACTTATTGTTCTGTCTGCAGCTGTTCCCTTTTGCTGGTCCCACAACGTACACCCCACATGCTCAGTTAATATATATCAACTGCCTGTTTCCCTAAGTTGAGCCTGGAAAGGTTTTCTGTCTTCTACTCTAAGTTCACTTTGTGAGTGTATTAACTCTATCCCTCCAACTATACTGAAAACTGCCCCAAGATCCAGACTCGAACTCATGACCATCCAGTCTGACTCATGGTGACTCTACAGGACAGAATAGAACTGCCCCCTTGGGATCCCAAGAGTTTTAATCTTTATGGGAGTGGACAGCCTCATCTCTCTCCCTCAGAGCAACTAGTGGGTTTGAGCTGCTGACCTTGTCCTTGGCAGCTCAGTGCATAGCCTACTACATCACCAGGTCTCCTCAACCCAAAGACAGGGACATAAAAAATATTACTCATAAGAGAGCAGTTTGTATTGGTTTCTTAGGGCTTCGCTAACAAAGAGTCACACATCCTGTCCTAGTTTTGGAGTCTGAACTCAAGGTGTTGGCCGGGCCACTTGCTCTCTGCAGGCAGAACACTGAGGCTCAAAAAGCTCAGGTGATAATCTGTTGGATGCAGGCCTGGGTGAAGGGATGTGTTCTCCAGACATCCAGCAACTGCATTGCCCATACAACCCCTTCCCCACCCAACTTCTCCAAGCAATATATTTCCACTTAAACAGACATCTTTTGCCTACTATGTGACTGTAGATGGAAATGGAAGATTTTTTATTAGGGCCATCAGGGAGCTATTTAAATCTGAAAGAGCATCTTCCAAGGCTGAATGCCTTGTTTAGTTAGCCTGACTTCTCTTTAATCCAAATTATCCCAGAAGAGGCCTAAGGTGTGCAGTGTAGGGACCTGGGGATTTGAGGTATAGAAACTAATGAACCTTGTAATGAAGCAGTAGTTAGTGAAGTTTAACATTTCCTTTACTTTTATCATTTTTTCTTGTTTGTGTATATGTGTGTGTCCATACCATGAAACTATAGTCACTCCTTTTATTAAAATGAAATCTAGCATAGCATGAGTTCTTAAATAAAGGCTTGCTTTCCCTACCCATCCTTCCATTTATCTATTTATTCTTCAGGTATCGAAATCATTTTCATCAAATGGTAACACTGTTCCCCCCAAATTCCCTTGCAGCTTTGGACGGTGATAATTTTGGCCACATTTTCCCCCTTTCTTTTCTTTTTGTACTTTCCTCCATTGCTCACATTTTAGACATACTTTTGATATATATTATTCTAAAAATGACCATTATTTAAAATCAAACATGGGAAATTTAAGATTGTTTTCAAAGAGAGACGGCTAACTGACTGACCAGGAGGCCATTTCCTGTTTTTTCGTTAAGGTTTCCCAAAGTTTGAAGCCCTAACTAAAATCGCTTCCTGCTTTAGGATGGCCATGTGTGCTCATTAGCTTGGGATCTTCAGAGTGCATGCCTATCGTCTTCCTGTAATTATTGCCAGTGTTTTAGGGTACTCTCTAGAATTTATTATTCTGAACAATAAATTGCATACTTTTTCTACGGACATCATAGCATGGGACTGCAGAACCTCCTATTTTATGCTTAGGATCTTGCTGAGCCTGGAGCCTGAGCACCTCTTTGGGGATTAAGTCTCCCAAGACTTGGTCTCTCCATTTCTGCACACCCCGGACACACAGAGAAGAGCCCACTGGTCTAAAAGTAGCTGCCTATTGATGCTGAGAAGGGATCCCAGCTGATTCACATGGAAGCCCAAGCTCATTCCCCTGGAGACTGTGTGTGGCCAGAGTGTCTAATGATAGCGATTTCGCTGCATTAGGCACCTTTGCTGTAACCTCCTCTTCTAATTATGGTTGTAATTGCAGAGCAAGGACAAAGTGCTTCCACTGAGATGGCTGTGGACGGGAGCAGGACCACGAGAGACTTGGCATCTCCCTCTCTTTGAGGGGGCTGTATGTGAGGGAGAGGGTTTGAATATCCTTTAGATTGGCTCACATAGCCTACTACATCCCCATCCTCCCCCCTCAAAAACAAGAAGCATGCTGACACTGCCGCTCCACCCCCTCCCCAACCCACGACTGCCTTTTTAGAGGGAGAAGCAGAAACTGCTGCACCGCTCAGTTTCACAGCCTTCTTACTCCTGAAACTTCTGTTACAGCCTGACGACAAGGGCAGCATGTGGCAGGGAGGTCTCTCCGTTCCTGCCTTTCACCTTTTGAATGCAGAGACCCGTCTGTTTTTCCTTCCCTCTCCATCTCTCTTTCCCTCCTTCTCTCCTCTTTGTCTTCCTCCACCCTACTCGCCTTTCCTTAGAAAACAAGACAAACCAATCAAGCAAACCTAGTTGCTATTAGTCAGCCCAACTCATGGTGACCCTTATGTGTGGTAAAGGAAAACTGTACTCCTTTGGGTTCTCAATCACTGATGTCTTGGAAGTAGATCACCAGGCCTTTCTTCGGAAGCATCTCTGGGAGAAATCAAACCTTTCGGTTAGTTGTCAAGTGCATTAACCATTTGCATCATCCAGGGACTCGCTTCCTTTCTGACAGTCACTTATTTATAAGTACTAATAGAGTATCATCTAAATACTTCCTAGAGTATTTACTTCTGCATCTTCTTAAAGGCGAGGAAACTTAGCCTAAAGATGTTGACTGACCCCAAATCTATTCAAATGCTGGTAGATCTGGGATGCAAACCGGGAGCACACTAAAACCCAAAACTACTGTACTCTCCTCTTTCCTATGTGGGGAGGGCCACACACAAAAACTGCATGACCTTGCAGGTGTGCATTGGTGAGGGGTTGTTGTCCTAGTTCATGGCACACCACAAAAGCTGACTTGGCCTTCTTGGGATGAGGAGTTTAGTGATGTTGACGGGAGGAAGCCTATTAAGGAACCAGCATCACCATGTGGTCCTAGAAATGTGTGGACCAACCAATTCGAAACCCATCAGTGTAGGTGTGTATTAAACATTTCTTTCCTG
The DNA here is from genome assembly GCF_000313985.2 of Echinops telfairi. Classification (NCBI taxonomy): domain Eukaryota; kingdom Metazoa; phylum Chordata; class Mammalia; order Afrosoricida; family Tenrecidae; genus Echinops; species Echinops telfairi. The sequence goes on from NW_022103968.1 coordinate 20,035,548, forward strand.
GGTAGACTGTTCAGTATTCAAAGTAGAGGTCAGGGGCAAAAAAAGTGCTATTTGGAAAAGCGACATTACAGCTGTAGAGAAAAAAAATGATTCCCCTTTGTCATTAACTCCCGCACTCTTTTTTAGGACCTTAATTTGGACTCAGGGCTTCCCCATTAACTATATAAATGGGATTAATGACTTGATTCCAGCAGAGAACATAAAGTACTTAAGAAACTGTTTCCGGCAGATGACACATTATGATTACTAGTAAGGGGTGGGAGTACTTAGCGTTTATATCACCCTTTATTTGCAAAGAGGATCCCGATGACTTATTCACACACACATTATAGTTCTAATGGTCGTTTTGGGTTCTCCCATTTGTCTACTTGTATATATTTGCAACATTAAAAATGCCGTAATACCAAGGGCAGGCAATGGCTGTGAAAGCCTGTAACAACCCGCCCTTCGTGATTTCCAGAGCCCAGGCTTCCCCTGCTGAGGACCCTCATCCAAGTCTCTTCCACGTCAAAACCCTCTTCAGGGCTGTTGGGGCCCGGGACCGAGATCAGCTTTCTTAGTTAGTGGTTTGTTCTCTGGCCCTTTCTGGGGGCAGTTTCTTTACGAGTGCCGATGGGGGAGACAGTAAGAGGGAATTGGAAGGTGGGGATCTTCTTTCTAGCTACGGAATTTGAAATGATCTCATCTGTTCTATTTCCATAGCCTTTAATCGCATTAAGAGAGTTTTCAGCTTTATTTTGAGGTGCAGGTGTAGGAAATCTGAGACAGCTGGAACTTAACATGAATGTCTGTTTCTTTCTCCCGTCTTGGGCAGGATGCTTACGTAACTCTCTGTGGATCTTCCTGATGAGTTTTCCATTGCTCACTAGTTTCGGCGTTCCCCAGGTGCTGGGTTTTCCAGGTTGTATTGTAGTTAAGCTCACACCGATCCCCTCCGTTCGGGTGTCTCTGGGGGAAGGCGAGGCAGGCAGTAGTGAGTTGTCCACCGTGCTTTCTCACCACTTCCCACCAAGGTCATTTCTATGATGCCTGTTTCCTGTTTAACAAGTGAGATGATGATGATGGTGATGATGGCGGCCCCAACAGTAGTAACATATACTGCTGGGTGGCTTTGACTATCCATCAGACGCTGAGCTAAGAACCATGCACTCATTGTGACCCCCGACAACATGTTCAGAAACAGCTCTATTATTTTCATTTTACAGAGCCTGGGGCTGTGACTTACAGCGTGAGATGAAATGACTTGGCACCGGTAGGGTCCAGATTCTTGCTGGGTCCATCCAGACACATCTCAGAGACAATTCATTCCTCTTCTTCTTGGTTAGAATCTGGTGCTTAAAAACTGGTATTTTTTTTGAGGTGTGGTGGTGGTGGGGTGGGAATGGATGACTAGAAAATAAATCTTTAATAGCTCATGTGGCTCGGATTTTTGTATGATCTTGATCATACAAAACGAGGGTACATGTTCTATAAAAGCCTACCTGAACCTTAACATTGCCAAACTCTTGTCAGCACAGCGACAGGAACTGTCGATTTTGGGGACCCCAAGCTGCCTTGGCTCTCCTTGAATGATGTGTCCCTCCACTCACGGACACCTTACCTGGAAGATGAGAGGCCCACCTGGTTCTCCATTCTTTCATTCTTATCCCTACCCCCCCCCCCCCCCCCCCCCCCCCACACACACACACAGCAAAGTTACACAGGAACCGTGTGGCTGAGCAGTTGCCATGGTTGCCTGGAGTTTTGTGTCACTTGACTGCTTTGAAGTCCGGACTCCTCAGAAGTGGCATGGGGACTGCCCACAACTCTTTCACCTCATCCCTACCACGGGCAGCGTGGCTGTCCTGCAGGGGAGCATGTCACTCTGGGAGTCTGCGCAACTCAGAGATGCGCACTATAGCCTTGAGCTCTGCTTATTAGCTTTCTCGCGATGAAGTCCATCTAGCCCCGTGGAGCTAGGAGTCTGAGCTGACCTGACTTTCCCGTCTCCTCCTAGCAGTGGGAACTTCACGTTCCAACTCACATGTCTGGCAGCAAACTTTGAATTCCACGTGTACGTAATTAGGTGAGATTTTCTCCTTTAGTGCCATGTTGGATGGTATTTGCGTTATGCAGAGAATCAACTAATTCCCAGCTGGTAGCTAAGTCTGTGGATGGCAGGGATCGGTTTATTTCTTCTTCAAACCCCTTCTAATTGAGCGTTTAGGGTGAGATCCAATCAGACCAATGAGATGTTCTTGGGCTATTGACAGCACCTAGACCATATTGCGTTTCCTATTAGACTGATACTTCATTTCATGCCACTTATTTTTTAGAGAAAATATCCTGTAAGAATAATGTGCATTTGTGTCTGTCATAATAATAACGACTTACTGTACTTGCCTAATATGCCACCCAAACTGGAGTAGCCCAACACAATCTACTATGCCATCAGGGTTCCCATTGTTATCACATGCCGTCATCAGCCATCCATCGTCACGTTGAACTAAAATCATTACATTAAAATCTTCGTCCAAGACACCATGGAGCACCTGTGTTTGAGGGAGTACCTCAGGACCCTTGCCCTGTTTTAGTATTTGCTTGATCTGTGGGATAAATGAAGCCATCAAAATCCAACCAAGATTTCCCCAGGGCCTTCTCAAAGTCGGGACCTCCCCGTATAAAGCTGCTCATCTCAGGCTGAGTACAGGGGACTGTGATTGTAGGAGCTCAGAGCAGCAAGGGTCAATCTGATCACAGAACCCCCTTGTCCCCCACTCAGCTGAGCTCTGCCATCTAATTGACTTCAAACAACGTATCATCTCCAACTCTCTAATTTTCTGTCCTCGAGTCAATGATGCTTTATTGTGACCCTATAGGACAGGGAAGAATAGCCTCCTGTGAGTTTCCAAGACTTTCTACTCTTTTCAAGAGTAAAAAGTCCTGTCTTTTTCTGGAGGAGTACCTCGTGGTTTCAAACTGCTGACCTTGCAGTTAGTAGCCTAACACATAGCCACTAGGCTACCACAGACGTCTCTAAAATCTACCATTTTAATTTAAAAGTAACGGGGAGTCTCTGAACTGATTACTGATGCCAAGCCCTTTCATTTGGCGCAAGCTAATATCCTCTAAACGGCAAGACCAGTTTGCTGACATGAGATGAACGCTCTTCCCTTCCTGATTCTTCTAAAATATGGTGCTCAGTTAACCAACACCATCGGATATTGACATTCACCAAGAAATGCTAACTCACCAAGAAAAAGTCTTGCTTTATGGCTCTCAAAAGAGAAATAATGGTAGGCATCAAGACTGTGGCTGCTTTGGGGGACCCACATCTTCCTGCTTTTTCCGACTTAACCATGTCTGGTTAAATTTGAACAGGGAATGGTGGAGTTTGCTCCTGCTGATGGGCCTTTATTTTAAAGGCAATCTGACAGACAGAGAGGCAGAATAGTATTCCCACCCGCCCCTACAGAGTTATGTATTTTGATTTTCCTCTTTTTCTCCGGCCTTCTGCTTTACCAGTATGACGTCCTTTCCCAAGACTGATCCTCCTGATAACATGTCCAAAGCATACAAGATGAAGCTTTGTCATCTCATTTCTAAGGAGCATTCTGGCTGTAATTCTAAAAGAGATTTGTTTGTTCTTCTGACAGCTATTGGCATATTCAATATTCTTCACCAACACCAGAATTCAAGTGCACCAATTCTTTGTCGGCCTTCCTTCTTCCTGCTGCATAATATGAAGTGATTGAAAATACCGTGCCGGTGCTCAAGTGCACCTTGGTCCTCAAAGTAACAGTTCTGCTCTAACATGTTAAAGAAGTCTCTCACAGCAGATTTGCCCAATGCCATATGTTGCTTGCTTTTTCTGACTGATACTTCCAGGAGCATTAATTTTAGACCCAGGTAAATTTAAATCTTTGAAAACTTCTATCTTCTCTCCATGCATCATGATGTTATCTATTGGTCTTGTGAGGGTTTTTGTTTTCCGTCCATTGAGCTATAATCCACACTGACGACTGCAGTCTAGTGTTCACTAATGAGTGCTTTTAAGTCGTCCTTGCTTTCAGTAAGCGAGGTTGTGTCATCTACCGATCAACGCTTGTAAATGAGCCTTCCTCTAATCCTGAGAGCACATCCTTCATGTAGCCCCGCTTCTTGGACTGCTTGCTCAGCCTACAGCGTGAATAAGTAATAAGAAAGACTACAGCCCTAAACCATTTCTGCTTTTAAACCATGTGGATCCCTTTCTTCTTTTCTGTTCTTCCTGGAGTCCAGCTTCTCGAACGAGTTGTCCAGCCAGCAGACTGAATCCGTATGGCTAAAGCCCGTGCACTGACGCACGTCTCTCCTGATCTTAAACCACCCAGTAGCCCTTTGTGTTGTTCCAACAGCTCTCCGACCCCTGGGGTGTGAACAGGTCCCCAATGAGCACGATTCAGTGCTCCATCTTTGTTCCCTAGAACGTTTGCAACAGATATCAGAAGGGAGTGATTTCTTGGGACAGAAATTTAATTTCTCACAGTTCTGGACGTGAAAAGTTCAAATCAATGTCTCAGTCATCTTGATTCGTGCTCTATCCTTGGGATTTTTTGTTTGTAGCTAGATCCTCACCTCCCACTGTGTGTACATCTGTATTTATTCTGCTCTTTTTGTAATGCAGAAGTGATCCATTTAGTGCTCCCTCTACCTTGGTATGGCCGAGTTACCATAACGAAAGCCAATTTCTATCCCCAAACGTAATTGCCTCCAAAGAGACAAGGCTTCAATACCTATGGTGGGGGACACAGTCGAATCCATAACAAAGAGACGATGTAGGTTCAGGTAGAATTGTGCGTGCTTTAAATATCAGTGGTGAATCTCCCTCAGAATTCACCAAGCAGTAGTTATAATATCCATGGATTTAAATTAGGATTCTTTATTTTAAACTTGACTGGAGGTTCTGATACAGCACATGCAGTGATAGAGAATTGCTGCTTCCTTCCCAATGAGTTTTCATCAGCTTCTGAGTTTTCTGCAGCCTTTTACTGATTCCAGGCTAAAGGAGACTGAGTATGTCTGACTGGTGAATTTCCGGAGAAAACCCTGGTGATGCTTTACGTCACTCTATACCCTTCCCTGTAGGGAGGTAGCCGCCTTCATAGCACATGTGATTTACTTGACCCTCATGGTACGTGGGGACATAGCTGTCTACCCCATCCACTTGAAAACTCAGTGGCAACAAAGTATCAGCGGCCACATGTCTCATTTCTTCATGTGTTTATTGTTCTGTGACAGTGAGCCAGTTCTGATCTGAGTAGAACTGCCCGATAGGGGTTCCACATGCAGATTCACACATCTTCCTCTTAAGATGTGGCTGGCAGAACTAGTAAATTCTCTTTCCTCAGTTAGCTCACCCTCTTCCAACTCTACGAGAAGCCTCCCTTTCTCCTCAGTTGCTAAGGTTGGCATTCATTCCCTCTAGCAGACATCAGCGTGCACGTGAAACCCTGAACCACAGCGCTCTCACGATGGCCACGTTAATTCCGACTCATAGTGGGGCCTGTAGGACAGGATTGAACAGCCCCTGTGAGTTTCCAAGACCGTCACTCCTGATGAGAGTAGAAAGCCCTGTCTTGGGAGCAGTCGATGGTTTCAAACTGCTGACCTTATAGTAAGCAGCTCAACGTGTAACCACTAAGCCAGCACTTAATCTAATCACTAAATCTTATTTACAAACAAAATCCATTAATTCAATCATTTTAAAGGCTATGGCCCTGTGTACCTCAAGGCGACACACAGAACTGTCTTGACAGCCAAAGGCCCTCTGTGAAGATTTGTCACTCTCTTTTTTCCTTTGCTAATTAATAATTGTGTATTTCATTGAGCTATCAAAACCTGCTATTTGCAACTTTTTTTGAAAGATGATTTCATTTTATTATAAATGAGCATTTATTTACTATTCTACTCTCACTCAAACGCGTTCTCAGGAAGGGGGTCCATGTGATGTTTATTTTGTCCAATCTGAGATTCTATCACAACGTTAAGCACAGAGTAAGCGCTAGGTAAATGGGAGTAGGCTTTGTTTCCTACTGCACTCGCTACTTTTATGCTGGGTTTGATACTTTTCTGCTGGGTTGATTGCAAGGGCCATCAGTTAACCCTGTCAATAATCACTCACAACTGAATCCTGTCAGGGTCGTGCCTGACCTTTTTCTTACCCAGACTCATCGGGAAAAGGGTCATCTGGTAGGAGTTACAGAGACTATGGCTAGAAAAATCATGTTAAAAAATCCATTGCATCACAGTCTACTAAATGGAGTTACATTGAAATGATTCTTAATTATGTAAGCAACTCCTCCCATAAACATAGAGGAAAATATTGCATGGCCTACTGAAATATCCTTCCAAAGTCATTTGTTTTAATCTTACTTTTTCGAGTGGCTTTAAGAAGACGACCTACAAATAGTATGTGTATAAAAGAAACCGAACTAAACCCCATTGCCGTTGCATTGATTCCAACTCAGAGTGACCAAAGAGAATGAGGTAGAACTGCCTCAGAGGGCCTCCGAAGCTGTAAGATTCATGGCAACAGACTGCTACTTCTTCTTCCTGCAGAAGGGCCAGTGGGTTCTAAGGAATTGCCGACCTTCCAGGGAATTCAGCAGAAGATGCTTAACCACTGTGCCACGAAGACTCCTTAGTGTGTGAATTTTATTCAATGTGTACAGCTGCATGGCCCTCACCACAATTCACTTCCATCACCTATAAAAGCTTTTTGTTGGTGTTCATTTTAATCATATTTAAACAAATACATCTAAAGATACACAGCTGGCTATCGACCTCTTTTTTGAATTTTATATTAAGCATTGAACATAGTAAATGATTTCATATTCTATATAAGGAATTCTATTAAGTCCCCCATAGGATTAAGATTATAAAATGGAAATATTTAGATGGCTGCATTATACTCTATAATTATATGCCTCAAATTGCTTTATTGCTTCTGGCTTTATTTCATTAGGAACTACGTGGAATAAATTTGCAAACATATTAATGCATAATTTTTGGCAGTTAAAAATATCTTTGCTTTTGATTATCCCAGCTCAAATCACTGGATTTTGGCACATTACTATCCTGTTTTTGTTGTTCAAACATTCATAACAACTTCCTCTCCCCAAATCAGTACACAAGAGGGCTTATCACCACCTGGAGTATAAGCAATTTTGGAATGATGCAAAAATCATATAAACCTTTATAAAATTGAGGGATGATTCCAAAAGAGGTGGCCGCGTGGGCTGATGCGCCCAGGTCTGGACCGTTTGTGAGCGCTCCTGCTTGCGTGCGTGCGTGCGTGCGTGCGTGCGTGCGTGAGTGTGGGGCTGAGGACAGCAGAGTGGTCCAGAGAGCTTCACCTGCATCGAATTACACCCTCCACTCTGCTCAGCAGGGGGCAGTGTAGCTGGAGAAGACACTTTTGCTAATTGATAAAAGGATTCCTGTAGGCCAGCGGGGGTCTTCTGGACCAGAGGCTTGCAGTCTGACGCCTTACTTGCTCTTTAAATTCTGTGTTCCGGAAAAATAAAATAAAAAGCTCAGCTGGAGAGATTAACCTGGAGAGGGCCAAGCGAACAGAGCTGTCTGGGAGCTAAGGAGATTTTCAGGTTGGCTGTCAGTGTTCCCTGTAAGTAAGCTGTTCATCCTGATCTCTCCCTGAGGTTCACTGGCCCTCCAGCCAGGATTCCACTGTCACCTGAATGGCAAGTTTCCTTGTTCCATTCCCATCATCTAGCCCTGGTTGGTTCGTCTAAAGAACCCCAGTTCTTCGAGATTCAGGTCGCCACAGTGTAGGAGGCTTACTCAGGAAGCAAGATAAGCACAGGTTTACCTGAGCTTACTTATTAATCTGTCGTGGACAGTTTCTCATTTTTCACCACATCAAAGATTCTGCTTCTAGGCCTGGCTGCCATCTGTCTCTCTCTCAAGCCCACAGCACCTTGCTCCAGAATCAAAGCCTCTTTGCAAACGTCTAGTCCTGACAGGATTACCGTCGCTTCACATCAAAATCCGTGGGAAGTTGGGGATCTGCCCTTGCCATCATCTTCCTACAATGTGGAACTTCCTCGTGTCAGTGTAATACCGAGATAGCCTACTGTTGTTTCCCACGAGCTCATGCATCGCCCGGATATTGTATCACGTGGTGTCACTTTTGCGCATTGGCCCTGAGCTGGCTGGGTTTAAGATCTGGCTGCGTCACTTCATCAACAGAGAGGCGTCGTAAAGTCTCCTGATCACTGGGTGCCTGGATTTCCTCATGTAAAATGGAAATAATAATGTCTGGCTCTTCAGGTTGCTATAGGATTAACAAGTTAATATGTTTTGAGAGCAGAATCTAGCAAATGATACTTTTTGCCTTTTATGTGAGTTGTTTTGTCTGCCAGCATCGGTTTTATCTTCGATGACTATTTTTTGGGTAAGCTTGTAAACTTGAAGTAGTATTCTTATTTTTGCCCCAGACCAATAAGCAACTGAGCTGACATTAGTTGGGATCTGCTGGTTTCTGTTTCTTCAACTTGTACCATTTTGAGTGACATCAATACTCTTACTTTCCCACAAGAGCAGTAGCAGCAGTGTTTAGAATCTTAATGAAGATGTCTTCAAAGTGCGCCGTGTCCAACACTTTCTTATTTGGATTAAACAAACAAACAAACAAACAAACAAATAAGCAAACAAACGCTTTCCTTTATGGCCATAATAAATGAGAGGTAACTTAGAACATATCTTGATCTAAATCCCTTTTTCTCCTCCCCCATCCAGACTTTTCCCATTTCATGAAATGCATTTCAGTTCCTGGTTTACTTAACTTTAAATAAGATTACAAGAGGGAGTGTTCAATCAGAACAACTCTAATTGACTACAAACATAGCCATAACCTCATTTCACCCATATTGTTAGAGGAGTTAATTGGACCGGCAGAGCCACCAGCTACACTCATTGGTTTATGCAAACAGAATCTAATTTCCTCCCCGCATATCCCTCTGCAGGAGCCATAGAAGGAGACTTGAAGGAGAGAAGATGCTGGATGGAACATCAAAAGCTCAGTTTGGTTTCAATGATCTGCTCTTGCTAGATAAACTGGAAAGAAATATTATTACTTTACCTAAATAAAAAATGCATTATTTATGTATACAATATACTTCCTTTCAAATTGAAATAGTAAATACAGCAAACAAAATGATACATTTTACACTGCAGGTTAGCTCAGCTGAAGCCGGCAGGGTTGAGCTTCTAATCTTTCTTGTCTCCTGCTCTCTAAATCCTTCATAAATATTGTTTTAAAAGTTTAGGGAATTAATCCAGAAGAGAGGAGTTTTATTTTTCCTTTTGTAACCTTTGCCTTATGAACATAGATATCTCTCAGATGGGGGGAAATGAATCTTCTTTATTCAAGTTTCACTAGGTTTATGATTTAGGTCAATATGTACCTGGTCTACCTCTGGCAATTCGGAAAAACTGTTCAAATCTCAGATTTCTTGTGAAGGGGTGAAAGGTCACACCAAGTTATAAGGGTATACGTTGTTAAATTGCAAAGCGCTGCACAGAGGTGAGAAAACACAAATGGCTAAACCCAAGGAATGATAAGTTAGCCAAATATAAAAGGGCACATTTATCCTCTTTTACTTTTTTAAAGACTTTCAGTCGTTCTGGGAGCATGTTGACGGCCTCACAATAAATATGCTAATGGGGGACTTTCACAGAGCTCACCCAAGGAGGCGCTCTCAGCGGAATGTTTTCCTGTGAACATTTTGTTTGTCAGACTGTGGCTACGGTACTTTTCAGCTGTGCCTCATCATTCTTACTTTCTGACACAGAGTCAACTTGATCATCATCCTGCTAATGCGAATTAGGGAGACCTGCTTACTATTTTGTATGCCTAAGTCAGCAAGCCTCAGATTTGCAAATATGGGTTGAGTCACACATTTCTATTGCCTAATAGGAAAAAAGAGTTTCTTATGAAAATCTTACGAACTTCATTTTTCTTTGAGTAGCACACCCATTAACTAGCTGCCAGTCAACCAATTAACTGACTCTAACTCAAGGCAGCCCCCCTGGGTGTCAGAGCAGAAGCGGGCTCCATACGGGTTTTCAATGGTTGATTGTTGGGACGTACATACCAGGCCTCTCTTCAGAAGCCCCCCGATTACCTGACAAGTGCTTTCACCCTTTGTACCACGCAGGGATGCCTACTTCATCATAGTTCATCCTGCCTACTCCTTCTCCTTCGATTTTTATCAAAGGAAGATCAAGGTTTTGATCTTTTCCTGTCTTTTATGACCTCAACAGGGTCGACGGGCATTGACTGTGTGAACCAAAGGTGAGGCGTGGTAAATAGAGCTCTCCCAGATAACTGGTGGCATTAAAAAGGGTGCAGCGAGGTTGGAAAACAGTTTGGAAGTTTTTATTACAGTCTATGCCTACATGTGTCGTAGGCCTGCCATTCCACTCCAGTATTATTTCCTCAAAATGAATGGAAGTGTGTGTCTACACATTTATTTGTACGCATGTCCATAACAGTTGGCTCATTCGAGGTAAATATCAGAAACAAATTATGTATCCACTGGCTAGATGAAGAAATGCGTTTTACCATTCTATGTGATGCGCTGTTATTGTGAGGCCCCTGGTTGTTGGTAGGCCCCAGGATGAGTTTTGATTATAACCACTCTGCACGATGGAATGGAACACTGCCTGGCCTTGCGTCTCTCTCACCACAGTCTCTGGAATGCATTGTTTCTCTCTCACCACGGTTGCTGGAATGCACTATCCCAGTCTGCCTCGTTAAAGGGCGTCCGCCTCTCCACGGACACATGATGCCCTTCCACCGAGACTGGCCCATCCTTGGCTGTCTAAAGTATGTCTAAGGTGAAGGCTCGTCACCCTTGCTTATAAGGAGCATTCTGTCTGTACCTCTTCCAACACCGATTTGTTTGTTTGTTCTTGTTGTTCATTCAGAGATTATTCAGTATTTTTCATCAACACCATCATTCAGAGGCATCTGTGGCCCTTCTTGTGTCATTGTCCAGTGTTTGTACATCTACGAGGGGATTGAAAATGGCTTGGGTCAAATGCACCTGAGTCATAAAGTGACAACTTTCCTTTTCTCTGTAAAGATACCTTTTGCAGCAGATGTGCCCAATGGAATAAGTTATTGGATTTCTTGACTGCCACTTTTATGGATTTTGATCCAAGAAAAATGAAATCCTGGAAAATGTTCTCTTTTCTACGTTTATCATGATGCTACTTATTGGTCCTCGTGTGAGGATTTTTGTGATCTTAATGGTAAGGTGAAATCCATACTGAAGGCGGAAGTCTTTGATTTTCATTAGGGTTTCAAGTCCTCCTCACTTTCACAAGCAGGTTGTCATCTTCCTACCACGGGTTGTTAGCGACACTTTCTTATTCATACAGCCAAGTTTCTTAGCATATTTGTTCAGCATCTATATCTACGTCTGTATCATCTATATCTATATCCATCTATATCTATATCTATCTATATCTATATCTATATCATCTATATCTATATCTATCTATATCTATATCTATCTATATCCATCTATATCTATTCATCTATATCTATATCGATCTATCATCTATATATATATCATCTATATCATCTATATATTGACTAAGAATGGTGAAAGGATACAACACTGCTTTGCACTTTTCTGTTTTTAAACCACCCAGAATCCCATTGTCTATTTGAAGAACTGCCTGCAGTTCTACACACAGATTCTACAGGAGTACGATGAATTGTTCTGGAATTCCCATACTTCACATGGTACCCATAATTTGTTATGATCTGCATACTGGAATGCCTTTGCATAGCCAGTTATACACCAACATCTGTCTGGTACTCAACGCTTTCAACCAAGATCCATGTGCCATCAGCGATTGCATCTCTCATTCCACACGTGCTGATGTACTGCTGCAATTGTATTTGCATTACCTTCAGCAGAATTTTACTTGTGTGTGATATTAGTGATATTATTAGATCGTTTCTGCATTCTTGTCTCACATCTTTCTTTGGAATGGGCATCAATATGGATCTTTTCTGGTCAGTTGACCAGATTATCTTCCGAATTTCTTGGCACAGATGAGTGAGCACCTCTAGTATTACATCTACTTGTTGAAATATGAGGCACAATGGTTATTCCATCGATTCCTGGAGCCTTGGTTTTGGCTAATGCCTTTATTGCAGCTTGGCTTTCTTCTGTCAATACCATTGGCTCTTGATAATATGCTACCTACTGAAATAATGGATCATCCATCAGGAATGGAATGCATTTCCTTTCCTCTTCAATTTGTTATTCTAGGCAGAACAGTCCAGCTCTTTATCCAATTCAAAATGGCCATCATCTGTCTATTTCAGCTCAATCCTGTGGAGGAAACCCAACCTTATGTGTTCTATTGCCTTTTCTATGCCTTCTAATGTTTCCAGGTAAATGCCCTTTAAATTCCAATTGTTGGTGGAGATTTCAGCTGTTTCCTTCATTTTGAGCTGGGCCACATCAAGGAAGGAAGGTCCATTTCATTAAGGGAAGCTCTGTTTTGAGGAGGCAGCTCTTTCCCTGTCAAATTTGATGGCCTTCCAACCTGAGGGACTCATTTTATGGCATTATATTGGCAATGTCCTGCTGTTGTTTGTAAGGTTTCCAGTGGTTAAAATCTCACAAGTGGATTGCCTATTCCTCCTTTCTAGTCTGTCTTAATCTGGAGGCTCCACTGAAACCCGTCTACCATGGTTGACCCCACTGGTATTTGAGATACTGGTGGCAAAGCTTCCAGCATCATAGCAATTCACAAGATGCCACAGACAGATGAGTAGTGGGCTGTGAGCAATATCCTGGAGACATCACTGAACATTATGCCAAGTGTAAGAAGCTGGACAATAAAAAATTGCTTTATGATTCTGTTTAAATAAAACAGCAAGTTGAAATTAGAATGGGGAAGGATACTTACAGAGGGAGGGAAGTTTGGGGGGCAAAGCAAATATTCTGCCTCACATTCTCTGTGGCTGTTCCATGGCTGGGTATACAAGGGGGTATCAAAAATTGTATGGAAAAATCCCATGATATTTCAATTCAGTTTTTCCATGTCCTGATTAAAGTCCTCTCTTCTTTGCATACTCCTCAAACTGGACCTGTCAGAAAGCTGACAAATAAAAAGACCCTTTTTACTTTATAGACAAAGTATCCAGTTTTGAAAAAAAAAAAGAAATTTATGTTGAAGCCAAATAAAAAGACAGTTGCTGTGAGATGTATCATTTTGAACAGTGAGAAGCTGTGACATGAGCTAGAAGAGGCTGGTCATTCAACTGTGTGATGACCATTCTGGACAATCCTTGGTGGGCTACAAGTAAATCATGGAACACACCAGGTAGGCCTTGCTAAGTGCTCAATAAAACCCAATGGCTCATATTTTCCCTCCCTGCAGACCCACCGTTCTCTCTCTACTTCTCAGGCCTTCTCTTGAGAAGTCTTGCTCTTTCTTGCCTCAACTTGGCTGATTGTTTCAAGGCTCAATCATTAGCAGGTTGTTGAATGAATTGTTTCTTTCGTTTAGTTTAGGTGGCTGATGGTGCTATTTTTTTTTTTTTGACTTCTTGTTCTAGTGTTTACGGAATGGGGTTTTAGGTAAATCATCTGTGATGTGGGCTGGCATTGATGAATCATTTTATAAGTTGGAATCCTTGTTTCCAAACTGGAAGCTCGTGGCACACCTGAAGCAGGTGCTAGGGCGAATCAAAACCTTAAAGGTAACCTGGAGGGTTTTATTTCAGCAGGGAAGTCTTCCCCCTCCTTGTTTTTCAAAGGCAGTTCTAAACATAGGACGAATTCATTGGGGAGTATGGAGGTGGGAAGGCTGCAGCCTTTGAGACATCTTACTGTGTTTTAATCAAATCGTTCTTTGGGTAAATGTGGTTATATTGGAAATATCATTGTGGAAAGTTAACATTTGAAAAATGAAGCACTATCAAGATATGAGCAGTGAAATGAACTTTAGATATTGCAAGGATTAGAAGGGGAGTGAGCATCTCAACGACTGGTGAGCCTCTGGCATCTATCAAGGGACAGAGTGATCCATCTTACTGAATTAAGAAGACGTGTGAATATTGGAAAAGTAATGCGGAGATTGAAAGGAGGGAGCTGTATTTTAATTTGGGATTCGCATTTCAAAAGAGAGAAGAAGAAAAGCGTAAGAACGAGGGCAAACTTCCACAGTTCAGTGTTTTTTCTTGATTATTTATTCGGTTTTTCCCTAGTAAAATATCTAGGAAATATAAACATTCTTGCATGTAGTCCAGTGTGATGTGTTCATAGACGGAAAGGAGTTAGAGCAGATCTTACTAAGACTTCTTTCAGGCCATTTCAAAAATCTATCTATAGTTACAAAAATGCTGGCTACAGACTTCATGAAGGAGGAGAGAGGCTCTGGATTCTGCCACCCAAATTATGTGCCAACTTGGCTGGACCACGAGTCTCTGGCTTGCCTGTTTTGATAGCCTGATGTGCTAGTCAATGAGTTGTAAGAGGGTTAAGGGTGGGAGGCAACCCTTTGAGTCTTATCACAGCTCTGATCCAGTGGAAGAGGAATCTCCCTGGGGCGGGGCCTGCAACAGCTGAAAGGAGAGCCCCAGGAGCAGAGCTCAGAGTGACCTACGACCACCCAGTGGGAAGAGCTGGGTGTTGAGCACATCCCTAGGACCCGGATTCCCTGTCCTGGCAGCAACAGCAAACTCCTAGACCTCGTAGACGATTGCTGCCGTGATGCTTGGAGCTCTCCCAGGCATGCTGGAGCCTCTGAAAGGAGACAAAGCCCTTTCTTCAAAGCCAACAGAGAAAACCTTTGCCTAGAATGGGCACCTTCTGGCCTCTTAAATGGTGAGAGAATAGCATTGTCTTTGGGAAAGCCATCTTCTTGGGGGCATGTCTGTTACAGCAGTACTAGAGAACTAAGATACACTGTAGACTGATGATTGAGGTTAGTGTCAGGAGAGCCTGAGGATATTGTTCCTGGTGCTCACAGGAAGCCAGAAGTACATCCTGATCGCCACACTTGGACACATTGTCTCCATGAGAATGAAAGCAGAGGAGAGCCTCCGTTCAGAGACAGGGGACTGCCCTGCCAGCGGGAAGCCTGGGGACAGGCAGTCAGCTGAGTCCTGGGAATGGCAGATGTAGAGGATCTTCTGCATTGTGATCCCTGCTAACACTTACCCAGGAGACCCTGGTGGTGCGAATGGTTAAGGAGCCAATCAAAAGGTCGGCAGGTCCAGGTAATCCAGAGGTAGCTCAGAAGAGAAGTTTGGAGGTCTGTTGTTGTTGCCATTGACTTGGCTCTGACCCTGAGTGACCCTCTGCGCAACAGAATGAAACACTGTATCTTCCGGGGTCATCCTCCCCTTTGGTCCTATGCCTGAGCCCCTTGATTCATAACTGTAGCAATCCATCCTGTTGAGGACCATCCTCTTTTTGCTGCTCTTCCCACTTTACCCAATATGATGTCCTTCTTTAGGGATTGATCATTTTGACAATATGTCCAAAGTATGTTAGATGATGTTTTGCCATGCTTGCCTCTAAGGAGCACTCTGGTCTCACTTCTGACAAACGATCTCTTTGTCCTTTGAGCAGTCTCTGATGCTTCACATATGGTCCTCCAGCACCACAAGTCAAATGCATGGATTCTTCTTTGGCCTTCCATATTCAGTGTCCAATGTCATATGCATATGATACAAGGGAAAATATTATGGCTAGGGTAAAGTGTAGTCCTCAAAGTAACATCCTTGCTCTTTGATACTCTAAAGGGGTCTTGTGTAGTAGATTTACCTAATACAATACATCTTTTGATCTCTTGACTGCTGTTTCCTTGTGTATTGATTGTGCTCCAAGGAATACAAGATCTTTGACAACGTCAAACTTTTCTCCATTGATCATGATGTACCTATTAGTCCAATTTGGGTTTTCCTCACATTGAGTTGTAATCTATACTGAAGACTACACTTCTCCATCTTTATCAGCAAGTGTTTCAATTCCTCCTCACTTTCAGCAAGCAAGGTTGTGTCATTTGCATATTGCAGATTGTTAATAAGCCTTCCTACAGACCTGGTGCCGCATTCTTCTTCATAAAATTCAGCTTCTCTGATGATTTGCTCAACAAAGAGATTGAACAAATTCGGTGAGAGGTGCACACCTTCCCGATTTTAAACCAGGCAGTATTCTCTTGTTCTGATTGTATAACTGCCTCGTGATCCACGCACAAGTTCGGAATGAGCATAGTGAAGTATTCGGGAGTTTCCATTTTTCTCAAGGTTATTCATAGTTAATTCTGGTCCACATCATCAAAAGCCTTTGCATAGTCAATGAAACACAAATAAGCATCTTTCTAGTATACTCTGCTTTGAGCCCAAATCCATCTGACATCAGCGATGATATCCCTTGTTCCAACTCCTCTTCTGAATCCATCCTGAACTTCTGGCAGCTCCCTGTCCATGAACTGCTGCATGAAGACCCCGAAGGTTCCACCCCCACGGCTTTCCTGGACTCTTGCCACCACAGTCGACTCCCCTCCAAGAAATCATCTCCTCATCAGCCACGTTTCCAGTGCCCCCAGACTTGAGAGGCTCATCTGCCAGCAGCTTCGCTGGCAATGCTCTGCTTCCTTTGTTTAGGCTTTCAGCATTTGAAAACACTTTGATGCCATGCATGGGGTTTCAGCACTTTCTTCCTCTAGTGGGGAGCTGAGTTCTGTGTTCTTCGTCTGGAAGCTCCCCTGAAACCTGTTCATTTTGGGCGACCCTGCTGCCCTCTGAAAGACCAGTAACATAGGTTCCAGCATGACAGCAACACACAAGCCACGGCAGTATGACAAAATGACAGACAAAGGACTTGAGGGAGAGAAAACATTTATTAACTGAATAAATTAGACTGCCTTGACTTAGGTTGTGAAAGCTAATTAATTCACCTTTGGAGGCCTGCTTCCAGCACATCAGTCATTGAAAACCTTACAGAACACAGTTCTATTCGGACATTCGTGGACTATATGGATTGGCATTGACTTAGTAGCAACTAGTTCACTGATGAGATGGCAGGAAAGAATGGAGGTGACAGTAGCCATATCCAAAAGACAAACTCCCTGCCATCGGGTTGCTTCTGACTGATAGCAGCCTGATAGGACATGGCAGAACTGCGCCTGTGGGCTTCTGAGACTCTATCCTTACAGGAATCGAAAGTCTCATCTTTTTCCCACACGGAGGTTGGTGGTGTCAAACTGCTGACCTTGCAGTCAGTAGCCCAGCATTTATCCCACTGTGCTAACAGGACTCTGCAGCAAATGTATTGATTACACTTCAAAGGCAATCAGCTGGCATCAAGACAGGAGCGTTGGCATCTAAGATAACAACTCTGCTTGGGTGTGTCGATTGTCTGAAGTACTAAGAATGGTACTTAATACAGATACAGAATGGATCCAACCTATTCTTCACCAGATTTATTTAATTTTGTTTTTCCAGCACTGGACAATTTAAGTTGCTTTTAGAAAAGCTTGATTCAAGGGCAGATTATCCTGTTCAGCCTTAGTCTGAGGCTTGCAAAATGTTGTAACTGTAGATGAAACTCTGGCTGTCTTTATTGCAGGGAAAAACATTTAGTAAATTCATGAATTGAGAGAGATAAGACATTTATTAACTGAATAAATTACCCTCTGCCTTGACTTACGTTGTGAAAGGTAATTAATTCACCTTTGTTTTGGATTAATTATAGAACTTTAACCCACGTGGACTGCTGTTGTGAAATGATAAAAATGTATGAAGTTAAAGTATGAATGGAGAAAAAGCATCAGCATTCTTAAGACTGTAATTAAAGAGTCCTGGTGATACTATGGGCTAGGCATTGGGTTCCTAACTGCAAGGCTGGCAGTTCACACCTGTATTAGTCTGGGTACTTTGGAGAAACAAATCCACAGCAACTCACGTATAAGAGAGAGTTTTATGCAAAGAAAATGTGCATCACGAAAACATCCCAACCCAATGCTGCCCAAGCCCACAAGTCCAACATTAACCCATACCCAACACCAGTCCACAAAGTCCTTCACCTCACAAAACAGAGGCAATAATGCCGACTGCAGGAGGAAAGCTGAGTCAGTGAACATGTAAGCATCTCAGCACTGGCAGGGGTCTCCACACGGCTGCTCCAGCACCCAGGGCTGCATCGGGATAGATCCATGCGGCTTCTCCTTGGGGATGTCTTGTAGGAAATCCATCTTGCAAGCTGAAGCAGGGAACTGCTAAGGCAGCTGCACCCGATACAACCATCACAAAACAAGAGACCCAAGAACTAGAAAGGCGAGGCTTCACCACCCATTTATCCCTCCGCCTTTCAACCAGCACCACATGTGATTATCGGCCAGGCTGGCACAATTAACTAACTCAACACCCAACAGCTGCTCTTTAAGAAAAAGACGAGGCTCCCTGTCGTAAGTCTTTACTTGGACCTTTGAAACATTCTTACTTATATGACCGTTGCCCACAACACAGCTGTCTGGGTTTCGATGCGTTTAATACAACCGTGGTCTGTAAAACAGTGGTTTGTGCCACATACCACTTCACTGGCTGGAATAAGGCTAGAAATCAAATTAGAGCCCATCCTGTAACCTTGTATATTACCTTTCTGACAGGTCGTTATGAGATTTAGTTGAGCGTTTCAAAGAAATAAATACATGGATCAAATCCATGGTACCATAAGTTATATATTTGTATTTTTACACTTTTCCCCCCATTTCATAGCTCGTTGGCAGCACACTATTTCCCATGCCACTCCTGACACTTCACACAGTCGATACAACACATGTGGGCTTACCACCTGAGACGTGTCTCCTTTGAAGCAATCTTCTACCTTCCGACTGGCATTTCGTCACACACTTTTTGGTGGCGGCGTGCCTCCCTAGGTGCAACGGATGTCCCACTAGCCTTTGGAAGCATTCCACAGGATAATCGGCTGAACTGTATCCACCGGTGGCTGAGGCCTGGCGCATCTGGCACCCATCTGCTCTGTTAAATCAGGCACCTGGTTGCACCATTCGCTTGGGCCTTCAGGTTATTTGGTCTCCCATGAAGACTTGTGTGTCACACGACCAGAGCTCTGTGTTCCAGCCAGTTGACTGGGTTCCCGCAGATACTCCAGTTCGGGAAAGACCCAGTGGTGGGAGGAGCTCATGATAGAGACACCTGCTTGATGGAGCTGAGTTTTCCTTCTGGGTTGGATGTTGAGGAGGGGCATGGTGAAGACCGGCAAACCCATCCCATTTGTGGCATTCTTGGATCCCCGGTGGAGCCCATTGTTTGCCATGGAGTGCCTTTCTGGGCGACTACATTGGTCCAAAAGGTGGACTCTCTCTGGAGACGCTGGTTTCAGTAGAGTGGAAATAGAAGAGGGCAATCATGGGGCTTGGGTTATTATAAAAGTGATCTTTGTAGCATGAAAGCAGTCATCTCAAACTCCTTACGCTCTCCTGAGAAACATCCTGCTAGTCTGAAATGCAGGTTTTAGAGAAAATCAGATTCCAATTACAGAAGGTTAATAACTCATTCTGCCTCAGAAGAGCAGAGCTCTTCCAAATAACTCAGAAAGCTTTGTGCCTCAATGGCTCAGAGAGAGGCTAGTGAAAAGTTTACTAATTGCTTCATTTGTCACTCTTGCCTCTCTTCCATCTCTGCACTCTGACTCCATCCTTCTCCTCCCCCATTTGTCTTTCTGTGACTCATTCTCCTCTCGCTTTACCTGCCTGGATCCCGTGATTCCTCATTCCTGCGTTGAATTGGATGCTATTGCCTTTTTAGGAAGAAAGGGCTGGTTTGGAACTAAAAGAAAACTCTAATTGGCGTCTGTACCTGCAGCAGTGTATGGTCAGCCAACGTTCCTGCAAACTTCCCTAACTTCACATGTCCCACCCAACTGCCCCTCTTCTCTCTTAACATGGCTTCTCATGTCCTTGTCATCTCCGCAGGTGTCTTTAGTCTCTCCTTAGCTATTTTTTTTTCTCCTTAGCTATTGATGCCAGTGATTTTCTTTCCAATCTTGCCCTCTTTCCCAACTCTTGCATATCATCAGATTACAATTTAATGACCCCCCCACCCCCTCATTCCTCCCTCATTCCCGCATCACACACTTCCATCTGATGCTGAAGTTTCCACATTCTATTTTTCTTGCTAGGTTTAATCCAGTAGCTTGCTAGTTGGCTTTCCTGCCTCCAGCCTGCTCCGTGTCCCACTTACTTTCTGCAGTGTTAGGGCGATTTTGCTGAAAATGCAAATGTGATCATGTCTCTCCATTTTAAACGTCCTTTGGTAGATTTTTTTAAATTTCACAGGCTAAAACTCCAACTCTGTAGGTGGCCATAAATGCTTTTCATAATTCTGCCCCAGTGGACTCTGCGCTTATATCCTGCCACGTGACACGTGTCATCTTTATGTCTCCAAAGCCTCACATCTCTCCCCTCTCCCTTTGTTTGTCTTGTGCCCTTTGTTTGGGTGCTTCTTTAGGCAGAAAACACTACACTTCCTCTTGGAAATGGCTCTTCCAGTGTGTTTGTCTGGGTAGACTAGAGAAACAAATTCAGACACTCATATGGGTATAAGGAAGAGCTTTATATAAAGAGTAATTGTATGTTACTGAAATATCTCAGCCCAGTCCAGATTAAGTCCATAAATCTGATATTAGCCCATAGGTTCAATACCATTCCATAAAGTCCTCTTCAGACTCACGAAACATATGAAATGATGCCAAATGCAAGACGATCACAGGCCAGTGGGTGGAAAGCTTGTGGGTCCAGTGGTGTAAGCATCTCAGCGCTGGCAGGGGTCTCCACGTGGATTCTTCAGCTCCATCAGCCTAACTCCATGTGGCTTGTCAACAAGAATATCTATCAGGGACTGAGTCCCACCTCCAATGAGCTATTTATCTCCTTAGCGCCTCCAATTGAGGTCATTAAACTGCGATCTGATTGACAGGTAAACTCCACCCTTTCATTTGCAAGTCTCAAATTGACAACAGATGATCTAACTATCACACCGACTGTCTTCTTTCGGACTGAAGGAAACCTTCAATGAGATGGCGTGGCAGGCTGGGTTGTCCAGAGACTGGGTGGCAGAGTCAGGTGAGTACGCTTTACTGAGGAGCTCTAGTGCAGCTAACCAAGAGGTTGATGGTTGCAACCCCCTAACAACTCCAAGAGAGGAAGATGAGGCTGTCTGTTTCTGTAAAGATTTCCAGTCTTAGAAACCCCAGGGGGCAGGTGTACTTTGTCCTAAAGGCCGCTGTGGATCATAATAGAAGAGACAGCATGGATTCGTTTTAGTATCATTTATTAAAGAGGTTGTTATTTTGTCCGTTGCATGGATTTGGTGCCTTTGGGAAAAAAATCAAGTGGCTTTAGATATAAGGGTATAACTGGACCCTCAATTCTAGTCTGTTGCACTATATGCCTAGTAAACTGGTACCAGCCTGCTTTTACTACTAATGAAGATTTCATGATGTTTTGAGATTAGGACGTAGGATTTCTTCTACTTGTTTCTTTCTCAAATTGTTTTGGATATTTGAGAACTCTTGTAAACGACTCCGCCCTGCCTAAAAAACAAAAACAAAACCCAAACCTGCTGCCACCGAGTCGATCCTGACTCCTAGTGACCCTGCAGGACAGGGTAGAACTGCCTCTGCAGGTTTCCAAGACTGCACCTGTGTGTTGGAGTAGAACCCCCCATCCTTCTCCTGCCGAGCAGCTGGTCATTTCACACTCTTGATCTTGAGTCTGGCAGTCCAACACGTCATCACCACCCCAGGGGAACACTGACAGTACCACATCTACCTGAGGCTTTCATGTTTCTACAAAGATGACTTTGACTTAGGCGGGACTTTCGTTGATTCTGTTTCTTCCAGTTACCTTTTATAGCCTTCAGTGTCTGTGTCCTTCACATCCTTGATAGATTTACTTTGACATAGTTTATTCTTTGAGATGCTATGGTCAGTGATGAATGGACAGTGTCAATTACTCCAACAGGTAAGGCAAACGAGGGAAGAGGTTCCAAGGCCCTCACTTTTCTATCTTATATCTAAGAAGTCCTTTCTTGAAATTGAAGAGATGGGTCAGAAAATGAAGAGATCATTCTATTGCAGGTTTGGACTAGTCTGCTCACTGTGGACTGCTCCCCTGAGGATGAAAGGAGAAACATGGAGTTAAGAGGAGCAGAAATTTGCTCCTTGGGAAGGGTCTATTATTGTTACTCCTAAAATCCTGCCCCAGAGAAAAATCACTTTAAAAATGTTTTTCTGATTATGTTTTTTTTTTCCTTCCCTGTAAATGCTTGACAATCCTCCATGTACAGAATTCATTTAGAAAGAGGCCACCTTGGGTTTCAGAGCTTGTAATACTGAAAAGCAACAATTAAAACCTCCTGTGACTCATAAAATATGCAGGAAGGGTTTGTGAGTCAGAAGGAAAAAAATCTAGGAGGAAAAGTGGTGCTCGTCACAGGCAAAATGTTGCTGACATTTTTAATAATAATGAAATGCGAGACCTCCTTGGGGCAAAACTAAAATCCATTGTGCAGTGAAAGAACAGATTCTATTTATTTATTTGGGTTTCCTAGTTCATGTTGTGTTTCTTATTAAGTAGTCCAAGGTTATGAGCACTATACAAATGTCTGAATGACTGAGAGGAGGCGCAGTGCAAAGAGCCAACTTTTCAATAGAGCTTAGAAGGTGAGAGATACTTATGCAGAAAGGAACTTCTTCCTTCCTTCCTTCCTTCCTTCCTTCCTTCCTTCCTTCCTTCCTTCCTTCCTTCCTTCTTTCTTTTCTTTCTTTTCTTTCTTTCGATAGTTCCAGGTCTGTCTGCTGACCCTTTGGAGCATTTTCCAATCTGAGGTGCCAAGCCCTGTCCCCTGAGTCAGAAATCTATTTTCAGGATTCCTCCAGGAATTTTTTTCTTTCAGCTTGTAGAATCTGGTTTTGTTTAACATTAATTAAATTGTCAGTGGGAAAAACAACTTCCTTTTATAACACCTATGTTCTCCTGGCTATGCATCAATTTCGGCACATAGATCTGTTTCTTGGCTAGATTCATCAAATTACCACATTCTAGCCTTTTCTCAGGCTTTGTGTCATGATGTGGATCACCTGATGCTTAAAACATTATGGGGTCTTAGTACCTCATGGCAGGCCCAGCAGATAAAATACAGAATTCTGAGTTAAATTTGAAATTCAGATAAACTAAAAGTAGTATTTTAGTTAGGAATGCTACATGCAATATGCGGGACACATTTATGCAAAGATTTATGTGTTTATTTGCAATTCAAACATTTATTGCAAATAAATAAATTTGCATCCTGTAGTTTTTGTTACTGAATTTGGCAGTCTTGATTATTGTTTATACTTCTTAGGCAGAGAGACAGAACTGTTGCTTCCCGTGAAGTTAGACTCTACAAGGCAAACTGGAGAATTACAGAAACCTACGATGACTTGAACCTCACTTGGTCTGAAAAGAACACAGTTTTAAAAAAGAAAAATCTCTCAGAGTACAATTTTCAAATACATTTTATTGGACTGATATTCAGTTCATATTCATCATTTGATAGTTGAAAGGCGCCTTTTGATATATAAAGACGTCCTGGATACACATTGGGCTGCTAACTGCAAGGTCAGCGGGTTGAAACCAACAGCCACCCCAAGGGAGAAAGATAAGATTTCTACTCACATTAAGATTCACAGTCTCAGAAACCCATGGGGGCAGTTCTGTCCTGTCTGGTTGGGTCAATAGGAGTCAGAATTGGTAGTGACTTGGCAGTGACTTGGCTGCACCACTATTTTTATTTTTGCTAAATATAAAGAAAGGCTATGGAAAAGAGTCCTTTATAATCTTCCAGTAATTTCTTTCCAGATGTCTTAGTTGAGAAAGAGCTGTAAAAAATAAATTAACCAGTACTCACAAATAGTCTTTTAATTTAATAGAGAACAATGACACCAGTCGACAAAATGATTTACTTCATTGGGTCAGACTGAGGAGAGAACTGAGTGTCTTAGAACCCACACTTCAGTATAAACACTACATGAGAAATAGATCTTGATGACTTGCTCAAGAATGTCATTGACTCTTGCTCACGGATTGTCACCTCAGTTACTGTGTGACAACCCTCTCGGCAAGACTATGCTACCAATCGTTGTACAGCCAGGACCTGGCACTTCACAGGAGCCTAGATCTTTTGTAGAATTAATAAATGATGACAAGTGAATCAACACATTTAAATGAAGGTTCCACTCAGTTTTGACTTGTGGTGGTGTGATAGGTAGGTTTATAGTGCCACCGCGGCCAATAGGAACATGTTGGATTAATATGGTCGCAGTTTGGAGGGGAAAGAGATAAATGGCTTGGCAAGCCCTGCCCCCTCTCTCTTGCTCTCTGGTGATTGGCCAGCATGTGGCTGCTTTAGCTAGATCTCTGCCTCAACTTGTAAGCTACACTACCTGTGGGCCACCCAACTCATAGATCGGGTCACTAGAACTTGAGGTTCCTTTGAGACCTGCTTGGCCGCGCTAGTGATGTACATCACTTGAGCTCGAGGCTGTCAGATCCTGTAGGCTTGCATTTGTTGAGTTCGATATCCCATCCAGGCCTGCATCGCTAAGCTCCTGCATTGTTGGTGACCTGCCCTGCTGTGTGCTGCCTGTGAGCAGATTGCCAGTATTGTCCTAGGGAAAACTCAGCTGTCTGCTTCCTTGACCTTGGACCCAGCCGCTCTCTTGAGTTGAAGGACTTCCAGTATATTAACTCTTCCATAGAAGTGCGTTGAACTGAGCCCTCGGTACTGTTATATGGACTAATTAGTTGTTATATTCCTTCGTGCTGTATCTCTCTATTCTTTTATATTATATATATAGACATATATATAATCATGTGTTCTCATTTTGTTTCCTAGAGAACCCTGTTTAACAAAATTGGTGCTTGGAGGGGTTCTAGAGGAATCCAATGATAAATATGGGCTTCTCAAATTGACTCCAGTCTGATTAGGCTTCACAACACTGATGATGCTATCTCTATCCGCAAAGGCATGGATAAGACTGCTACTCTTACTAGAGTGGGTGGTGTTAATCCATGGTGTGCAGTCAGGAAGCCAATAACCACAGTATCACCACCAATAGATGAAGTGCTGGTCAGAGGAGAGGCTCTGGGTGACCATGTGTTTGATATTGTCCAGTAGTTTTGTCAGGCTGAGAAGCATAGGGAAGCTGGTTGGCTGGTCCTCCTTACAATAGAACAAGTCATCTAGGAAAGGGATAATCTCAGAACCTCAGAAGCACATCTCAGGTGCCGAATAACAGACCTAAAAGCTTCTGCATGTGCTACGAAGGAGAGTCTTCTCTCGTAACAGAGCTGACATTGCCGAAAACCAAATCCAGAGTCTCCTCATACAAGTAGCTGCGTTACACAGCATCAGCTGAATTGCAGGTCTAGAACAGTGTCTGATATTAGAGTAAGGACATTAATCTGAAAGAATTGTGACCCTGAAACATGGATGGGAACATGGGCTGATGATCCAGAAGAGGAGGATATTGAATCCGGAGAGTTGATTGAGCCACCCAAGTCAATAAATCCACCCCTCCCACCTGCGGAGATGAATCCACTATCAGTAAAACAGCCCACACCTGAGCAGATTAGCCAAACTGTTCAAGCTGAAACGCCAAGTGGGGCTGTATCTGTAGCATTGCCTGGGGGAGATGCCTTACAGGACATTGCTGAGAGTCCTTAGGTAACACCCCCACCACCCATTATTTGTTCTAGACCTGTAACTAGAATGAAGGCTCACAAAGTTCCTAAAGGTGAGGTTCAAATGATGACTCAGGAAGAAGCGAGCTATACTCATAGAGATCTGCTTGAGTTTTCTAATAGGTACAAGCAGAAGCCTGGGGAATATTCCTGGGAATGGTTACTCTGGATGTGGGATACTGGTGCAAGGAATGTAACATTAGACCAATTTGAGTTTCTTGATATGGGGCCCCTAAGCACAGATTCTTCCTTTAATGTCTCAGCAAGAGAGGTTAAGACAGGATCCAATTACTTATTTGGTTGGTTTACTGAAGCATGGGCTGCCAGATGGCCTGGATTAGACCAACTTGAGGTACCGGACCTACCTTGGTACACTGGAGAAGAAGGCATCCCAAAGCTTAGGGAAATTAGTATGTTGGAATGGCTCTATCAGAATAATCCCAGAGATGCAAAAAGGGAGTGCCCTGAGGACATACCTTTGACCACAGTCATAAGGAACAAGTTTGTAAAGTGAAGACTCTTGTGATTGCTATTTTATGCACACCAGGATTAACAGTGGGACTTGTCCTAAGTAAACTCTGACATTTGCCAACAATGGGGCTGATTGGTCCCCATGGTAGTAGAGGGCAGGTGTCAGCACTGAATCAACAGAGATGGGGTGGACATGGTTATCGTAATGGACAGCAAGGTTTCCATAGTCAGCAAAGCAACCTGTCTTGTGTGGATTTATGGCATTGGCTACTTAGCCGTGGTATCCCTAGGAGTAAAATACCGTATGTACTCATGTATAAGCCGAGTTTTTTTTCAGCACATTTTTGTGGTAAAATTAGGTGCCTCGGCTGATATGCGGGTCAGCTTATACTCGAGTATATACAGTACATGGGAAACCTACTAACTATTTACGCAATCTATACAAGTAGAACACTGCTGGATCAAGTGAACAGCAGAATAGAGAGTCATGACCGCTCAATCAATTCCCATACCTGAGCCAGTTTACAGACCCTCAACCCTTTGAATGAGGGGAAGGCTGGTCCCTTAGATGGAGGACCCTGCCACATCACCAAAGGTTTATACTGTTATTCTTCCTTCTACCCTTCCCCAAAGGGATCTGCGGCTTTTCACAAGAATGACTGTTCATTGTGGGAAAGGAAATAATTGAAAATTTCAGGGATTACTGGACACTGGCTGTAACTGACATGAATTGCAGGAGACCCAAAATGTTTTGAAGGCCCACCAGTCAGAGTGGGGGCTTACGGAGGTCAAGTTATCGATGGACTTTTATTTCAAGTATGCCTCACCATGGGTCCAGTGGGCCCCTGAACCCATCCTGTCATTATTTCTGCAGTTCCAGAATGCATCATTGGAATAGACATAAACTTAGTAACAGGCAGAACCCCCATATTGGATCCCCGAAATGTGGAATAAGGGCTATTATGGTAGGAAAGGCCAAGTGGACACCATCAGAACTGCCATTGCCTAGGAAAATAGTAAACCAAAAGCAATAGTGCATTCCTGGAGGGATTGCAGAGATTAGTGCCACCATCAAAGACTTAAGGATGCAGGTATGATGATTCCTACCACATCTCCATTTAACGCACCTATTTGGCCTATAAACCGCACCCCCCTCCAAAAAAAAACCCCCAAAACCAAAAACAACAGATGGATGCTGGAGAATGACAGTGGATCATCAAAAACTTAACCAGGTGGTGACTCCAATTGCAGCTGTTGATCTGGCCAATGTCTTCTTCTCAATAGCAGCCTGGAGGTCAACTAGAAGCAATTTGCCTTCAGCGGGGAGTGGACACTTTCACAACTCTCCCCCAGAGGTACATCAGCTCTTCCGCCCTGTGCCATAATTTGGTCTGAAGGGACCTTGATCGCCTGTCTGTTCCACAAAATGCCATACTAGTCCATTATATTGATGACATTAAGCTGATTGGACCCACTAAGAAAGATGGATCAAAGACTCTAGATTCACTGGTACAATATCTTCATGCAAGAGGTTGGGAAATCAACCCAATGAAGATTCAGGTACCCCCACCTCAGTAAACCTTCCAGGGGTCCAGTGGTGTGGGGCATGTCCAGACATTGTTACTAAAGTGAAGAATAAGCTATTGCATCACCCCCCCTCCCACCCCACCCCCGCGCGCCCACAATAGCTAAACGCGAGGCCAATGCCCAGTGGGCCTCTTTGGATTTTAGAGGCAACATTCTACTTTGACCTATTTATCAAGTGACATGAAAGGTCTCCAATTCTGAGTGGGACCCAGAACAAGAAAAGGCTCTTCAAGAGGTTCAGGCTGTCATGCAAGCGGCTTTGCCACTGGGACCATATGATCCAGCTGACCCAATGGTGCTAGAAGTGTCCATTGTAGATAAGGATGCAGTGTGGAGCCTTTGGCAGACCCCTATTGGTGAATCACAATAGACCCTTGGGATTTTGGAGTAAAGTCTTGCCATCCTCTGCAGACAACTACTCCCCTTTTGAAAAACAGCTGTTGGCCTGTTACTGGGCCTTAGTGGAGACTGAACGCCTCACCATGGGCCACCAAGTCACCATGAGGACTGAGCTGCCCATCATGAACTGGGTATTGTCTGACCCACAGAGTCATGAAGTTGGATGTGCGCAGCAACAATCCATTGTTAAATGGAAGTATGTACAATATCAGGCCAGAGCAGGGCCTGAAGGCACAACACTTTCCAGAGGTCCTGTGTAGCAGATTTAGCCAATGCAGTGAGTTATTTGATATCTGAACTGCTGCTTCCATGAGCATTGATTATACATCCAAGGAAGACAAAGTCCTTGGCAGCCTGAATCAATAATGCATAGATTTTCCCCAAGTGATGGCCAATGCAGGAAATACATCATAGAAGCTGTACTGTAATCAATAAAATCCACTTATTACCTTTTTCTTGTGCTTTGCACCTAAGTGAAGTTTCTGAGTTGTGTAAATGCCCAATGTACTTGGCTTCTAATTAAAACATGGGATTTTTCTAGCCCTCCGAGAGGTGCCTTGAAAGACAGCTTTGGCAATATACTTCCAAAAGAAAAGAAAAGAAATCAACCACTGGCCACCTTATGGAGCAGGGCAGCACTGACTCACGAGGCCGTCATGAATTGGAGTCAACTAAATGCAAATCTTCCCCCTCCCCCTTACTAATTGGCATGTTTATGCTAGAAAAAAATTTTTATTTGCAATTTATTTTCCTGGGTAAAACGAACAAAAGGGATTGCATTGGAGTGTGCCCATGAGAAGCCACCTGGTAGTGTGTGTTTCTACACTAGGACTCCTCTGGTTTCAAATAACACCTGTTGGGATAGTTTCATCGAAGTGGAAGGAACTATGTGTCATTTGTCATCCAGAGTTTTATTTCTTCACTTCAGCTTCCATCCCCATGTTGATCAGGAGAAATACGGGATTTGCTATAGTGACTTATCTTCAACTCTAAAATTTAATGGAGTTTAATATTTATTTTTAACAGTTTTATTGATGTATCAGTCACATACCACAAAATTCAATGGTTTAAATAGTTAGAACATTTTCTTGCCCTTGTACTCATTTAAAAAAATCATTTTATTGGGGGCTCTTACAGTTCTTATCACAATCCATCCATCCATCCATTGTGTCAAGCACATTTGTACATACGTTGCCATCATCATTTTCAAAACATATTCTTTCTACTTTAGCTCTTGGTATCAGCTCATTTCCCCCCTCCTCCTCCCTCATGAACCCTTGATAATTTATAAATTATTATTTTTTTCATGTCTTATACAGACCACTGTCTCCCTTCACCCACTTTTCTGTTGTCCATCCCTCTGGAAGGGGGTTATATGTAGGTCCTTGTGATCGGTTCCCCCTCGCTCCCCCACCTTCCCCTCCCCTTCCCCTCCTGGTATCGCTTCTCTCATTGCTGGTCCTGAGGGGTTGATCTGTCCTGGATGCCCTGTGTTGCGAGCTCTGATCTGAACCGTGTCTGTGCTCTGGTCCGGCTGGTTTTGCTTGTATTCATTTTAATTAGTCCCCCTTTTTCCTCTAACTTCCCCTTGTCGTAACCCTAACACACTATTAATACAGTTACTGTGTTTATAGATTTACTTATCATGGATTTCATATAAAATAAAACAAACAAAAAATAACAAAAATCCTCCCCAAACCCAACAACAGAAAGAAAATAAAACTTAGAAAAACCTCATTAGAAAAAGGAGAAAGCTGATGGTGCCCGGCTATCAAAAAGTATAG
>NW_022103968.1:20066234-20077636 GCF_000313985.2 Echinops telfairi
GACCTAATGTCGGGGGTTTAAATGGAGAGAAAATGTTTTGAGAAACGATGTACAAATGCGCTTTACACAATTGATGTGTGTATGGATTGGATAACAGTTGTATGAGCCCCTAATAAAATGTTAAAAAAAAGAAAAAAGAAAAAGGAGAAATGAATAAAAACTAGAACAAAGTTAAAATAAGTCAGCCTAAACACATCCGCATTAATCCACTTTCCAATGAACTTTCTCTGATATCAATACTATTCACATCCCTGGTTAATTGTCAAAGGAGAGTCACTGGCTCCTTAATCCAAGTGGGGACCGTGCAAATGAATTTTGGACTTTCACTGTCATCTATAGCCTTCTGCAAACCAGGTGCTCAGACTTTTAGCACTAACACAGTTCTCTCTCCAGTGTTGGATTTTATTATTTACAATCCTTGGA
This sequence comes from Echinops telfairi, assembly GCF_000313985.2. Taxonomy (NCBI): domain Eukaryota; kingdom Metazoa; phylum Chordata; class Mammalia; order Afrosoricida; family Tenrecidae; genus Echinops; species Echinops telfairi. Next base: position 20,066,658 of record NW_022103968.1, read on the forward strand.
TCACACGGGCTAGTATGCTTCTTTCTTGTGGACTTAGCTGACGTCACTTAGATGGATACTTGTTTTAAGATAAGCCTTAAGACCCCGTATACAATTCCTTCTGATAGCCAGGCTATCGGATTTCTTTGCCACACTTTGCTATGTGTAACCCATAACTTTGTGATCTCTGCATGAGGGCAAGTAGAACTATAAGGATTATCAATGAGAAAATAGGGACAAACTCAAGTGCCCTTTTGCAGGGCACAGACATACCAGCACATATAATAAAGGGAGCGCACACAATAAAAGGTCCTATTATGGGACCTACTAAAAAGAAGACATTTATGCACTTCAAAAAACCTCATCAAAAGAGGAAAAAAAATTAGCAACCACACAACGGACAAGGGATTAATTTCTAAAATCTATAGAATTCTGTGACTTCAATGAGAAGAAAACAAGTAATCTAATTAAAATGTGAGCAGGACACATGAACAGATAGTTCACCAAAAATGACGTTCAAATAATAGCTAATGAACCCATGTGCTATTTGTAAGCCCTCTCATAAAAGAAAAGCGTAAGTAAAATATTTAACCTATATGTAAAACTTGTTGAATCAGTGTGTTGTGCAAATAATCAAAGAAACAAGATTTTCTGAAGAAGAAGGTGGCATTAGGATTGGAGGAAAGCGTATTGACACCTGTGGTAGGCAGACGACACAAGCTTGCTTTCTGAAAGCAGGGAAGACCTGAAGCAGAAGCTGATGAAGATCAAGGGTTGCAGCCTTGAGGATGGATGACGACTCAGCGTAAAGAAAATTAGCATCTTCCCAACTGCGTCCATAGGTAACGTCATGATAAACGGAGAAAAGATCAACGTTGCCATGGATGTTGTCTCACTTGGATCCAGAGTCAATGCCCAGGGAAGCAACAGTCAAGAGATCAACCAATGCACTTCCTTGGGTAAATCTACTGCCCAAGATCTCTTTTAAAGCGTGGAAAGGGAACGAGTCTACTCTGAGGAATAAGGTGCACCTGATCCAAGCCCGGCGGTTTCCCATCGCCTCAGCTGCACGCACCGCCTTTTGTCTGTCAGTTTGTCACACTGTGGTGGCTTGTGTGATGTTGTGATGCTAGAAGCTGTTATTTATGTGAGCCAATAACCAGAGAAGCTAGACTATAAGAAGCCCGTGCTGTGGAGGAAGGCTTATTAACAATCTGCAATATGCAGATGACAGGACCCAGCCTGCTGAAAACGAGGGAGTCTTGAGCAGCTCAGGGTTGTGTTCTATGGTACAGAGGGTCGCTATTGGTTGGAGCTGACAAGAAGGCACCCAACAGCAACAAGGGTGGAGGAAAGGGCATCCGGCCAGTACTGTTGGCAGGAGCCGTACTTGCCCCCAAGCATGAGTGCCTAGCTTTTTACAGGTGTTTCATTCCATGGGCACTGGCACAAAGGCACCTACGAACAACCTGTAAAGTATTGAAAGAGAACTTTAAAAATTATTATTAAATAAATCACCTTATTGGGGCTCACCCATATAACAAATTATACCTCGCGATCTCAAGCGGACATGCACACTTATTGGCATCAACAATTTCTTAACTTTATCTTTCTTGAAAGAGAACTTCTAAGGAAATCAAGTAAGTCGACTCATCCCCTCACAAAACTGTAGGCAGAGATGGACCAGTTCTCAGAGAGGACAAGGAGAGGAGAGAAATAACAGCTCGTGAATACTTACTGGTATTCAATGTTCACCCATGCTAAAGAAGGTCCCTCAGGAATGGTACTGCGCCAACGTGGTCTTTGGGAACACTAGAGCACACAGTGGTCCAATGATGGTGTCCCCAAATCAGTAGCAATTTACATCCTAGATTTGTCATTCTGAAGCTCTTTGGGCACATGAAACCTTTAGATGATACAGAACTTAAAAAAAAACCCAGACACATCTAAACCTATAGTCTGTCATCCTGGCAGGCAGTGGGGGATTTCCTGAATAGAAATATTTTGTGGTACATTTGAGGGGATGCTTAGACCATTGAAGTGCTTGAATTTTGTGTAAGGACCCTTCCTTGCCCTACAGGCATTTCTGAAACTCTTCCCTCCCAAGCTTCAGGGCCCCCGTGAAAACCAATGCCAGAGCTGTGAGTGGGTGGTTGCCATTTAAACAACCAAAGAACAGTGTCCGCTTCACCTCACCGCCCCTAGCTCAGCATCCAGGATGACCTAGCCCACTCACTCACCAGCCACAGGCAACCGATTACGATTCTATGTGAATGTCATAGCTGCCAACGATGAGATTAAAAGAGGTTTGGCTTTATCCAAGTGGGGAGCAGAGCTTTACCCAGGATGACTATGCAATGAGAGACGGCTATCGCCTGTGGTTGAAAATAGCTGTGTTTATGAAAAAGACTATCATGCCTCCTTCAAGGACTCACCTGTTTTTAATGGGGTGCGAGCCGGACGGGCAGGAATATATTTCAGTGATCAGCATGAAATAAGATGTATGCATGTCTTAAGGCTTTCACTCAGCCAGTAGGAAAGAGTCAACATTATAAACAAAACAATTGAATAATCAGGTGTCACCAGAGGGAAAGAGCATGGGGCATAAGCTGATGGGTGCCCCGCATGACCTGCCGCTATGAATTTTTCACTCTTTGAAAGTTTGTGCCTATTGCATTCCGACCTGGCTCAATGTAACTTTACAAAACCCAAACCAATGTTGTCACAAACACATGTTCGACTGCCCAAAACAGTAGGGAGGAAAGCAATACACAAATCAAGAAAGTATCGAGTTTCTTAAGCAGTTAATGTTATTAATCATCGCACACAGCCGATTAGCTTGTATTCATAGTATTTATACATAGGAGTGGAAATAGCCATTATCTATTTTATTTATTAAGTTTGTTGGCATTGAGGTGTTAATTGGAGAGCTATAATTAGTAAACACTTTTGGGTTTTAATCAAATGTTTTCCTGCAAAAAATGGCTTATATTTCAGAGTATCATTACAATTTTCAAAATCCACACCCCCTACTAGCTCATAAGAATAAGATCTTTAGCTCCATAATAAGGGAGAATTTGTGATTCAAAATTCAGGCTTGACTACTGCCGTACAAGTGAGTCTGAACACGTTAAGAGAGTCTCTGGTTTGCACTCCCATGCCTGAACTCACTACCATGGAGTAGATTCTTACTCCTACCTGCTGCAAATCTTGATGGAACCCACACCTTCCTCCCTCCTCCCTCCTCCCACCCCCCATACCCCACCCCATGGAGCAATTTGTGACACTGAACTGCCAACATTTTGATTAGAAGTCAAGAACTCAACCACTGTGTCACCAAGAATGAGTTTCTCTTTTGGGATCCCATTGTTGTTGTTAGGTGCCATTGAGTCTGTCCCTCCGCAGGGACCCTATGCACAGCACAATGAAACACTGCCCAGTCCTGTGCCGTCCACACAGTTCCCCTATACTGAGTCCCTCTTGTAGCCACTGCGCCAATCCACGCGGTTGAGGGCTTTCCTCCACTTTACCAAGCACTGCCCTCCCCCTGATCAAGCAGGATGTCCTTCTAATTCCAGTAAACCTCCACAATACAGGGCTAGAACTCAGTCACAGGGGAGAGCTTTAAGTGAAGGTGATTCCTTTTCTTATAGAAAAGCCAAGCAACTCTACCTTTCTGTTAGCAGGTGGTATGTCTGTTTAAATACGTTCATTTACCAAATACAAATTCACTTCATTCTATTTTAAATTTTGAATCTGCATTAAATTCCCCACCCTTCCAACAGCCACAACCAGCTTTCTCCAGTCCAGTGGAATCTCAGCTGGGGCAGAGGAGCAGTGCGGGAGGTGGGATTAGAGCTTTTCCCGAAGGAGGACTCTCTTTAGTCTAGGGGCCGACTCTCCACCCCACATCTATGATTCCTGTGTTAGAGTTAATATCAATTTATTAGTTAATAATTCTTGACATCTGAGGCAGTTACATAATCTCACGTTAACTGGAGGGTGTTAAGAGTGAAGGGGTGGAGTTTAGGCTGTCAATCAGGTCACAGCTTGATTAGAGTGTGGCCCAGATAAATGGCTCTCTGGAGGCAGCTCCCCTCTCTATCTGCCTTCATCTTCCTCTTGACAAGTCACCCAGAGATGAACTGAGACCTGTGAGAGCTGCTCTCTCTGCTTCACCTTCCTGTTGAAGAACCACACTTGGAGAGCTGGAGATGCCACGCGGCGACCTGCGCCAGTGCTGAGATCCTTCCCCTGTCACTGGATCCACAAGACTTCGCATCTACTGGCCTGTGATCTTCCTGAATCATTGCATGTGGTTTTGTGAGTCTCAAGAGAGACTTATGGACTAGTATCAGACTTATGGGCCAATATTGGATTTATGGAATTTATCTGAGCTGGGTTGGCATGTTTTCTTAATACACAATTACCCTTTGATATAAAGCTCCCTCTTACACATATATGAGTGTCTTTGGATAGTCAACCCGACCTAACACAACATCAATTTTTTTTCCTGTTCAAATTAATGAAGTGCTTTCTGTCTTTCACCTGAACCCTGACTGATAGTGATTCATTTAAAGTGAGTCTATATTAACATAATGTTCAAAGTCATTCATCCAAATACTGTCTTTACAAACTGTGGAGATGTTCCATCTTCTGTTTCATTGTTGATCTTAGCAAATTGTATCTTCTTTCTTTCTTTCCCTGATCAATTGTAGTAGAGGTTAATCAAATTTATTGAACTTGCCTCAAAGGAGAAAAAAACTGTTTTGTTGATTATTCTTTATTGTTTGTCTTGTTCTTTCATTTGATTATTACTCATTTTCACTTCTTTTTCTACCTTTTAATGTATATGCTTAGGGCACTGTTATTGTTCATTTATTCTTTTAAGATATCATTATTTAAGGATATAATATTCTTTCTAAAAACACTAACTTCATCTCATTAATTTTATTTTGTGTTTTATATAGTCTACATAAGAATCAATCTCAAATATCCAGAGAGTAATGATGGGCTAGTTTAAGTTAATTACAGACATTCCACTTTCTTTTCTAGTGAATGATTTGGGATACACAATATGAGAGGAGATCTTCTTAAGGGGATTTTTGCCTTAAAAATAAATATATGTGGGGTGGCAATCCTACTCATTTGCTACGATGCTATCATGCCTGTATGTGACATGCGGAACTGTGGCAACCATCTGTGACCAAGAGGGAAGCTAGACTGATGGATGATACCAACACATTAAGTACAAAATGATGGGAGAAACACAGGAGACTAGCTTTGGCTTAATAAACCTGGATTCAGCTCCCTATACACAATTTATTATGTAAGGTAGCCAATGTACTCACAACGTAGGTCAACTGATTAGTTTATTCATTTATTTATTTTGTTGTCAGAAGGACCTTGGAATCTATGTTCCAGTAGTTGTCTCTGAAAGGTCACCTTAAACAAACTAAAAAAAAAAAAAAAAGACTGTCAGGAGATATTGAGTCCAGTGTGATACTAAGCAGTTTGGCTTCCTGACTGCTGCTGTCATGGACTTTGAGGGTGACTCTAAGTCTAATCATATCCTTGACAGCACCCCCCACCAAAAAAAAGAAAAGAAACTTTGCCAGTATACACAAAGCAAGGAATGGGATACCCAGAAAGGTCTGTACAGACACGCACCAAGTGTGGGAATGGGACATGGACATCGTGAGCTCAGGGCTCCTTCCAAGAGCACATCAGACTACTGCCAGAGTCCATTGTAACTCGTAGCGGCCCTGTAGGACAGAATAGTGCTGCCACTTTGGTTTTCCAAGCCTATGAATTTTTGAAACCTCTGTCTTTCTCCAGGGCAGCAGCTGTTGGTTTCAAACTGCTGACCTTGTGGTTAGCCACCCAGCATGGAACCACTATGCCACCAGAGCTCCACCAAGAGACCACACACAGAGAGAGAAGGATTGTCCTGGAGCATGGAAGCAACGCAGGTTGTAGGTCTGGGTTAAGCTGATAGAGGGCCAGTCCCTTCTTAGATTTAAAGCTTGCACCACACACACCCTTTGTTTCTTTTGACATTTGTTAAGCAATACAGCCAAATTTAGAACCTAGCTCCTACTCTCAAGGATCTTTCAATGGTGCCATAGGCTTGGCAATTGCCCTCCCCAGCCTGCTAAGCATCCCCTGACATGCTGCTCTGGGTCTGACCTCAGTTGTGATTGGTTAGTCCAGTGAGTCTCAGTGGTGTGTTCTCAGGGCACACCTCTGAAGAATCAGAGGAGGGGAAAGGAAAAGTTAGAGAAGAACAATGTGATCGACTCCATTTCTGTGTGAAAACCATGGTCTTACTTTTGCTTTGAAATACTGTCAGGCCAAATCCCAGAAATTGGCAGCGACTTGTGCCTAGAGTTCGGGGTTCCCGCGGGGATGAGTGAGAGCCATCTCTTCAACTGCAGAGTGGCAGGGCAGAGATTGTTCCCTGCAACTCCCTCCAAACCACCATCTCCGCATGGCGCTATTCATCCAGCTATGTCTCTCTCTAGCTGTACGTATTTACTTTCTTACACAGGTACGCACCCTAACCTGATTCTGGCCAGAAGAGACGTGTGTTTTGATGTTGAAATTGCTTCTTTTGTTGCAGTGTGGACTCAGAATTGCAGTATGTTTCCTAAACATGACGCAAAATTGTAAAGACCTCTCTTGCTGTAACAAAGAACATGCAAAATAAAGCTAGACTTTGTCTCCACTTTTATTCTTCTTATATTAAAAAATGAACCTCACAGGGGAATCCACCATGATGGGCAGATGGGACTGAACTGTTATTTAACTTCCATAATTTTAATTTGAGTTTTATTTCCTCGGGGTAAAATATAGCTCTGAATTTGGAATTTTTCTATTACTCTCCTTGGTTGAATTGATTAGGCCCTTTAAATTGCCATGAATTAAATATGTTCTACCTTATATTTTTTATTCAGTGATTGAGATAAATTAATCCATTCAATATTTATTAGAACACCTACTATGTGCTAAGTACTATGTGGAGGCCATCTTGCTAAAGGGCCTAAGAGGTGAACTTACTATTTTTAAAATGTAATGGAAACACATGTAGAATAAATTCCATGAAGAGCATGTAGGTAAAGAGGGAATCCAGAAGAGTGGCTAGCTCATCTCTGGGATAGGATACAGGAGAGTTTCATCTAAAAATGAAGAGGTATGGAGTTGGAGTAATAAGAATGGACATTCTTTCGTAATTACAAAAAGTCTGGACACTTCTACAAGGGCTTTACTCACACCTAGATTCTGTTCAATTATTTGGCGAAGAATGCATTGTTCGTATATCCCCACAGAACACGGAGCGATGCGGGAGGGGGGAGCGGGGAGGGAGGGGAAAAATGAGGACCTAATGTCGGTGGTTTAAATGGAGAGAAAATGTTTTGAGAAACGATGTACAAATGCGCTTTACACAATTGATGTGTGTATGGATTGGGATAACAGTTGTATGAACCCCTAATAAAATGTTAAAAAAGAGGAAAAAAAAAAAAGAACACGGAGCTACACAGAGACACGGAGAACTTAGGCAGCCCATCCAAAGCATACAACTAGCATGTGACAGCACCAGAATTACAGTCCAGCAGAGTGACTACAGAGCCAGTGTTCTCAACCAATCTGCTAGAGGGCATTTTAATCTAGGGTCACAGCACAAGAGAAGAGCAACAAGAGAAAATGTAGGGGTTTGGGGATAAAAAGATGCTCCATATGATAATGATAGAGTCCACTGAGAGAGGGGAAGGAAAAGGCCATTAGAAATAAAGATCAGAGAAGAGCCTGATGAAGCTCCGTTGATGAAGCCAGAGCCCTGGGAGCTGGAGGAGCCACGTGGAGACCCCCCGTTAGCACTGAGATGCTTCTATAGCTACTGGATCCACAAGACTTTCCATCCACTGGTCTGTGATCTTCCTGCATTTGGCATTATTGCATGGCTACATGAGTCTAAAGAGGAATTTATGGACTAGTATTGGACATATTGACTAATATTGGACTTATGGACTTGATCTGGACTGGGCTGGAATGTTTTCTTAATGTACAATTCCTCTTTATATAAAGCATTTTCCTATACACATGAGTGTCTATGAATTTGTTTCTCTACTCTACCCAGACTAACACACAGTTGAAGCTCTGAAGTCGCAGTCTTATTTTTTTTTTTTTTCACATTATAGGTAGAGAAAACTGAAGAGAACGGTGCAGGCAGCAAACTCTGGCATCCTGAGAATGTGGGTGGCATTTCAGTTGCCATGAGGGCAGTTGGCAGGACATACGATGAATGCTTCTAAGTGGGCCACAAAGGGAAATGGTCCTTAGAGACCAGCCTCCTCTTGGATATTCAAAATTAGAATGCCAACATGCCAAGGTGGACTTTAAGGATAAGAAAGTTCAGGGTTGGGAAACTCAGAGGAGATGCCAGGCTTCCCATGAGTCCTTGCTAGGAACTGAACCATGCAGTAAGTACCTAGACAAAAAGGCACAGTTCTTAGAGCTGAAGTGAAAACTCACAGTTAAAGCAGGCCCGTAGGGTAGACGCTTCAAGTTGCCATTTGAGCTGTTGAATTTCAGCATCTTTAATTCCCTCGGCAGGCAGTCATGGTTGATCCGGAGGCCTGGCTGGATCTGCAGTACAAGCTGAATTGTCTGGCTGGGGCTGGAGAGCTGATGAATTCCTGGAAGACCAGTAGGTTTTTTCAGATACTTGTGTGTGTGTGTAGGGGTGGGGGTGGGTGGGGGGAAGAGGCTTTCACAGGGTTATTTCCCAGGAGGCATTTGGAACTTGAGCATACATGCCTCTTTTTGACACTTGGCTTGAAGATGCCCCTTCAATGTGGGAAACATCCAGTCATAGGCAATTTTATGCATTTGTTTTTCTTTGCAAGATTGCTTAAAATAAGAGAAAATAAAAACAAGCTTAAAGAAGACATCTATATCTACAACATTAAGGAATTTTATTCTCATAACCTCAGGAGAAAAAAAGGAACTTCTGTAGGTAACATTTTCCTTTATTTCTACCCAATCCATTCAACTATTTGGAACGTACAAGAAAATGCTGTTGGACTCCACGCTGTCTGTGCAGTGCTCCAGGAAAAGGAGGATGTACAGGGATCAAGACAAGCTGCTTCCATTTCTGCAACACCTACACGTAGCACAAAGGCTCACAAGAATAGGTGTGTGCTCAAGGATGGCCCCTGGCAAAGAACACTGGATTTGCAAACCTGGGCAGACAGAGTGGAGAGAGCGAGGGGAGAGCAATGGTCAGGAAACACATTGATCTTCGTAGTTCATACCATGTCTGATATTGTTTTCCTTTTTTTTTTGGTAACAGTGCTTATCAAGTGGCTTTTATAACAATGCAAAAACTCCAAAGCAAATGGCAAAAGCTGAACTTCTCCGAATTGGAAGTGCACTATTTTATACATCCGTCCTCCAGGTTTAAGGCAGGCTATAAAGTATTATTAAGGTAAGTAAAAACTGCTGACACCAATCAAAAGGACCTAAGTGTCCAGGGGCGGGGGTCTAGAGATAGAACTCAAGTCGATAAAACCAAAGCCAACCCAATTCCCTGTCATCAAGTTGATTTCGTGTAGGGTTTCCTAGGCTGTCAATCTTTATAGAACCAAATAGCTTCATCTTTCTCCAGTGGTGGGTTTGACAGCTGACATGTGGTTAGCAGTACAAGGCTTACCTGATCACATTGACAGACTCCTCAGGTTCATAGAAGCATGAAGACTCCTTATGCTGATTTGTTTTTATGATCATGGGAAAAATGTTTACGATCATGGGAAAAAAACAGGTTACGAACGAGTATAATGGAGACATCTGTTTCAGGACACGGGCAGTAGAGACATTGTGCTTCGCAGATGTCCTTTGAGGCTAAATCAGGATTGCTGATTTGTACACCCAATGGCCAGTAAAGGGCAGCACCCACAACATCCCTTTTCATGACTGGACAAGTGTCCGAGGCACCCAGCTAAAAGTGAAAGGTGAAATACTTCCATTCTCACAGCCCAATACCCAATATGTTCCAATTTCAATAGGACCCAACTCACCATGCAACCAGGTTGCCCTCGACTTAAAGGAAGAAGCACAAATCCCGTGAATAGATGCCAGTGCCGAGGTGGCAGAGATGTTAGGATTAGATGTCGATGTTTTAGGGCAGCCATAGTCAAAGTGTTTTGCTGAGCTGTTCATTTTAAACGTGTCACTTTTGAGGGAACCGGTTCTCAAAAAGTGTGAGCAGCCACAAGTTACTCAATCTGAAGCAGGTCGTTGGAAGAGTTCTGTGACTGGAAAGAAATGGAATTCATCATTGAAAACTTCCCCCAAAGGAAACTTCCTGGCTTATATGGCTTCACTGGGAAATTCTACCAAACCTTTAAAGAAGGATTTAGACCAGTTCTACAAAATTCTCTTCCAGAAAATATCAGGGAAAAAACCTTCTGAATTCATTTTATGAAGCGATGACCTGATATGAGAACTCAACAAAAGGGTGTTAATGAAAAAAATAACATACAGGCCAATCTCTTTATAAATATTCATGCAAAATCCTTATAAAAATATTAACAGATATATTTAGTGATGTGTAAAAAGAATGATACACCGTGGTTGAATTGGCCTTATTCCCCAAATGCAAGGCTGGTTATATGCTAAATCAATGTAACATAACTATATTTATATACTAACGAAGAAAAACCACATGGTTGTATCAATTAATGGAGAAAAGCACTAGAAATTCAACATTTATTTTTTATAAAAAGTCTCAGAAAAATAAGAATAAAGGAGGAACTTCCTCAATTAATAAAGCACATTTTATGTGGTGAAGAAAGTTGATGGTGCCCGGCTATCAAAAGATATAGCGTCTGGGGTCTTAAAGGCTTGTAGGCAAACAAGCAGCCATCTAGCTCAGAAACAACAAAGTCCACAGAGAAGAAGCACATGAGCCTGTGCGAACACAACGTCCTGAAGGGAACAGG
>NW_022103968.1:20078416-20149493 GCF_000313985.2 Echinops telfairi
GGGAACCCAGGAGGCAAGAGAATTTTGGGAATGATGAGGGCAACAAATGTATAGATGTGCTTTACACAATTGATCTATGTATTGTGATAAATTGTATGAGCCCCAATAAATTGATTAATTAAAAAAAATAAAAATAAAAATAAAGCACATTTTACACCTAGCATTGTGATTTATTGTCGAAAACAAAATACTTCTGGTCTATGGATTGGAAAGAAAAACATAAGGCTGTTCCTATTTGCAGATGATGTGCTAGCGTGTATGTGACATCTCACGGAATGTGAAATGGCCCGGCCACTCTGGGAACAATCGGGCAGTTCCTTGTACAAGTAAAGGTGCGTTTACCATGTCACTGCGCAAAGGTACTAGGGGCTTTTATCCTAGAGACATGAAAGCCCATGTCCAAGTTAAAAGTGTACATGAACGTTCACAGCAGCTTTATTCATAATAGTCTCAAACGGGAGAAAGCCCACATGCCCTACAATGAGGGAGTGGTTTACCTGTGGTGTAGCTACACCAGGAAATGCTATTCATCAGTGAAAAAGAGCAAAGTATTGACACGTGCAACAACTTGGATGAATTGCTGGAGGGTAAAACTGAGTGGGCAAAAGTCAATCCCACCGGTTACATGCTGTATGATTCCTTTAGGAAGTAATTTGCAATAGAAATATAGAAATAAAGGACAGGCTATGTGTTGCCAGTCAAGGAATCATCTTGACTTTCACTGGATAAATCTTCTGCACAGACCTCTTTAAAGTAATAGAGTGAAGGGTGGCCCTTTAAGGACTAAGGTAAGCCATGCTGTTTTTAATGTTCTCAGATGCATATGAAAGTCGGAAAATGAATAAGGAAGAATGCAGCATAATTGATACTTGTGATTGATAGTGTTGTTGAAGTATAGTGAAAGTATTATGGACTGTCAGAAGAACAAGCAAATCTTTCTAGGAGAAGTACTGCTTAAAGGTTGCTTAGAAGCTGAGAATAGTGAGACTTTGTTGCATGGACTTTGGACACGTTATCCTGAGGGACCAGTCCCTGGCAAAGGGCATCATGCTTGGTAGAGTTGAAGGTCAGCAAAACAGAAGAACACGGTGGCTGCCACAGGGGGCTCAAATATGATAATTGTGAGGACCCGTCAGTATTTCCTTTTGTTGGGCATTGGGTCTCCATGAGCCAGAACGAACGAACTAACTAACTAACTAACTAACTAACTAACTAACTAACTAACTAAACAACAAGGATTAGAGAAGAGAGGGCAGGAAAAAGACGGGAGGGAACTTAGTGTTGCTATTAAAAAGCCATAGAAGGTATGCTTTCAGTGGTAGAGATGTGTATCTTGATCAATTGTCATATCCAGGTTGTGATATTGGATTATTGTATTGCAACATGTTACTGTTAGGGAAATGAGGGCAAAGAACAAATTATATCATTATATATTTATTACAACTGCACAAGTAACCACAAATTATCTCAAAATAGAAGGCTTAATTTAAAATAAATAAAAAGTAAATGACATGGTGTCTTAAGAAAATGAAACAACCAAGTGTAACATCTTGTTTTATAAAGACCTCTGGAATTTCAGACTAGATATTAGTGGTGATTATCTTGGGGGGAGGGGAGGATGAGTATTTCCATTTGCTTATTTTTTCTTTTTACAGTGACTATAACTTTTTTGTCTAAATTAAAAAAAAACGTGTTGTCAATAAAGACATTTAAATAGGGAATCATGTTTCCTGCCTTCTCTGAAAGATTGAAAAATGTTTCTTAACTGTTATATGAATGGATCAAGGGATTAAAAAACAAACAAACAACATTTCAAGTTGAAAAACATAGAAAGAAATTATTGTGGCTTTTCCCTGTAGTGATTTGTGCTATGTCATTTTAGGATTATTATAACATGTACTAGGGAAAAATAAGTTGGTACAGTTATTTTTAAATAGCTCCAATGTGTGTTGGTTATTTCAGCCTTTACCTCTGAATAATATTATCAGGGACAATGAGTTTTGTGGTACAACTTAAATAAAATCGTATCTACCTCCTAAACAGACATCTGGGAGCTACGACTAGGAAAATAGATTAAATTCTTTCCCCCTTATATGAAGTATTACTTTCATCATTGCCTAGAAGGCCAAAATGGAGAAAGCTTAATAGTACTGGCATGCTAAAAGAAAAGTTGAGAGCGTTCCTCATTGTCATTAGAGTTGAGTGTATTGGAAAGGATCACAATATGTTAGGTTTCAGCAAATTGCATTACAAGACCAATCAATTTCTATATGGAGTTAGTAAATAATTAGTATAAGTAATCTGGCTATTTTTGAATACCATTGAAGCACAAGATAAAAAAGGGAAGGCTGATGAGAGAGGCAGATGAATCGCTTTATTAATTTATTTCTCAATTCCATCTGGCACTTTGGGTAGAGAGAACTGTGTGTCATCTATTTTTTAGAGGTTGGTTTGTAGATGTGTTTATTGTTGTAATAAATAGGTGTAATATCTCATTGGGGCAGCAGTTTTATAACAATACACAATAGTTTATACTCACACACATGTGAATACTACAAATGAAACTCCAAGAAGGTTTATTAAATCTAATAAAGCTGAGGGCGGGTCTTGTTGAGTAGAGGCTGCAGGAAGCACTAGATGGTCTGAGCAAAGGGCAGCATATTCCCTTTCACATAGGGTGTAGCAATGGGTGGGAAAGTTTTCTGTCTTCTCTTGAGTCCTGATAATAAAACTCTTCAGATAGGTGTGCTTGTTTCCCAGTGTAGTAGTTACATAATCTGGCGCCAATTTGAGACTATTAAGAGTGAAGGGGTGGTGTTTAGCTTGTCAATCAGTTTGCAGCTTGATGACCTCATTTGGAGGTGCTACAGAGATAAATAGCTCACTGGAAGCCAGATGCTCTCTGTGAGACATTCCTGCTGACAACCCTGATGGAGCTATGCTGATGCAGCCAGAGCCCTGAAGCTGGAGGAGCCAAGTGGAGACACCAGCGCTGAGATGGTTCCACCACCACTGGATCTACAAGACTTTCCACCCACTGGCCAGTGATCTTCCTGCATTCGGCATCATTGCATGTGTTGCGTGAGTCTGAAGAGGAACTTATACAGTGGCATTGGACATATGGGCTAATATTGGACTTATGGACTTGGCTGGGATGTTTTCTTAATATGCAATTACACTTTATATAAATCTCTCTCTTACATGCATACAAGTCTCCCTGGATTTGTTTTTCTAGGCTACCCAGACTAACACACCCAGCAAATAAGGTATGTTCCTATTCCACATTTATCAACTATCTTGTTATCTGAAGTTTCACTTTTATGACAATAGTAAAAACTTTAATGTCTAACTACCTTGTGCATTAACAAGGTATGCCTGGCAGTAATGACAGCTGAGCGCTCAACCAGAACAATACTGGCTGTGGTGGCTAAGGTTACGTGTTAGCTTGGCCAGGCCATGCTGGCCAGTTGTTTGGCAGTAATATAATGATGTAATGTGGCAGTATGTAATGATGTATTCATCCTTCATTTTGTGATCTGATATGATCATCTTCTATTACACATAATGCCACTTTTTGCATAATGACAGTTTCAGTATAAAGACCTGTTATTGGAATCAAACCATGTCAATAAATGAAGAGTGAGTGTATTATAAACTACCATCCAGGTTACAAATGGATAATATGGATTATTACACCCCAATGTATTCTTTCTTTGCAACTCACTGTGCTGTAGATACAGAGCTGGAGATATCTGCGCTAACCTCTGGGGGTGTAATACACGTTTCATAAGTTCCTGTTTGGGGAGTAAAGCCGTGTCTCTGTTCTCAACTGAACAGCTGCTCTGTTATGTTCACAGGCTGCTCATTAGAGTCAGATGTGCGCATACAGTTTGATTCCACTAATCAACTGGTCTATATTTATTGAACACCTACTATTTTCCTAAATTCTGAGTTAGAAACTCTATTCATGTTAGAAATTCATATAGCTGTCAGTACTATTTGTGAAGTATGTTATTCGGTTCAATTTGAACATTTAACTCAACCCTGTAGTCCATGTGACTTTCCTAACCATCATTACTTCTCTTGCTATTGTATCCTCCACTCTCCATCACATGAGCTTTACTTTATTTTGCTTACATCAAAGACACTTCATTGGAAAAAAAATTTATTGTATGCAGACATGATAATCTATCATGATTGATCACATGAATACGCTAAAATGTTCTTGAAGTAGTTCATCATGATTTTAAAGAAATCATGGGTAAATATTTATCGAACAATACTTAATACTTGACATTTCAATAATACTCACATGTACAAATCAGTGATGTTAACGATCCTCATCGTGTTACCTGGTCTGTTCTCCAGCTTCACCATCATTCAAAGCAGAAGCTCAGCATCCTTAAGCAGTGAGTTTTCCTTTCCTCCTCGCTCCCCCTACCTATAGCAATTGTTAATGTATATTGGTCTCTATACATTTGTGTGCAGCAGCCGTGATGCAGCGATTAAACACTTGGCTGCTCGCCAGAAGGACAATGGTTCAAATCTCTGCTCTCCTGGATGTGGCAGTCGGATTCCATGAAGGTGACAGTCTGTCCTAGAAGGTCACTGGGAGTTGGATGTGGCAGTCAGATTCCATGAAGGTCACAGTCTGCCCTAGAAGGTCACTGGGAGTTGGAATGGATTCACCAGCAATGACCTTTTGAAATAAACAAACCAAAACACTCATCAATTCTACATATACAATGCAATACTTATCCTTTTGAACCTGACTTATTTCACCCAACAGCATGTTTTTCAAGGATCGTTTATATTGTAGTATATATCTGAACTTCATATCTCTTTGTGGCTGAATAATATTGTATTGTATTGTATATGTGCACCACATTTATTTTCTTTTCCCTTCATCTATTGATGAACTTTTAGACTGTTTTCATTTGGGGGCTGCTGTAAATAGTGCTGTATTGTTGTGCCAATATTTGGCTGTGTTCCTACTTTTAATTATTTTGGAACTATTTGGAAGTGATATTGCCGGGTTTCAAGGAAATGAAACACTCATTCGTCACTGCCCAGATATTTGAAAGACCAGCAGACTAAAACAAACCCATATTTGTGTCCATTCTAAATAACAGTGACCCCACAGAATACAGAAATGATTGAACAATATTATTGATCTCACATGCAAGTAAAATTCTGCTGAAGATTATTGAAAAGTAATTGTAGCAGTACACTGACTGAGAGTTATAAAAAACTCAGGCCGGATGAAGAAGAGTTGGCAAGAGAGAGAGATCATTGTTAGTGTCAGATGGATCTTGCTTGAAAGCGGAGAATGTTTTATTGATTATGCAAAGTCATTCAACTATGTGGATCATAGAACACTTCGTTATGCTCACGTGGAACACGTCCATAAGCCCAGAAGCATTTGTTTGAATGGAACAAAGGAACACTGCATGGTTTAAAATCTGGAAAGCTGTGCATCAGGGTTGTAACCTTTTACCATACTTACTCAATCTATACGCTGAGCAAATAGTCTGAGAAGCGGGTTTGTATGAAGAAGAATGCATACGGATTGCAGGATGGTTTATTGACAACCTGTGCTATGCAGATGACGTAACCTTGCTTCCTGAAAGGGAGGACTCGAAGCACTTACTGATGAAAATCACAGGCTGTAGGTTTTTGTGTGGATTAGAGCTTAATACAAGAAAACCCAAATCCTCACAATGGTACCAGTTGATACTGCTGTGGTAAAATGGGAAAGGCTTGACATAGTCAAGGATTTCACATGTCTTGAATCCACAAACAATGCTCATGGAGCCAACAGTCAACAAACAAATGATGTATTTCATTGAACAAGCCTACAGCATGAGATATCTTTAAAGCAGGGTGAGTGAATGTCTGGCCTGCAGATCCTATAAACCAAAACCAAAGTCAAACTCATTGGCATTGAGTCAATTCCAACTCATAGCAGTCCTGTAGTGCAGAGTACAGAGTAGATCTGCTCTTTGGGGTTTTCAAAGCTGTAACTTTGTGAGAGTAGAGAGTCTCCCTTTTCTCCTGTACAGCAGCTGTTGGTTTAGACCTTCCTACCTTGCAGTTAGTAGCCCAACTTGTAATCTATTATACTACCAGGGCTCCTCTGTGGGCTAAATAAAGCCTGCAACATCACCAAAACCAGCTAACATCACGTGCCTCCCCAAGGAGACACAGCTCCAGCCATCACATTAGGGGTAAGTTAAATGTTTGACTGGTATGGCCAATAAATAATGTTATGAATTTCTAAATGCACACATTTCTCTTCAGCGTTTGTATGGAGAAGGTGAGCACAGAATGATACTTTCTTGTTCTTTGATGTCTGCTACCTGATCCCTTCAACACCTCGTGATCACACAGGCTGGTGTGCTTCTTCCATGTGGGCTTTGTTGCTTCCCATCTGTAGGCAACTGGACATCTCTTAGCAGAGGGGTAGCTGGGAGGAGACGAGTCACTCAGGGTGCAGTACAGCATCGATGAAACACACAGCTTTCCCCTAGTTCTTACGTGCTTCCTTCCCCTTACTATCATGATCCCAATTCTACTACAAACCTGGCTAGACCAGAGGATGTACACTGGTACAGATAGGAACTGGAAACACAGGGAATCCAGGACAGATGAACCCCTCAGGATCAGCGGTGAGAGTGGCAATTCTGGGAGGGTGTAGAGAAGGTAGGGTAGCAAGGGGGAACCGATCACAAGGATCTACATATAACCTTCTCCCTGGGGGATAGACAACAGTAAAGTGAGTGAAGGGAGACGTCGGACAGTATAAGATATGACAAAATAATAATAATTTATAAATTATCAAGGGTTCATGTGGGAGGGGCAAGCAGGGAGGGAGAGGAAAAAATGAGGAGCTGATACCCAGGGCTCAAGTGGAGAGCAAATGTTTTGAGAATGACGAGGGCAACAAATGTACAAATGTGCTTGACACAATGGATGTATGTATATATGGATTTTGATGAGTTGTATGAGCCCCCAATAAAATGATTTAAAAAAAATAAAAAGAATTAACCCAAAGTAAAAAAAATATATATATTTATATCTAAATGACACTTGGCAGAAACAAGGTTCCCCACTTGGGCATACAAGTGTTGAAGGGCAAAGCTGTCACTTTGAGAACAAACACATGCCGGACCCAAACAATGGCTGCATTCGAATTGTAGTGTTGGTGAATACTATTCAAAGTACTATGGACTGTCAAAATTACAAAATTACAATCTGTCTCGGAAGAAGTACAGTCAGAAGGCTCTCTAGGGGCAAGTGTGGCGAGACTTGGTCTCCTGTACTTTGGACACATTATCAGGAGAGCCCCGTCCTGGAGAAGCCCGGCGTCTCCTCGGTAAAGTGGAGGACCGTGAGCACGAAGGCCCTTCACGAGAGGGAGTGACGCAGTGGCTGCAACTCTGGGCTCGAACGTAAGGACATGGTGAGGACAGCGCCGCAGCAGCGGGTGTTCCGGTCAGTTGCACGTGGAGGCGCTACATACGGCTGATTAGGGTCAACAGCACCTAGCTACCAAAATGGACTGCCTACGAACAAAGACGTCTTGTGCGGAGGGCAGTCAGCATGCTTCTTGGAAGCGAGGATGGGGAGACTTCCTCCCGAGAAGCACATCCGGCTTGGTACAGCAGGTGTCCGTGTAATAAAGGAAGGCACTCGGAGAGTGCCACAGGGATCGCAACGATGGGTTCAAACAGGACAATTGGGAGGATGGCACGGGACTGGACACGGGATTCCTAGGAGTCAAAACTGACTCGGGGCCCGAACCACACACCGCAACCATCATACTTCTTGGTTTAGGATTTTTTAGAAATCGCCAAATTATTTTCTACGGTGGCTGTACCGTTAACGGCCCTACGAACAAGGTGTGAGGGTTTCAATTTCTGTACGTCTTTCTTAAACATCAGTTGTTTTCCATTTTATTCTTATCTAGTCATCCTAGTGGGAGTACCGCGATCGCTCCCTGGGGTTTGGGTTTGCGTTTCTCTAGTGACTACCGATGCTAAGCGTGGTTTCATGTTGCCGGTTGTTTTCTGGTGACATGTGTATTTATACTTTGCTCTCCGTTTGATTGGGTTTGTTGTTAAGTTTTAGGAATTCTCTATATAGTCTCAAATTTAAACTTTTATCAGCTGTATTTCCCCTATCCCCCCAAGCCCCTGGCATCAGTTCCTCATTTTCCCCTCCCTCTTCTCCCCCCCCCCCCCTTCCAACTTTCTTTTGTACTGTAAGTTGTCCTTTTACTTTCTGGATAAAAAATCTTTGGGGAAAAACAATTTTTTAAATCTTCTGAGGTTCCATTTAGCTATCTTGTCTTTTTTTACTTGTGTTTTCCATGTCAGATCTTAGAATTCATTGTTAAAAACTAGATACTGAAGCATTGCCCCTATACTTTATTTTAAGAGATTTATGGTTTTAGTTTTACATTTAGGTCTATTTTGCGATACTTTTCACATATACTGTGAGGTGTGGGCCAAACTCCAGCTTTTTTGCATGTGGAAATGCAGTTATCCCAGCACAGTTACTAGAGAAACTAGTTTTTCTCCATTGAGGGATTTAGCACCCTTGTTGAAGATCAGTTGAACATAGATCTGTAGGTCCTTTTCTAGACCTCAATTGTTCCACATTGGTTACTGTGTCTATATACCAACACTAGTTTTTTGATTGCTGTAGCTTTATAACTGATTAGAGAGCTGTGTGAGTTGCTTTTGACGATTGCTTTGGCTAGTTGGAGCTCCTTGAAGTTTCTGGTACATTTGAGGTTTGACTTTCCCACTTATCCAAAGCAGACTTCTGAATTTTTGATGGGGAGTGCATTGATTATTTTAGTACTGTTGATACCTGACCAATATTAAGTTCTCTGATTTATAACAGAGAATGCCATTCTCATTTGTTTAGGTCTGTAATTT
This sequence comes from Echinops telfairi, assembly GCF_000313985.2. Lineage (NCBI taxonomy): Eukaryota > Metazoa > Chordata > Mammalia > Afrosoricida > Tenrecidae > Echinops > Echinops telfairi. Next base: position 20,087,362 of record NW_022103968.1, read on the forward strand.
CTGTTAGTAATGATTTATAGTTTTTAAAGTGTAAGTCTTTTACTTTTTCGGTTAAATGTATTCCTGGGTATTTTATTTTTTCAATGTTATTCTAATGTAAGTGTTTTCTTATCAGAATGGTAACCACCGATGTCTAGAAACCTGACTAATTATTGTGCTGTCTCTTTAGTACGTGAATGTTGCTATTTCAGTCGAAAGAGGCAGTAGATTTTCAATGAAGCCTTGAATTTGGATGGATACTAATCAGAGATGCATCTAAATATACCTTCTGCATATATACATATGCAGATTTATATGCAGTCATATATATATATATGTATATATATTACTTAACTATTTTCCTAACTCCTTTCCTATACTTATTTATATTAAAGCCTTTCCCCCAGGTTTTGTGGACCATACAGCAACCAGGAAAAGTTTTGCACATCTCCTTTGCAGACCAGCTATGCACTTTCTGTGCTTTCTCCACCATGGGAGAATTCAGGCACTTGGCTCTCTCAGAATAGCCATAAAGCTCAGCAATGGGAAATCCTGAAGAACTTGCAGATGCTGATTGAGGGAATTTGGTGTTTAGATGAATCGCAAAAGTGTTAGCACATTCTTCTCTTCAAGTTTCTTGAGAGTGAAAGTACGCTCAAGGGGTGGATTCATAAAAGGATAGAGTTCCTCCAGAGGGGCCCCAGTACCACGGACAGATCTCCCTTCCATCCACAGTCATAAAACTTGACAAAGACATGACTCTGAGCGTCCTTGACTAAAATTATTCAACACCCATGACAAATTTTACTCATTACCAACTCTGATACAACAGATAGCATAGCAAGATTAGTCCCTGCCATCATGCTTTCATTCAAAGGGGATTCGTGTCCATTAAATAATTACACAAAAGTCAAATTATAACACCAGAGAGATATTTTTTCTTGAGAGCCTAAAGCAAAAAAAAAAAAAAAAAAATCTATTGTCTTGGCTCCAACTCCTGGCAATCCTGTATGTGCTAGACAAGCACTGGCTCTGTGGGATTGTCAATGGCTGATGGGGGGAGTGGATCACTGGGCCTCCTTTTTGAGACACCTCTGAGTGGAGTCAAACCTACAACCTTTCAGTTAGCCCTAGAGTTCATTTGCACAATGAACTCCCTTCAGGAGCATAACACAGCAGAACTACCTCTTCAGCAAGGTTGAGGGAGTGCCTGACTCAGGGGTCACTGACAGTGAGCCGGGGGAGGAGAAACACCAGGTAGGAGGTGGTCCCAGAGCGTGGAGAAGAAGGGATCAGGTAAAAGCTTCCAGGGCAGAAGTGAGCATGACTGAGCAGAGTGGAATGATTGGTGAGCCAGAAGTAAAGAGCTAAGGACGAATGTGCTGTGAAATGAGGCCAAAGAAATGACCCTAAGATAATTTATTCAGGACCTCCAGAGGCATAGGAGACTATTGATGTGTTTGTCTGAAGCTATAGAAATGAGGTGAACATGTCAGATCAAAATACAAAATATCCTTGGTTTTTCGTTCATATGAAACTGGGCATTTTGAATTTGCGATGCTTCTTTTGTCATTGGCACAGCTGGGAAAAGGGCTCTACAGATTAAAGGTAGGAGTCAGCCCTCTGGAGACAGATGGCCAGGAAGCCATAGGTATGGTGGGTAGAAAGCGTGAGCGAAGAGCGGGAGCTGAGAGTGTGGCTGCCTCCGAAGCGAACCAGCCCTCACAGCTGAGGCTAGAGCAAGAAAAATGCAGAAAGAAGCCCAATACAGAGTGCTAAGAGGAAACGGAATGGGAGTGAAATGTAGGTCCTGGAAACCACAGAACCACGGCAGGAATTGAGTGTGCTGGGAAATTCTTTTGCTGGGTTCTGTGCGAAGATAACCAGGCAGTCTCCGTTTGCTCTGGGATGACTTTAGGGAGAGAGAAGAGGTGGTAGCACATTGTGAATGGGCGGAGAAGTAACTGAGTGGTGAGGAGGGGAGAAGGCACTTTTGAAAAGGCTGGCTGGGGGAGAGTGGGTGGATAGCTGGATCGATTGCCCACTACAAAATCATCCTCGCTTTTCTGAGTCTGAGAATCTAGTTTCCACTTTTACAGTCCCTGCTCCATAAAAATACATGGGCTTAGATTTTGGGTTGTTATATTGACACCCTGGGCTCAGCCCAGATCATTTTCCTTGGTTCTAAAAGGCAGAGAAATGCCACATAACTAAATTATTTCGTGAAATAAATCCCCAGTTTCCTTATTGCCAGTGTCGGATTTTTTTGGAAGGGATGCAGAGATGGGGGAAGTTGTTTTTTTTGACAGCAGCATAAGGGCTCTATTTTTATAAGCACAAGGGTAGCTCTGGGGAGCATCTTAATATGAGCAAATGATGGTTCTGTTAATGCGTGTGTATTCAAAAGCAATAAATTCATTCCTATTCATGCCAAGCAATGAGAATAGTTCTATTTTCCTAATAGTGTGTTTCATTAGCTGAAGCTCTTTATTTTCTTAGCATTAACTCACTAATCCTGACACTAAAATAACCACAAACTGCTGAAGTTTCTATTTATTTATGTTTCCCCCAAACCCTGCTTCTCCCAGGCTCCTTTTACTTTTTATTGAGTGAACATTATGGTGGTGAAATGTTGTAAAAGTCACTTGCCACTTTCTGAGAACAGCAATTTAGCAGCTGATGAATGAAGCCCACACATTTCTGAAGATCCGCAGCTGAGGCTGGGGTGCAAATGGGCCTGATTAGGCTGAGAACACGTTCGCTGAAGTCTGCTGGCTAAGAAAAGAAAGTGGACAAATTTAAAAGGAAAACGTGTTGTTGGATATTGAATATACCAAAGAGGGACTAGTAGAAGATGACAATTTACTCACCAGAAAAATGTTACCATGAATCAGTTAGATATTTGTCATAGAGCATGTTTCCATGAATTAAAAAATTCATGGCAACTGAATCAAGAAGCTCTCGCAAAAATGATAACACAGTAGAGGGCTATAGGAATTCAGGAGAGACACAGAGAGACCATAAATGACACTGAAAAGGAACACAAAATATCACCAAGGCTAGAGTCACAATGGAAAGCTTCCAAAGGAAAATAGACATGGCCACGCAACACTGTGAGCATGTAGGATTGAATGAATGAAAGCAAGCAACATTAAAATGAACCTATAAAAAGATTTAAAAAGGACAGGGGAAGCAAGTGCATAAGGAATAGAAGAGTTCCCGAAGAAGAGGGCATGGTCAGTAGAATATAAAGAATAGTTAAATATAAAATTCAAGATTTTTTAAGAAACTAAAGAGCTTGGTTATAAACTGATATGTGATAGGAGTACTGGTAGGGAGGTTTGGGAGGCATTAGATTGCTAACTATAAGGTCAGTGATTCAAATCCATCAGATGTGATGCAGAAAAACGATGAGGCTTCTTACAGTTATAAAGATTTAGAACCTCAGTAATCCTATAGAGGGTGGCTATGAGTCGAAATCGGCTTCATGGCAGTGAGTTTCATTTGGAGTTTGAGCTCTTAGGAAAATTTGATACAGAATACCGAGTTCATATTTATGAAAATTACTGACATTCAAAGACTAAAAAAAAAAATGTATTTTTGTATAATAAATCAAGGAATGGAATTTCTATCCATCTTTTGAAAAGGTGTTTCTAAGGGGGCACACTTCAACCAATCAAGAGAAAATGGTAAAAATATGGAAAACCTTAGTCTAACTAAGACATAGATTGAGACTAAAAGACAAATGGAAGTTGAGGGGACCATGAATGGAGACGCAAAGCCCATCTGTAGACAACTGGACATCCCCTTCCAGTAGGGTCACAAGGAAGAGATGAACCAGTCAGGGTGCAGTATAGCACTGATGAAACATGCAACTTTCCTCTAGTTCTTTAATGCTTTCTCCCCTCCCACTATCATGACCCGGTTCTACCTTACAAATCTGGCTAGACCAGAGCATGTACACTGGTGCCGATAAGAGCTCTCAACACAGGGAATCCTGGACAGCTAAACCCCTCAAGACTAATAATGAGAGAGTAGCGATACCAGGAGGGTAAGGGGAAGGTGAGGGGAGAGAGGGGGGACCAATCACAATGATCGACATATAGCCCCCTCCCAGGGTGATGGATAACAGAATAGTGGGTGAAGGAGACAGCAGTCAGTGTAAGACATGAAAAAATATATAAATTATCAAGGGTTCGTGAGGAAGAGGGGGTGGGGTAGGGGGGAAATGAGCTGATACCAAAGGCTCAAGTAGAAAGAAAATGTTTTGAGAACGATGATGGCAAAATACGTACAAATGTGCTTGACACAATGGATGCGTGTATAGATTGTGATAAGAGCTCTTAATAAAATGATTTTAAAAAGGAGAATAGAATGCGAGCCTTGACCAAGTCAAAGTGACAAAGTTGGGTTGAGGAGGGAAAAGCAGGGATGATGCAGAACCTGTCTAGTTGGAAACCAAAAGCTGTTCAGATGGACTATCAAGTGATAGGGCTCTAACCACAGTGATATATTTAAGGGTAATAACTACAGATCTCCAGGCTGGCTTCAGAAGTAGATATGGAACAAGGGATATCATTGCGGATGTCAGATGGATCTTGGCTGAAAGCAGGGATGACCCAAAACGAGGTTTTATTTGTGTCATATTGACTATGCCAAGTTAGCCAGCTGTGTGGATCATAACAAACGGTGAATAACCTTAAGAATAATGGGAATTCCAGAACACTTAATTGTGTGAATGTGGACCTTGTACCTTGGTTTAGAGGCAACTGTGCAAACAGAACAATTCATGGTTTGAAATCAGGAAAGGTAGGTATTAGGGCTGTATCCTTTAACCGTATTTGTTCAATCTGTATGTTGAGCAAATAACCAGAGAAGTTGAATTATATGAAGAAGAATGCAGCATCAGGATTGGAGGAAGGCGTATTCACACCCTGCAAAATGCAGATGACATAACCTTGTTTGTTGAAAGTGGGGAGCACTCAAAGCACTTGTGGATGAAGATCAAGGATTACAGCCTTCTGGATGGATATGTTAATGAAATAAGACCCATAACATGAACCGATAAATGCATATTCATCTTCATTTACCACTATTTATAATAGCAGGAATATAGAAACACCTAAATGTCTATTGGTGGGAGAATGGGTCGATATATTTTAGTACATACACACCATGCAATACTTCATAACAGTAAGTGAATAATGATGAGTCTGTGAAACACTTTATGACATACATGATCCTGGAGGACTTTATGCTCAGTGAGATTGTGTTGTTTGGTGCCATCCATAACTACTCTATGTAGAACGAGCACTGCATGGACTGGTGCCATCCACACAACTGTTCCCATGCCTGAGTGCATTAATGCAGTCACTGTGTCAATCCATCTCCTTGAGGGCCTTCCTCTTTTTTCACTGCCTTACAACTTTACCAAACACGATGTCTCTATTAGTCAATTAGAAAAGTACAAGTGTTTTATTAGATCAGTGTTATAAAAAATTAAGAGGTGATATATCTCAAAAAATTGATAATGAATGGAGTTCGAGCTCACACTTAACTGTAAGCCCTAACCTAAGAAAAATCAGTTCTTATGATGTGGCCTTGCTTAAGGAAGAAATTACTGATGATATAACTCCAATAACATGGAGTCAGGCTATCAGAAAGAATAGTATCTGGGGCCTTAAAAGCTTGTCTTAACACAAGCAGCCACCTAAGTGGGATGTAAGCTAAGCCACACAGTAGAAGCACATCAGCCTATGTAGTCCAAGGACTGTAAATCATAAAATCCAAGATCAGAAGAGGAAAAAGCATTGGAGCTTAAATTCTGAGTACCCAATTTACAAAAGGCTATGGAACACAGTGAAAACCCCAAATCAATTTGTAGAGACTCATAGGTATTAACCATCTATTGAATTACCTAGGACCATTGACCAGGAAAGTGAAAAACTTTGCCCTAAAACAGAGTGCATCAGAAAGTGAATTAATGCACAAGACCTCTCCAGAGTATTGAAGAGCAAAGACGTTACTTTGAGGACTATGGTGTGCCTGACCCAAGCCATGGCATTCGCCACTGCATCATATGCATGTGAAAGTTGGAGACTGAATAAACAAGACTGAAGAAGAATTGATGCATTTGAGTCGTGGTGCTGGAGAAGAATATTGAAAGTACCAAGGACTGCTAAAAGGACAAACCAATCGGTGTTGGAAGATTTAAGACCAGAGTGCTCCTCAGAGCCAAGGATGGCAAGACTTCATCTTACATACTTTGGGCATTTTGTTAGGAGAGACCAGTCTCTGGAGAAGGACATCATGTTTGGTAAAGTGAAAGGGCAGTGAAAAGGAGGAAGCCTTTGATGAGATGGATTAACACAGTGGCTGTATCAACAGACTCAGGCATAGGAAATTTGAGGATGGCACAGGACCATACAATATTTCTTTCTGTTATGCGTAGTGGGTTCTCTGATGTGGAGCCGATGCTGTGGCACCTAACAACAAAGCCTGTGCTCTTAATACTTAAGTGTTCCGGGCTACTTAATTCAGGCTAGACAACGATCTCCCAGCCATAGCTGGTAGTGCAGTTAATTTATCGTAAACACAAGCCTAATTCCTAAATGTGTGTACTCTGAAGACTTCGGCATACACCATGATTATTACATAAAGCTCCAGAGACTGGGCTAAAGTAAGCTATTCCATAGTGTGGAAGGATTTTAGCATGAAAAACACTTAGGAAATTAGATGAATGGAAACCAATTAGTGGCAAATGGAAGGAGAGAAGCCAGTTCTGGCTTTAATTCCTGGTCCTGGGCTCTGGAAAATGATCCATCTCTGATGAATTACATGTGAAATTGCAGAGATTTTAGGGAGGAGCCACACACAAATCTGTAAGCAGCCATGTTGGTTTTGGATGCATGTCCATATCTTAGGTCATGAGAATGTGAACCATGGAAGTGTACTCTGAAGACATCAGCTTACATTCTCTGGTGGGCCATCTCTGAATGATTATAGAATGAACTAAGTAGTTTGGAAGGAGGGTATTGGGTGTCTTCACCCTAGTAAATAAGTCACTGGGTGTTACGTATTTAGAGACATATGACTCTCACCCCAGGGCTCTATAGTCTTCTGTGGGCTTGGAGTCTGGTTCCACTGATATGCAAGCCATTCACTTTCATGTTCATACAATCCTTTACAGAAGCATTGCCGTGGATTGCAAACCCTTTTGAAAGTGGAACCACAGTTATATTTCCTATCAAACCGTCTGCTGTGTGCAATTAGAGGAGAAATAAATCTCACCAACTTGATGGCAGCTTGTGCAACTGAAGCCAGGGAATATAGATGGCTCTGGGAAAAATGGAAACTTGTAGTCTTTGACAGCATGTTTATTATACTGTCAGCTTATATGTTCCCCCTTCCCCCAAAATCACTTATTACACTTCATGCAGATGCTAATTTTGCTATCAAATATCACTTATGGAAGCATTGACCATTTAGGAAACTTTTATATTAAACATTAAGCTGAGTGCTATAAGTCAGCTACAAAGGGACAAATAGTGAAGGATTCCATTTATACGAAATATCCAGAATAGGCAAATGGATAAAGACTAGAGTTGATTAGTGATTACCAGGGGTAGGTAGGAAGGGGAAGAAGGAAAGTGTTGATTAAAGGATATTCATTTTCTACTAAAGATAATAAACAGGGAATTGTGATGACTGAACAGCCTAGTGAACATAATAAATATCCCTATATATTGTGAACAGGAAAATGGCTAAAGTGACAAATGCTTTGTCATATTTATTTTACCACAATACAAAGTGTAAACTATGAATAAAATGTTTTTAAAATGCAGAGATGGCTATTTCACAAATGCATGAGATGCCAGAAGAATTCTATACAACTGCTTCATTCTTAATGTGCAACGTTGGAGAGGCAAGGGTTCAACTGATAACGCGGCATCTGTGATTTTGAGGCCTGGAGTCAATGGTAACTTTGAAAAGGGTGCCCTGGGGCACCGTGACATTTATGTTAGCATTTCCTTTCTGCAAGAGTTTTAACTTCTACTTTAAAATTTGAGTCACACTTTTGATTGGTGCAAAGACTTTAATCTTGGGCTAGGCTTGACTGGTTACAGAAAAAGGTATTTTTGATGCAGTGATGTTGATGATGATGATGATGTTGAAGACAAAGATAAGGGTGATGGTGGAATGATACCTGGAGTTATTACTGAATCCTGGTGTCCTGGGCACTGTTGTCATTTCCTTTTGCAAAACGCCTAGTTTAAGGCCTTTAACTCATTATCTCCATTTTACAGATATGAAGGAGGAGTCAGAGAGATGTTAAGTAACTTGCCTCACATCACTACTAAACTGTGTACCACTTTCAATACAGGACCACCGGGTCCTGAGTACTTGCTTTTTGTCTCTGTCAGCTTAAATACTTTTTACAATGGCGATTCTTATGTGAAAGAGGTAGATCTTTCTGATAAGTCTCAGAGAAGTGAAACAAGTGCTCAAAGTCCTGGTGCTTGCTGCCTTTGTTCATTGCAGGTCAGTCTATTTCCACTCAGGGGGACTCCATCTGTTCAGAGTAGAACTGCCTCATAGAGTTTTCAATGCCTTTCAGAAGCAGGTCAGCAAGCCTGGCTTCCTCTGAGAAAGTTCTGGGCAGGTTTGAACCAGTAACCTTTTGGTGAGCAGTCAAGCCATTAATCATTCACAGCACCCAGAGTCATGGCACGACTGGTACCAATGTGTTCATCTAACAATCCAATCTGAATCGGAGTAGACCGAAGAGTGGTTGGTTTTAATAATGTTTGTGGACATTAAATTTTCCTTCGTTTCTCCAGGGGCATGGCATTTCCTAATAATTTCAGTGTGATCAAAGCCACTTGCAGTTAGGACTTACTGGGCCCTGCTAAGGAGTTTCCTGCCCTCCAGAATTAGATAAAGAAATATATTTGGCATGAAAGAGACCTTGTGTCTACCTCGGTTAATCTCTACATTGAAAAAAAATTCTCTATTCCTTAATCTCATTGCATGGAATTGAAGTCTTTTTTCATTAGGAAGATAAAAATAAAATTTGATGCTAGATCGCTTATGTTAATGCCTCTTGATCACTTGAATTGGAAGGGTCTGCTTCCAGCAGGGTATGTCTAGAGGAATGATTTGGTTGCATTTTCCAAGTGTATTTATTGTAGTTATAATGTGCTTGGCTCTCATCTTTCAGTTAAAAACCTTGAAGCACTTTATATAAGTATTTTAATTAACCCACACTGTGCTCAGTCCCATAGACGTTATCTCTTTTGGGTAATAAAATTGTTTGGAACTTGACATTGATGTAAGCTAGACAGCATTGGGAATATATAACATGCCACGATCTGTTGATCTTTAAATGATTAGGTTTGTGTCATAAACATTTCATTTTGATAAGAACAACGCAACACCAGACAAACAAGTCAATGAGAAGAGAGGCTTTGGGAACTTGGTAAGAGGCTGTTAGGACAGACCGAGCGAGGAAAGTCACGCTGATTAGGATAGCGATGGCAGAGATGGAGACGGTGGCAAGTGGCAGCTGGGTGGAATGATGTCGGAGGACAAGGGAGAGAGGACAGTTCCTGGCGGACATCAGCTCCGCTGGGCTCTAGTCCAGTGGTTCTCAACTTCCTAATGCCGCGGCCCTTTAATACAGGTCCTCAAGTTGTGGTGACCCCCCAACCATAAGATTTTTTTGTTGCTACTTGATAACTGTAATTTTTTTTTCATAACTGTAATTTTGCCACTGTTATGAATCATAATGTAAATTGTAATGTTTTCCAGTGGTCTTAGGCGACCCCGTGAAAGGATCCTTTGACACCACCGGGGTCACGACCCACAGGTTGAGAACCGCTGCGTCCAATTCAGTGTAGCAAAGGGTCTATAAGGAGAATTTAGCCAGATGAATTGTTCCCCAAACTCATTAGCTGACCCTATTTATAATGGACTTAGATACCTTTAAAACCAAGTCTGGTTAGGCCAATTTATTCCACCCCAATAAAACTCGAAACTTCCATTATAGCCAGTAACATTCTTAATACCATCTTTTTAGTACCCCTCTTTAAAAAGCCATTTTTTACATGTTCTAAGCATAATAATTCCCTACTTGACAAGTGCATTCCTAATTATACAATTACTTTATTATATATTATCAACTTAAAAACGCCTAAACTCTGCAATCTGTCTAAGAAAGTATAATGTAATTTCCACTCAGTTATTTAGGGGTGGGAGAGAAAATGAATTGGGCTGAAAAGCTCTTATGTATAATTTTAGAACTGATCTTCCTCACAGAAATTGGACAGAATTGATAATATGCTATGAAATGAGACAGCCTTGATTTGGATCCCTGACAGCGGGTTTGATATGAAGAATACATCTGTGCCCACCTGTGTGTATACGCTCATAAGTGTGCACATGTTTACCCATGCAGGTGTGTGTGTGTGTGTGTGTGTGTGTGATTATAGTAACATAGTGTTTCTTTTGCTACAAAATGGCATCATTTTTAGTCTAAGTGGCTCGAAGTTGAAAAGGAGTGTCTACCAGTGCAGTGTTTTCTCTGCCAGTCACACCTCTGACTTGCCACTTCTTCACATGAGTATCATGTGAAGAATCATGAGTATCGTGAGGATCAGTCATCACTAAATGCAAAAGGGAAATACAGAGAACTGAGGTAAGGCATTCAGCCAGCTATTATCAAATCTCAATCGCAGTAGTTTATTAACAGCTGAGAATCAACTATAGAGGCTGTAAGAGTTTTGATGGAGGGCACGTTTAAATCATTAGTTGGCAGCCTGATGTGCCTCTGGGAAACTTGATGAACCAATTGACAACTAATGGTTGGAGAAATGATAACCAATGATCAAGTTTGCTAATTTTTCAATTTGCAGCAGGCATCTCTGATTTTTAACAAAATGATATATTAATACACGACATGCTTTCTATGTATATTGAATGTCTTCTTCAAAGCTCATGTTGGCTCAACTCACTGCCCCAGAAGTTGTATGTCTTTGCGCTCAGAAACTCAGGAATATTATCCCTGTTAGAAGAAGATTAAGGATCTTTTAGAAACTTTTCCATTTTCTTTAGAAGACTTATGGTACCTATTATAGGCCTGTAGGGAAGGAGGTATGCTTTGCTTACTCAACCTATCCATTTATCCCTTAAATATCATGCCCCAGGGGAGGGGGGCAGGAAACAGTTGGCTCAGTCAAGGTGGCAAGTGAGTATTGTGTTACCCATCTTCAAGCAGTGGCCATTTGTCATTGCTGTCAGTTCCCGACTCCTTTCTCAGCTGAATCTGTGTCCACTTTAGGGTTTCTTGATTTTCTGCTGGGCCTCTAACCAACCTGAGCATCCACAAGTGAAACTGCAAAGCTGGCTAGGGGCAAGGTGATGGTGGGAAATGTAAGGGAAGGGTGAAGGGCAAGGCACAAAGTCTAACTGTAGCTTATGATGTGGTCCAGGGATGCGTATGGACATGCAGCAGGCTGTCATCTCTGGGAGTCAGGCATTTCTGTGGGGGGTCTGTGGCGACACAAATGTTAGTTGGATTACAGGAGGGTTTGGATACCTTAGTGAGTCAGGATACCACTTTGTTATAGGCAAGGTAGAAACCATTTAATGCAGAAGTTGAGTTTTCTCTGGAAGCTCAGTAGCCCATGACCATGAAGAGCTTTCCTTCAGTGTTCCCTGAGGGACCACACATTCCTTGGTTCTTCTTTACACGGAACATGTGGGTCTTTATACTAGCTGAGCTTTTTCCTGTAGGTGAGGAATGGCCCTTGAAACCTGCCTTTGGGAGCAGATGATTGTCAAGCCAACAACAGGTAATACTGTCATCAATGATGTAGACACCAATAATCGAGACTTGTGGCTCCAAAACCTCTCATTAAACTGAGGCTATGGTACTATCATGATAATAACCAAAACAAAAGCAAAAAATCCTCACAGCCTTTGAGTTTATGTCAACTCATAACAGCCCTAGAGCACAGGCTAGAACTGTTGATGTGAGTTTATGTGAGTTATGGGAGTAGAAAGCCCTGTCTTTCTCCCTCGGAGCAGCTGGTGGTTTCAAACTGCTCACCTTTTGGTTTGCAGCTCAATTCGTAACTACTACTTCATGAAGTCTCTTTAGAATGATAATAGGATGAGTGCTGTAAAAGGGGGGGGGGAGAAAGATTATAGGAAGTGGGAAATACGTTTATTCTCTGGCAGTTTTTTTTAATTAAATACTTTTATTGAGGGCTCTTACATCTCTTATCACAATCCATACATTCATCCATTGTGTCGAGCACATTGGTATATATGTTGCCATCATCATTTTCAAAGCATTTTCTTTCTACTTGAGCCCTTGGTATCAGCTCCTCATTTCCCCCCCTTCCTACCCCACCCTCCCTCCCTCATGAATCCTTGATAAGTTATAGATTATTATTTTCATGTCATACATCATCTTCTGTTACCCTTTACCCACTTTTCTGTTGTTAGTCCCCCTGGGAGGGGGTTAAATGTTGATCCTTGTGATCGATTCCACCTTTCCCCCCCATTTTCCCCCTATCCTCCTGGTATCTCTAATCTCCTTATTGATCCAGAGGGGGTTATCTATCTTGGATTCTCTGTGTTGCAGGCTCTTATCTGTAGCAATGTACTTGTTCTGGTCTAGTCCTATTTGTAAGGTAGAGTTGAGATTATGATAGTGGGTGGGTGGGAAGCATTAAAGAACTAAAGGAAAGTTGTATGTTTCATCAGTGCTATACTGCACCCTGACTGGCTTGTCTCTTTCTTGTGACCCCTCTATGAGGGGGATGTCCAATTGTCTATAGGTGGACTTTGGGTCTCCATTTCATGTCCCCACCCCGATTCACATTGGTATGGTTTTGTTCTGGGTCTTAGATGCCTGATACCGGATCCCATTGACACCTTATGATCACACAGGCTTTTTCCTTGTAGGCTTTGCTGCTTTTTCCGTGTGGGCTCTGCTGTCTCACAGCTAGATGGCCGTTTGTTTATCTTCAAGCCTTTAAGATCCCAGATGCTATATCTTTTGATGGCTGGGCACCATCAGCTTTATTCACCACATTTGCTTATGCACCAATTTTGTCTTCAGCAATCATGTAGGGAAGGTGAGCATCACAGAATGCTGGATTATTAGAACAAAGTGTTCTTGTGTTGAGGGAGTAGTTGAGTCAAGGTCCAATGTCCATCTGCTGCCTTAATTCTTAACATATAGATATAAGTACATAGATTTATTTCCTTATCATAATATATAAATATATTTACATATGCACATGCCTGTATTTCAACCTCTATAAATGTCCTTTGCCTCCTAGTTCTTTTCTCTATTTCCTTTTACTTTCCTCTTGTCCCACCATCATGTTTGGCCTTCATTTGGGTTTAGTAACTCCTCACTGTTACATTGCCCTTGATTAAGCCCCACTAGGCATCTTATGCTCTTCTCTCCATTGATTTTAGTTCACTTGTTGTTCCCTTGTCCTTGGGTTGGTTGACTACCCCCCTTCCTTTTTCCCACCTCCCCTTCTTCTGTGTCCCACCCCCCCGGAACCATCGGTCCCATTGTTTTTGTCTCTGAATTGTTTATCCTGCCTATCTTATCTTGATAGACATGCAGAGACATTAATAAGTGCAAAAATCAGGCCAAACAAAACAACAAAGGAAGACAAAACCAACCAACCAAACAACAACAACAAAAAGAAAGCCAATGACAAAAAAGGAAAAGCCTATAAATAGTTCCAGGTCTGTTTTTTGACCTTTACGAGTGTTTTCCAGTTGAGTCTGATGAGGTACCACACTGTGTCCCCCAAAGTCTATTTTTTGGGGTATTCTCTGGAGAGTGCATCACTTTGCTCCCCTTGCCTCTCTGTTGTATGCCCTTAGTGTTTCATCCCAGTGTGTGGGGTCAGATCGGGCACAATTCCTGCTCTGTGTCTCCAGTCTTATCTCCCATGGCGCTATAGTTCAATGAGGGACGTTGTGTCTCATGGTGGGGCCAGCATGATGGTCCTCTCTGTGCATTGTCTGCTCTGAGCAGGAATATCATCCTTGGGGCTTGGTGGGCCAGGATGTGTTTCCCTCTCTCTCCAGCCCTCTTTGTTTCTCCTGTGCGCTCCTATCAGACGTGCCCCTCTCCCCAAGCTGTAGCTTCAGTACTGTGCAGGACAGGTTTTTGATACATTGTAATCCCAAATTGTTTATTAGGTGTGAGGAACTGGGTGAAATGAGTTGAATGTGTTTTCATAAGAGCGAATGAATCCCTGTATGATTAAGTTTTATTTTCTCCATTTAGTAAATTAATAATTTAAGACTTAGGTTTGTGAGCTAAGTTACACAAACTGTACATGATGTTATACAACTTCTTTAAGATGACAGTGGCATTTAAGACGGGGTGTATATTGGATGTCACAATTCTCAGCTCTTTACATTGCACCACGTTACTGAAACCTTAGTTAAGCAGAGTACTTAGGGACTGGTGTCACAGAGAAAAAGAGCCTGGTGGTGCTATGGTTGAGCACTCAAATGCTAATTGGAAGCTTTTTGGTTTGAACAAGGTGCTCTGTGGTAGAAAGAAGACGTGGCCGTCTGCTTCTCTAAAGATAACCCCAAACGAAACCACGGCCACTGCCATCGAATGGATTCTGACTCATAGTGAGCCCATCGGGCAGAGTAGAACTGCCTAATCTTCCTCCGTTGAGTGGCTAGTGAGTTCGAACTGCTGATCTTTCAATTAGAAGCCCAATGCTGAAACATTATATCACCTTGAAGATCCTCTGATTTATAAATCCTATTGGGCTTCTATCAATCTGAATGGACTGAATGACAATGGGCTTGGTTTTTGTTTGTTCTTGGAGAAGTGTTTTTTTATTTGGAGACAGGGACTATGGGTATCCTGAAGTGCCCTGATTTCAGCACAAGTTCAGAGAGTTCCTAAATTTGAGATTATATAATTGCTTAAGTCTTATTTTCCTTCAGACTGAAGACATGCATAGCAACAATATGTCTAATTGAATGCCTTTACTAATGAGACCCAATGCTTTAAAATGTTTTCCTCTCTTTGTTTGGAGGGTCCTAAAATGTGTGTGTGTGTGTGTGTAGTGAAATCCAGAGTAAGAGAGAGAAAGCCAAAAAGAAGCCCCTTTCCATGTGTGAAATACCCAACTTTCAAGGATCCAGGAATAGAGAGGTGCTCAGCGAGCTGAAACTGCCCCTGCTGGCACAATTCACACTAGATGGTCTAGATCTCCTTAATGGAGATGAATATGGTGTCATTCCATGGGTTAATATATGTATTGCCATCTCGCTGAAATGAGATAAGTGGTAGCATGGGGTGTGCAGAATGGGGGGTGGATGGAGCAGGCAAGGGCCCGAGGTCCAGCTCCAGTTGTTTGTACTAACTCTTTGTGGGCCATTGGGTGAGCCATTCATCTTTGAGTCTTACTGAACTCTTGAGGAGGAGGAACAATTTAACGTAGATGATACATGTGCCGTCAAACACAAACAGGTAACGTTCACCGTGGGGCAAGGGGTGGGGCTGGAAGGTTGTTGAAGTACAGCTTGAGAGGTCTGGTAATTCTCTATGTCTTGATCTCAATGCTGGTGACAGGACCAATTTCTCAAAATACATATTTTTCAAAATACATATTTTTACTGCAGTGAAGGTATGTACAACAAAACTCTCATGAATTCAGCAATTTCTATAGGCATGAGTCAGTGATATTGATCATGTTATATTGTGCAACTATTATGCCACTATTAATGTAATCTTTACACTTTTTATAAGTATACTGTTCCCTATATATTCTATTCTTTCAGACAAAATTAAGCATATTCTAGCCACCTTAAATCATAATTTACAAAAAGGCCACAAATTAACCACCAAAAAAACCCTCCCAAATTAATTTAATTTTCCTATACACTTCCATTGCATTTGCAAAATTGCAATTTCCAAAGGAGGTCAATAATCACTGCAAGAAGAAAGGAAATATCAGGAAGAGATCGCAATGATTCAGGATGAGTTACTCTTACAGCAAGTCCTCATGACTGAATGATCACCTGCCATGGGGTTCCCTTGAATATGACCTGGCCACTACACAGTCTGATTTATTTTAATAAACTAACTTTTGAAGCATTACACTTTTAAATCAGTTTCAGCGAGGGCACAGTAAGTTGAGACCTGTGCTGAAAATTAGTCATGTTGCTGCTTGGGGTACTATTATTCCATAATACAACATAATGAAATATCAAGTGTGTCAGCGCACAGGGAAACCAGGAGCATATGAACAAGGATGCAAACAGTCCTACTAACACAGGTCATATTTAGACAATGCAGCTTTTTTCTTTGCCACTAAAGACAACTTCCACTTATGGTGAAGGTTATTACACCATATCTGTGTTGAAAGAAAGGGGTTCTAACAGTTGAGCGCTAGGAGGACAAAGCTATTATACTTCAAACAGAGCAATCCCTGTTACAGTGAAGGAATGGGGTCTTTTTCATTGTGAGCCTTGAAGAGACTCCAATATAACTCAAAAGCCTTGAGATGGAGTTCCTCAGCAAGGTTGACAAGCGTATCTTTCAAAAAACTTAGTTTCCTAATAGCCAGAGGTTGAAGTCTTACAAAATACAGATTTATGTGACAATAAATTGGCATAACCCTTTTAGAGCTATCTAACAGTCATTAGTGTAATAGGAAAGTACATTCTCAATGACCCCAGCATGCAACTTTTAGGGATGGATGTACCCTGCAACACAGCACTCCAATCTGCACACAGACAAGAATATTCATAGCAGCTTTATGTTTGAACATTAAAAAAAGAGAAAAAAAGAGAAAAAAACCCTCATCTATGTGAAAGGGTATAAATAAATTATAACCTATGGAGGTAAGGAAAAAGTATTGCTATGAAATTATAGAAACCTCTTTTCCACAAGATTCTCAAAATGTAAAGCTGTGGTTTCTCAATGTATCCTCCATGCGGGCCTTCACACTTCTTAAGATATTGTTTCCATCTCTCTAACATGTCCCCAAAACATTGTGCACTTTTGAGTCATGCCAAATCAGTGCAGCAGTTTTGATAGACTCTGCACTCAAATCATGTTCCTTTTAATGTACTTTGAGTTTGGACAACAAGAGATGCCTGGAGGAACCAGGATTAGGGTTGTAGGGGTGGGTGGGGTATAGGGAATGGTTTCTTGAATGAAATTCTTATAGGAGAGCCCTTGCTAATAAGCGTGAATTGTAATGATGGGAAAAAATTCTTCTGTGCAAGTTCCCTAATCTTTTCCTCACTAATATAGTTTCCAGTTACCTTTAAACTTCTTCATAACAAGACCCGCATGATTGTCCTGTTTCCATAGAGAAAATCTACCAACATTATTCTTTGGAATCCCCCCAAGACAGACTTACTGCCTTGATTTTAACTGTTCCATCAATATTCCCTTGGAAGTCACTGTTTTGTTTAGACTTCTTTTCTTCTGAAGTCACCCGGAGGAGACAAAGACAAGTGCTTTACTATAGAACTTGTCTGCCACCATTCAATGATTTCAGAGACATTTTAAAGCATATTTTGTTTGGCATATACTGACACATGTATGAACTATAATCTAGTAGCAATAGCTTTTATTTATCTTAGTATTTACAAGATGACATATAGTCCAGTAATAAAAGAATGACTAGAAAGACATTTATCCACATGATACACCTTACGATATTCTTGACTATCAACCCAGTTTACAGAAGAATATAAAATAAAAGTATTTTAAAAGTCTACAAAGAGGCAAAAACAATACTGACAAATACTTAGAGACATGCATTAATAAGGGTTTAATGAGATGCAAGAGAGTGATAAACAACAACTTCTGTATCTAATCTAGAAGTCTAGTGGATTTCAGTGGGCTACGGAGATAATCAAGGACACAAGAATTTATTTGTCATTAATGATGCTAACTCAAAAGGAGTAACATTTTATATCTTTGGTGACAAGATCAACATCAGAGAAAACAACAAGATTGGCAAAACTTCAGACATTTGACAACTTGGATTTATGTTGTTTAAGCAGCTGTACTTCTATAGGGTTTTCAATCTCCATGATGAATGAAAGAAGTACCTTTATCATTTCATAGTTCTTGTCAAAGAATCTTTGCCTTTGAATGACATTGAACATCTTCCTTATTCATTGTCCAAATTTCACATGCATATGAGGTGTGTTAGTCTGGGTACTTTAGAGAAACAAATCCACAGAAACTCATGTATAAGAGCGAGTTTTATATAAAGGTTAAGTGTGCATCAAGAAAACATCCCAACCCAGTGCTGCCCAAGCCCACAAGTCCAACATTAACCCATAGGTCTGACATCAATCCACAAAAGTACTCCCTCATCTCACAAAACACATGCAATGACACTGAATGCAGGAGGAAAGCCGAGTCAGTGAATGTGTAAGCATCTCAGCACTGGCAGGGGTCTCCACACGGCTGCTCCAACACCCAGGGCTACATCGGGGTATGTCCATGCGGTTTCTCCTCGGGGATGTCTTGCAGGAAGTAAGCCTTCCCAGCTGAAGCAGGGAACTGGCTAAGGCAGCTGCACCCTGGTTCGACCATCAGAAAGCAAGAGACCTGAGAACCAGAAAGGCGAGGCTCACCGAGCCATTTATTCCTCTGCCCTTCAATTAACCCCACATGTGTTTATCCACCAGGTTGGCACAATAAACTAACTACCTCATGAGGCAATTGAAAATCCCATGGTTCTGGCCAGGTGGATGTTAGCCCTCAAAATCCTCCATCCCCTTTACATCAAAAGGAGACCGTAAAGAAACCTGGTAGAGAGACTGGCTAGGGAACATTGGGAGGAGTCGTAATCACTAGGTGCATTCACGTCAATCCTGACTCATAGGGGCCTTTGTACAGCAGAGTGAAACACTGTCTGACCATGCACCAGCCACACAATTGTTATGTTTGAACCCATTGTTGCAGCTACTGAGTTAATTCATCTCCTTGAAGGTTTTTCTCTTCTTTGCTGACCTTATACTTTACCAAACATGATCTCCCTCTCCAGGGACTGGTCTCTCCTGATAACATGTCCAGAGTATGTGAGAGGTAATTCTCACCACCCTTGCTTCTAAGGAGCACCCTGGCTATACTTGTAAAAGGCACATTTAATTGTCTTCTGACCGCCTGTGGCGCTTTCCATGTTTCAATATTCATCACTACCCCACAATTCAAATCTATCAGGTCTTCCTTGATCTTCCTCATTCACGTTTACCTACATTTGAGGTGATTGAAATGACCATGGTTTGGATCAGGCAGACATGAGTCCTCAAAGGGAAAAGAGTGGGGAATTTATTCAATTCTTAAAAGATAGATCAAGACATTCTGCTGTTGGTGGAAGGTTCAGCTACTGTTTCCAAAACAGCCTTGTTGAATCCAGAGCATAACCTCTGGTCCTTGCTGGGTAGAGAGTACCATAAAAAATTTGGAGATGGAGCATGGCAGATGTCTCTGGATAACACTGGCCATGCTGTGTTGCCTCTGCCTTTTGCCTTAGAAAAAGATTGAGAAAATTGGAGAGGTGAGGTAGGAAATAAGGCTTGGAGGAGATTTTGCTCAAATTATTAAATGATTTAATGTTTACATGACCCAACCTTGCTTACTGAGAGCAAAGAGGACTTGAGGCATTTACGGATGAAGATCAAAGATTGCGGCCTTCAATATAGATTGTGACTCAATGTAAAGAAGACCCCAATCCTCTCAACTAGACCAATAGGTAATATCATGATAAATGAAGAAATGACTGAAATTCTGAAGGATTTTTTTTTTTTGGTCTTGTTTGGATCCCCAATTAATGCTATGTAAGCAACAGTCAAGAGAGTAAAGACTGCATTGCATTGGGTAAATCATCAGAAAGCTGTATCAAATGAAGAACAACTTGGCATCAGGATTGGAGGAAGGCTTGTTAACAACCCTTGAGATGCAGATGACACAACCTTGCTTGTTGAAAGGAGGAGGGCTTGAAGCGCTTGCTGATGAAGATCAAGGACTGCAGCCTTCAGTATAGACTACAACCCACTGTCAAGAAGACCAAAGTTCTCACACTTGGACCAATAGGTAACATCATAATTAGATCGAGAAAAGGTTGCAGTTGTGTAGGATTGTGTCTGACTTGGATCCACAATCAATGTGCGTGGAAGCAGCAGTCAAGAGATCAAAAGATGTATTGCAATAGGTAAACCTGCTGCACAAGGCCTCTTTAGAGTATTGAAGATCAAGCAATGTTATTTTGAGCACTAAGGTGTGCCTGACCCAAGTTAAGGTATTTTCAATTGCTTCATAGGCATGTGAAAGTTGGATATAAATGAAGGAAAACTGATAAAGAATGGATGCATTGAAAGATTAGTACTGGTCCATATTGAACGTGCATGGGTTACTGAAAGAGTGAAGAGATCGGTTTTGGAAGAAGTATAGCCAGAATGGGCCTCTGAGGCAAGGATGATGAGACTTTGTCGCATATGCTTTGGAAATGTTGTCAGGAGAGACCGATCCTTGGAGAAGGACATCATGCTTGGTAAAGTAGAGGGGCAGAAAAACAACAACAGAGGAAGGCCCACAGGAAGATGGTTTGACACAGTGCTTGCATTGAGAGGCTCAAACATAAGAACAATTGTGAGGACAGTGCATGACGGAATAGTGTTTAGTTCTGGTCTACAGAGAGTCGCTATGGGTTCAAACCTACTCTCCGGCACCTAACAACCAAAACAACAACATGTGGTTATAACACAACAGCAGTTGTGAGGCTGGTGCAGGGTCATTTTGTTGTCGATAGGGTCACCGGCTGACTTGATGGAACCTAACAATAGCAACAATGACAGCATGTGATCATCACTATAACAGATATTTTATACTCAGATGAGATTAAAACCTGTGAAACGCTGCAAGCAAAAGATATTCTCTTATAACTCTATCTAGTTCTTTACATATGCATATTCAAGAGTAGATAATGCTATACAGTGGTATTAAAATAACATTTTCAAGCTAGCTCACTGGGTTTTTAACTTTAACAAAAAGGAAGTTTATTTTGGTTTCATAATTAGATGTAGATCTTTGTGCAATATGATAGGCACATTTCCATCTGTATTTAAATATTTATATATCCAATTTTAATGGTGACTTAGAAATTGATAGTAGAAATATATAACTTTACATAGTTAATGATTTATTTTGACATTTGGATTGTTTGCATTAAGACATTTCAACAATACTTTGATGACCATTTTATAGAATAAGCTTTGAGTATACCTATGATAATTTCTTCAGATTCTTAAAGAGGGATTTTTGGGTCCAATAATATATATATCAATACCTATCAATACATTTCTTTCCAGGAAGATTGTACTCATTTACAATAGAAGTGCATTATTAGTGAATTCACATCCTGTACAATCATTAGAAAAAAGTGATAATAATTTTATATTTATCTAATAGATCCACACTATTTAAAAATGTGTAGAACTATGATTAATTACTGGTTTCCACCTAATCATTTGTGTCATATATGCATATGTCATTGTGTTCCGTGTTTCTCATATAACACAGGACCTGTTTGGAAGATGATACCTGTATAACTATTTCCTATCTGTTGTGCTTCAAAAATTCTGTATTGTTTATTGCTTACTTTTCCCTTTGCTAAAGATGATGTGTCTTTTTGTTTGTGTGTTTATTTGAGAAATGGGAACAGAAAGATGGAACAATTTCCTTCTAAATAAAGACCTACAGTGTAAAAATTTTGCTACCATGCAGACATAAAACACAGTATTGTAGAATGGAGCTTTTTGACTAGCACGTCTGGCGTTTGATTATTTATCTTTGCCCTGTTCCTGGACAAACAGGTAAGCCTAATTCACAACCTATGTTCTCCCTGCCCAATGTTTAGAGAGATTGATGTTCTTGCATGAGAACAATAAATCTACAGGCAAACTGCCCATAATGTCTCTTTCAAGATGCTTAGTGGTAGAGGCTTTGGACAAAAGAGAAAATTTCAACTATATTGTTTCAAAATTCTTTGAGGAATAGGCAGTTGAGACTTGATTGATGGGCATTTCCTGCATCATTTATGCCCAATGTCTCTGCAGTTTACTTCGGAAAACTCTAATTTATCTTCGCAGAGTAAATTCACAAAGTATGTTTTCTGGATGTGAGACCCCTTTCCCTTCTGTATCTAATGCAGGAAGCTGACATGTTCAACAATGACTGAGGGGATATTGCACATAGGGTCAAATTTAAAAGAAAATGGAAGAGCCTTCCAATGAAAACAAACAACACCTCCTATCACACACAAAAGATGTCTGATTCTGACCTCTTTCCAGTTGGGCCTTCTGGTAGTTACATAATCTCATGTCAGCATGATAAATAGAGTGAAGGGGTGGAGTTTAGCCTGTCAAACAGAACCCAGCCTGCGGAGGTTTCCTTGTGGGGGTGGCCTTCTCATGAGGATTCTGGGAAATTCCTCTCTTCCTCCCTGGAGGCAGGGTGCACTCTCTCTCTGTTTCACCTTCCTGTTGGAGAGCCACACTCAGAGAGCTGGAGGAGCCAGCACTTAGATGCTTCCACTGGCATTGGATTCACAAGACTTTCCACCCACCGGCTTCTGATCTTCCTGAATTCAGCATCATTGCATGTGCTATGTGAGTCTAAAGAGGAATTTATGGACTAATATCAGACATATGGCCTAATATTGGACTTATGGGCTTGATCTGGACTGGGCTGGGATGTTTTCTCAATATACAATTGCTCTTTGATATAAAGCTCGGCCTTACACACATATGAGTGTCTCTGGATTTGTTTCTCTAGTTAACCTGGCCTAACATTGTCCTGTTGACATCAAAGGCCTGAAAGGTTCCCATCAGGACTGCTGGGTGGGGTTGGGGGCACCTGGCTTCCTCTGAATCCAGCATGTGGGGGGAACATAGGCTTGCCATTTTATTATTCCTTGGATGGACTTCACTGACCCTTGGGGAAGTAACGTCATTACCTGGGGAAAGGCTGATGCTCTGAACCTCCATGAGTCTTCTCTGGCACTGCCCCTGGCTGGAGGGTTTGGGGTTTTATGAAAACTTGGAGAGAGCAGTAGAGGTTTTGGGTGCCTAATTTGCCTTTGCGGGAATGGGAGGTTATAGGGCCACTTTCTCTGTGATGTTTGACTGGGGTGTAGCAGTTATTCCCCAAGTTTTCTGTCTGCAAGCTTTCCTTTTCCTGCTCTTTTGGCTACAAATAGCAGGCTTTTGCTGAGGCTCTTTTAAAAGAAGAAAAAAGGGCCTTAACTTTTGGTGATTACAAATGATGGCTCTGCAGTTTCACATCAAGGCTAACTCTTACACAAAGCAAAAAGAAATCTAAAGGAACCTCTAACTATGTTGATTCTTGGATCCTTTCCTGTTTTTAGTGATATTTAGTTGGAGGAATAGGAAAAAAGTATGTCTATTCTGTCTTCCCAGATGTGGTAGGTGATCTTCTTTAGAATAGTCTGTACAGAAGGAATTTTAAATTTGGACAGACTTGGAATGTATGATTATTTTCCTCAAAGAGTTTGTTTTTAATATTATGAAATCAATGTTCTATTTTCTGTGTTCTACAACCTAGTTGAAGACCTAAAGTAAGCAATATGACATGGTTGGTAAAACCTACAACATTCATGTCAATCACAGAAATCAAGTTCAAATCTTGTCACCCTCAACTACTACTACTTCCTAACTTCTGACCTGCAATGAGATGCTTACCTTGTTAAAGATCCTTTCCCTCTCATGTGTAAAATGAATTTGCTTCCTGCCTGCATGTGGAGAAAATTAAATGAAATATCTTAGATTTGAGCGCCTGACACCATGCCTAATGAGTATTAGTCAGGAAATGAATTACTTTTGTTCTCCTTATGCACATGAAGAACTGTATCATATAATGTTCAGTTTAAATATTCCCATAGCACGCCGTAATGTGCGAGATAGCACAAAGTACTGTGTGGGAAGTGATGGATGCTGGTGCTTTGAGTTTGCAAATCATTAGCAGGCTGAGTCGAGTTGGCAGACAGGTTTTATTTTGTCATCACAGTATTTTAAAAGCATTCAAATAATTTACCGGTGTTTAAAAATTAGAATAGTTGACATGAAAATTTCAATTCCTGACTTCTCTTTGCATAGCAGAAGAGCTAACAGTCTTAGGGCTGCACTTCAGGATGGTGGCTGTCCGCTGGGGCTGAGCAATGCCTGCCCACACTCTGCCAGTATCACAGGCTCGACTGGGCTCCTTTTCTAATTTGCATCGCTTGACTGACCCTGTAGGCATTTGAGTTTTAGAACTCTTATCAACCTTGAACAATAGTCACCCGCACTGTGTAATGCTACACACACACACACACACACACACACACACACACACACAATTCTTCCTTCATCTAATCCTTTTGGGAACTGCTTCATAAGAAGCCTACTCTGGTCTAACACATCACAATTCATTTAAGATTAGGAAAAAAAGATAAAAGGAAGCGTTTCGATATTTTAAATTTATTCTTATTATGGGATAGACTGCCCCTAAGGAATTATGTGTACACATTTGGGGATTATAAGTATAATAAATTGGAACCTTGGTGATGTAATTATTACATCTTGGGCTACTAACTGCAAAGTTAGCAGTTCAAAACCACCAGCGACTCTGTGAGAGCAAGATGGCGCTTTCTCTCCCCTAAAGAGTTACAGTCTTGACAACCCACAATGTCACTCCTACTCTGTCCTACAGGGCCACCATGCATTGCAATGAACTTGATGGCAGTGGATTTGGAGTTTTCTTCAATTGAAGCAGGAGGAGGTACCACAAGTGCAGTGGTCCCCATCTACCAGCCGCCCCCCTGAAGAAAGAGGAAACTTTCTGTTCCCAGACAGGTTTACAGCTTCAGAAACCCACCGGGGCAGGCAATTTTACTCTATCCACAGGGTCATTAAGAGTCAGAATTGACTCCATGACTGTGTTTTTTTGTTTTTAGTTTTTCAACATTTTACAAAGCACATTCACACCGTCGGATTCCATCCTCACAACCAGTAAGATACTTTATCTATATTTACCGTTTGGTTTATAAATAGAATGGCAGGTTTCACTAGATTTTCAATTCAGAGCTTTTTGATCCTCCAGAGGAGGGAGAAGATAGAGACATCTCTAGGTCTGTGAGATGCAGTAGGGCTACTCAGAGATATTCATTTTGCAGGGTCTTGAGATTATGGTGTTCTCCATAGAACACTTTGAGAATCAATAAGGCATTATCTTATTAAACTTCTAATATTGACAAGTTGTAGCAGTTATTGAATTTAAATATTTATGAGTGAGAAATATCTAATTACACACAACGCAATCTCCTCTTCTCATTTCTTAGAGAGCCACGAAGAATCCTCAGTACGCCATTTAGCAGTTAAGTTTGAATCATCAGACTGCTATTAAAAGTGAACTCAGGGTAACTTATAAAATTTAATTTATAGGTGCACTGATATCAAACGGGTTGTGAAGATGAAGTGAGCTACTCTTAGGGAGAAAGGAAAAATTAAATGCATTGTGAGGAATACCATGGTAACTCAATATCCTATGAGATGCTTAAATTACAAGGCATGGCAGATCGAAATCAGTGATGACATTTTGAAGCAGATGCTTAATTTTCTTTCTTGTTATTTTAAATTCATAAGTACAGATTTTAGCATCCCCAGAAAGTTCACCTGGATGAAAATGTCCTTTTTTTTTCTGTGTGATTTAAAATGTGATCTCAACTTAGGTTAGTGGTAGAGTACCATTGCCAGTCCAAGCAGAAAAGGGTTTGGACTTTCTCTCGGGGAGAATTTCTATTATCTGGTGTTTTTAAAGAAATTAACAAGCTCATGTTAAGACTCTGTGGCTTGCTAGAACCCAAAGCAAGAGGATCTAATTTCCTGATGTGCTTTTCAACACAATGTTAAACACAGTTAGAGGGAGGTTAGGAGAAAGTGGCTGACGCAGGGGAAGACACTGGGGGATTTGCAAGAGTTACAGTCAACAGAGGCAAATACTGTTATATACAAAATCCTGCAACAATGGGGAGCTATGAGTGGATGCTTGGATAGACCAACAGGCTGGATAGGTAGGCTGAACAGGTGGGTCAGGGAGACTGGTCCATACCCATGAATGTATATATAGACCTATATATGAATATTTATTTTTGCTGTAAATATACCCATGAATGTGGAGGAGCACACAGGGGACAAAGTCATGATAATATCTTAGAAATAAAAAAATACAAAACTTGAGGGATGGGTCATTGGGCCTAGGGGATCAGGATTATAGTCTTAGAGGTCAAGAAATTCCATTAGAATAACATTGTTTACAAAGAAAATGTTCTACACCCCAATTTGGTAAGTAGAGATTGGATCTAAAAGCTCATGAGAAGCCATCTAAAGTGCAATGGCTGTTCTTTCCCTAACCAGAGTAAAGAAGAGTGATAAAGATCAGAAAACACATGGAAACAATTAATTCAATGGACCAAGAAAGATTAGTCTCCATGATTCTGAGCTGGAAGACCTAGAGGGTGCCCAGCTATGACTACCAACTGCGTCAGAATGTCCTGGCGAGGGTGGGAGAACAATGCAGAGCAGAAGTCAAAGTCACCAGAGGGGACCAGGCCTGCTGGCCAGCTGGAGACTGGTGGGACCATCCGGACTATGGCTCCAACTTTTCATGTCTGCAGCTCGACTCACTTCTGCTTTAGAATAACAGAGAGGCAAAAGACACCCTTTACCCAAGGAAAATGTTCCTAGGGGTGGGAAAGAAAGAGTAATGGCACAGGGAACATGCGGACGAAGTATAACACGCTAACGGACATAGAGGGACTGCGAGGGATAAGTTAAATCAGAACGTATGTGAATTGTTAAAAGTAAAACTGTGGTTTAAACTTTCACCTAATTTACCATGAAAAAAAAAAGAGGTTATAATGAGGAGGAGGAGATGCCAGACGTCAAGGGAAGTACTATTTTGACTCCTTGCATTGAACGGATTTGAATATTATTTGAATATAATTGATTGGATTTGAATAAAATTTCCTGGGTATGTTTGATATACAGTCTTGAAATTGCCAATAAAGGCATCATTTTTTTTGAGACATTACCTCTTGCTGTACAGATAAATCAATGACATTATTTATTTCCATACCCTCTCTGGTCACCCTTCCCTCAGCTCACCATCTCAATGCTTTAAACCTGAAAAGGGAGGTTGAATTTCAGTGGATGTGATATCTCTTACTAACTATTGATCAATAACACATTGACTTCAGATTGACTTGGTTAAAGATCCCAAGTCATCTTTTACCTTAATAGTTACAGCATATTCTTATTTGGGACAATTAAGAGCATAAATGGATTTGCGAGACAGGTAGACCTATGTTTGTATCCTAGCCTTACCACTTAATAGTTCAGAATCCCTAAGGCCCCTACTTTCTCTCAGCCAAGGGCAGCAGGGAAGAGGAGGCTTTGTGGAAGAGCCGGGTGCTAACCACAGAGAGGGATGCGATAGGGATTTCTAATAGAGATAAAATGTTGAATTCTGTGTTTGATGACCAATGTATATACGAGCGAGGCTGGCGGATGTTCTGGGGAGGCTAGTATCATGTAGGCACTTTGCTCACTTTGGGGCTGAGCACTCTATTCTCATTTTCTAGTGTTTGCACTTCTGAGATGTGTCCACTAGACCTCCCCCAGACTCCCCTTGGCCACCTCAGCAGTAAAACCATACAGTCCAAAGCCAGAGGTAAGGAGATGCCCTAAGGGAAGTAAAGCAAAAACCTCACTGCCCTCCAGTTGATCCTGACTCATAGTGGCCCTATAGGACAGGGTAGAACTGTCTTTGTGGGTTTACAAGAGTAGAAACTGTTTACAGGAGTAGAAAACCCAGTCTTTAGTGGCTGGTGGTTTCGAACTGCTGACCTATAGACTGCAGCCCAACCCTTAACCACTATGCCACCAGGGGTCCTAAGGGAGGTAAAAGAGTTGGCAGTGGAGGCTGGGCGTTGACAAATTCTTAGATTTTGAAGTCTCTGGAGGAAATCAGTGGATATTTGAACTTCCACATGTGGTATCCGAGTTTTAAAACTCAGGTCTAGTCTTCTTGAATTTGGCATCCTCGACAGTACCACCAGGCCTGGAGACATTTATTTTCTTCATTTTAAAGGAATTTGGTTGTGGGTTGAACCTTATGAGCCTTGGAGAAGAGTTATCCTGCCTCATTATATGTCAAACTACTTTTGTTCAAAAGATTGAAAATACTTATTTCCTTCTGAGACTGAGGGTTGTGAAGGTGTATTTGCAAGTCTCTGTGGGAAACACCAGAACCCTGGCATTTCTGTAATGGTCACTTTGAAGGCCAGTGTCTTCCTGATGGTCCTGTCCTTCTTGTGCTCGCTCTCTCCTTATGCCAGTTAATTACAGCAGTGAGGGACATTGTGTTAGCCTGGTTGTCTAGAGCAGCGGTTCTCAACCTGTGGGTCTTGACCCCTTTGTGGGTCGAACGACCCTTTACAGGGGTCTCCCGATTCATAACACTAGCAAAATTAAAGTTATGAAGTAGCAGTGAAGATAATTTCATGGCGGGGGGGGGGGTCACCACAACAGGAGGAACTGTATTAAAGTTAATAACTGTATTGAACTGTCACGGCATTAGGAAGGTCGAGATCCACTGGTCTAGAGATACAAATCCTGTGACACTTATCTATGTCTAAGAAAGAGTTTTATATCAAGAAATAATCAAATGTGAAGAAGGCATTCCAATCCAATCTAACTGAAGTCCATAAACCTGATACTAATTCATAAGTCCCCCTTCAGTATCACATAGCCTGAGAAACAGGGAGTTTCTCAGGGTCCTCCTTATAAGAAGGCCACGCCCCCAAGGAGGCATCATCTAGTTGTGACATCTGATTGACAGGTTGGACTCCACCCCTCCACTTTCATACATCTTCAAATTGACAACATCATCTATCACAGGCATGTTTGGAAACACAGGTGATTTAAGGAACATTTCTGTGTCTCAGCATGCTGGTCCACAAAGCCTAACGTGGGTAACTACTGAACCCCAGAAAGGTATAGTCACCAATCCTGCTGGGTTTGGGGTGCTGTTTAGTGAGGGACTATGCATTCTAGGAAGAGGAATGGTCAGTGTGGGGAGGGCACCAGAAGGTGAGATAAGATGATCAGGTGTAACCTGAGTGCTTCTCTAACTCCAAGGCCTATTCTTTTGTCTTCTTGAAAGCTGTTGCAGAGCCAAGAACTGGCAAGCAATCTGTGTAAAGTCACAAAGACTCTTAAACGAAAGCTTCCATGGAAATAAACCAACTCAAATAGGCTGTATCCACTTTTCATAATCCTTCTAAATCTCACCAAACACTTTCCCTTGTTACAATCCAAGATGCCAGCTGCTTAATTTTCAATTTTGCTTCTGGTTGGTTAAACTTACTACTTTCTGTTGTCGCCCCTTTATGTGAAGAAATGTAATCCTACATGCTCACGCCAGACTAGCTTATACTCTATGTGGTCTGAGTGGAAGGGAAGAATAAATAGAAACTATTTGGTGCACAACCCTTAGCAGTGACAGGGGATATCACTGAGATCTTCGACTCCTCTGATATGTATTAAATACCCGATCGGAATATGGTCCGCTTCCCAAGGGAATGGGAAAAAGGAGAAGGCTCATTCTAAACTTTCCCAAAGTGTTTTAATGGTGCAATAGACTCACTCATTGCCATTGAGGGGATTCTGCCTCACAGCAACATGGTAAGAGAACAACTATCCTGTGGGTTTCTGAAGCTGCCAATCCTTTCTCCGGAGGAGTAACTGGTGGGTTTGAACTATGAACCTGGAGATTGGTAGCCGAAACTATAGCCTCTATGCCACCAGGGTTCTTTCACATTACCCTGATATTATATAAAACTGTGTGCTATTTTTTGATGCTACTTATTTGTTTGTTTGGGAAATGGTCTGTTAATTTTCTTCAGAGGTGACTAAGCCTTGAACATGCTCATAGACACTGAGAAATTTCTTTCTTTCTTTCCGGACCATCTTTGAGAATGGTTCTTCTGAAGAACCCTTTTGGGAAGAACTGTTTTAAGTGACTTAATCTTGTTTTGCAAATTCCAAATTGACCAGTCAAATGAGACATGATACTCCCCTTTGAGAATGACATCATGGAGGGCCATCACTCATTTTTTTAATAGTGGCTGCTTGCTGACATCAAAAAATGGACTCAAGGTCAATAGCCTACTGCATCCTTAGCCTTTCTTTGCTTTGATTCATTCTAGTTTTCTAACAAGTCATGATTTCATTTGGGGGGGGGGGGCAGCAAAAAATTACTTTAGTAACTTCCCTTGAAGCCAAAAGTGGGTTAATTACCCAATTTTAGACAATGAGGCAAAAATGGAAACTTGCAAGGCCAGCGTCAGAGGTAGGCTTCTGAGGACAAATATAAAGGGATAGCCCTTGATTTTATTTTGATGTGATGAACAGAGGTGTGTTCTTTGGCTTATAGGTTTGCTATTGTGAAGCTTATAGTTCATATTTCTATTTATTAATATCTATTTTAGCCCTGATGGTGTTGGGGATGTAGTGACTTTCTTGTGTTGGTAAAGGGACAAGCCAAAAATTAAAATGCACTACCCTGAGAAACAATGGGCAAAGAGGTACACCAAGAACTTGGTTTCCTGAATACACTGTTTAGCCATTGTCCTGATGCTTAATCCGTTTATCTCCAAACCTCTCATTCAGTCAACTGGGGATTCATGATGCTTTAAGTCATTGACAGGTAAGTGTTTTAGTTTCCTATTGCTGCTGTAACAAATCATGTTTAGTAGCTTAAGACAATAACAAAACTTCATTTAAAATTCTCCTGGTCTGAAATCGAAAATGGGCCCTACCAGGTTAAAAGCAAGATTTTGGCAGGGCTACATTCTTCTTCAGCCTCCAGGGGAGAATCTCTTTCTTTGCTGTTTCCTCCCACATTCTGGGCTGCTAATCACAAGGCCAGTAGTTGGAAACCACCAGTTGCTTCCTGGAGAATGATGAGGCTTTCTACTCCTGTAAAGATGGACAGCTTCAGAAACTCACCGGACAGTTCTATCCTGCCCTGCAAGGGTGCTATGAGTCAGCATCAACAACACAATGACAATGAGTGGGAGGCTGCCTACCTCCCTTGACTTACATCCACTCCTCCATCTTCGAAGCACAGTACTGTCACGTCTGCTCCCATCTCTGTGATGCTGCTTCCTCTGCTTTACTACCTGCCTACCTCTTACAAGAACTCTTTATTATTATTAAATTATTTTAATATTTAATTTTTTATTATGGTTGTATTTTTTATTCCTTTAAAAAATGTGATGAGGAATTTGTTTTTATTTTTAACATTCTTTTCCTAACAGTTTTATTGGCACATAATTTACGTATCAGAGAATTGAATAGTTTGCTCAAACATATTGAGGGGGAATTGTACAATTACCAGCACATCCATCCTAGAGCATTCATTCCCCACAGGGTTGTTACAAGACCTCTTAAGACTACATTTGACTCTCCTGTATATTTCAGGGTAATTTCCTCATCTCAAGACCATAAATTTAACTTCATTTGCCAAGCCCACATTTCAGAAAAGGTGATATTCACAGGTCCCAGGAGGTAGCACATGGACATCTTTGGGGGCCACTATTTTATGTATAACAGCAGTTTCCTTTGCTTCTTGGGAAGGAGCCCTGGTGGTGTAGTGGCTTACACATTGAGTTGCTTACCTAAAAGTCAGTGGTTTGAACTCACTAGTTGCTCCACTGGAGAAAGATGAAGCTATTTGCTCCCTTAAAGCTTTAAAGTCTTGGCAACCCAAACGGACCATTGTATTCCCTCTTACAGGATCACTGTATTTAGAATCAGATCAATGGCAGTGGGTGAAATTTCTAGGGAAACTTTTATAGCATTTGGACCTGTGCTAAAAATAATAACAAAAAATAAAAATCTTTTATGGTATATTATGTACACGTAGAGGTAATAAAATATGGCCATTATCCACTGCCCCAAAGTAATTACTGTGAGGTTAAATGTTCAGATAAAATAGGAAACATTTCAAATCGGATTGTAGTAGAAAAAATGAGGCTTACAGGTGCCACCGAAGCATGCGACAGTTGAATGAATTGATGTCTGTCCTTTAATTCTCTCTGCTGCTAATCTTTCATCTTAAACAGCTGGGCATCTTGACGGAAGAGAGTTCCTAGGATAAAGGACAGATTCACTGGGAGCTAAAGGAATTCGTATGTGGAATCAAGAGTCTCCCACAGTGATGGGCAATTATGAGCTAAGGAGATGCACACTCCAGTAGTAAGAGGTGGTCACAGCATGCTATTTAGGCACTGTTTGTACATAGTGACTGATGTTTTTTACTTCCTTTTAAAATGCACTGGATTCTGTATGCTAAGTACCTCACTTGTCCATCTGAGACGTTGACAGACTGAAAGCTGGGACTGGGGGAAATGTTATCTCGTCTAGCAATTGTAGGTCCCCAAGTGATGAATATTGGACTTATGGACAACTTGTACGTAGCCTTTAATATTACATAAAGTTTCCCTTACTTTGAAACGACTGAACTAACATCTACTTCCAGTGAATTCTTCATCACAATCATCTCCACTTATTACTGCTAGTGCAGTTTTTAAATAATTGAAAAGACTTTTGAGTCTTTAACTGAAAAATAAAGGAAATCTATTACAAGTCAATTCCAACTCATAATGACCGTAAAGGACAAAACAGAACGTCTCCCCAGATTTCTAAGATTAAATCTTTATGGGGGAAGACAGCCCCACCTTTCCCATGGGTTTGAATGTCTAACCTTGCCATTCACAGCCCGATGCTAAACACACTGTGCACCTAGAGCGTCTCTTTTTTTTTTTTTTTAGTTACAAAAGGAAGGCTAAATAAGACATGTATGTACTTGTTCCACCTTATCCACAAATCAACTTGAAGACACGCTTAGGAGCGGATATTGTTGTGAACCAGTGAACTGCACTCCTTTACTTGGTCTAAACTGGCCCTTACCTCCTTCCTGTATAATCCATTTTCCCATCTACTTACCATAATTTTCTACCTACCCACTTTGCAGACACGGAAGCAAGTGTGTACGTATTGGAGAGACAGATGCCTGTGTGGACCGCCAAGAACAAAGGTATGCCCGGGGTACTGGCATGAGGAGAATCAGCATGTTGAAGTCAAGTTCAAACTTCTTGACTAGAGAACTGTGAGAAAATAAAGGCACTTGCCTGTGGGATTTGTGCTATGGCATCACTGGGAAGCAAAGACAGACAGGCCTTTTCTGTTATTTATGAACTTCTGCTTGAGGGCTAGGATGCTACTCTTTCTCACATGCAGACGGATCTTAATGGAAAGCTCTTGGCACTAACCTTGCTGTGCCACTGTTCTCTGGACTGAGTTCCGTGACCTGGCAAGCCTGTGTTGGTCTGTCTGCCATTTTCTATGGTCATGGCTCTGGATGGAATGACAATTGCATATCACAAAGGACTGATACCATCTTGATCATTTTAACCTGATAAAGAATTTCCTTGCGAACGTTTTGACTGTAGATCAGATTGTGTGTTCAAGACATGCTTGGCTTTTCCTGTTAAATCAGAAATAAAGGGTTTCTTTTAGCATTCCTCATTAACTCCCTGTGTGTGCTTCTACTTAAGGGACTTCTATTTTAATAGAGAAAATACATAACTGAAACATTTCCGAAGACTTAGTAACAAATAGATCAGTGGTAGCATATTTGAGGTGAAATGACTGTCTTGGACAGAACTTATGTTTATTTTGGCCCTCAAAATGCTCTTATAACTGGATTATGCATATGAAAATGTTGAATCTTGGCCTGTCTTAAACTATTTTTTTAAGTGAAAAAAAGTGAAGAGCCATTTTAAGTTTAAATATTTATTTTACATTTCATTTTATTAATACTGAATAATGAATACATACCTTTTCTATCTTGGTTTTAATGAAAGGAGACTCATCAGTAATGCTTTCAAAATCTACGTCTTTCCTTATCTCATTTTTCATGGAAAGCATTGTCATGTTTAACAGTTTCTTTTGGCCAACTGATGATCTTAAATAACTTTAATGAAGTTAATGATATGAATTAACTGCTTAAACAAATGAGAGGAATTTAATGAATTTTTAATAATGTTAATTATATTTCAATTTTAAGATATGTTTTCAACTACTTTCATGTTCTGGAAAATTAACCGTAGAAATTACATAAAAACATGTACACGGGAATGCAGTTTTCCCTTTTCCTTCAGGCTTTGAAACAACTTGACTGAGTACTAGTCCGTATTTAAAATTTTAATATTTTGCATTCATTTTAATTACTTATAAAATAGAATTGTAATATTTATCTTTATCAGTAAACTTTTTGGTGTCCCTTTATATTGTGCAAGTGCTTCATTTGCCAAACTCTTTGCCTTGGGGTGAATTCTCTACCATTGGGCCTCTCAAGTATGGAAGCTCTGATCTGCAGGCCGGAAGAATGGCTCCCACCTGCACTGCCACCGATCTCTCAGGATCATTGTTCCCATAATAAAATAATTCATGCACCTACAACCGAACCATTCCTTGACCACAGCACATTTCACCCATGGGTCTAATGGGTGAATAGAAATGAGATCTGGGTGAGAAATTCTCCCCAGCGGAGGGTGGGTAACTTATATTGAATATTTTCCTTGGCACCCAAGTTTCTCCTTTGTAAATAATACCCCTATTTTGGGCATGTAGCCAGATGATGACTTACTTGTATTCTACATACTATTTTATACTGAGCGACATACTTTCAGATGCATTGTCATTTTCTGTGGGAGCATATTGGACACATTTGTGACATCCATTTTAAAGATGAAAAAACTGAGTCTTACATGAATTCAATGCCTTGTGTGAGTTTCCAACCACCCTCCCACTGCTGCTAGTTTGCTGTTGATAGAATACAAATCGGACACTATTCCACCTCTACTTAAAATTTAGGTTTTAGTGCAAACTCTGTACTATGGCTCATGGGTAGCTCCATATTTTGGCTTCTTGCTTTCTTCCTCAGTCTAATACTTCTCACTTCTCACTGGAAATTCCCACCACACCAGCCTCTGTAATAATAATACTAATGACGAATATTATTGAACACTTACTATGCACTTGGCATGATGCTAAGTGCCCCTTTGCCTTGCTGTAAGGAGACCATAGAGCATAGGTGCCCACCCATATTTGACTTATCACCTCCTTTTCAGAAAAAAAAAATTACTCAGCAGCCCTTGGGCAATGCAAAGCTTTTGTACTATGGTCCATAATCCAGGATAAAGTCTATGTGCGTTTGCAATCCCCTCGATCATTTGAGTACCTCTAGGGAGCAGCATTGCCCAAGTTGAGAACGTTGCTCTAGACCAGTGGCTCTCAACCTTCCTAATGCCACAACCCTTTAATACGGTTCCTCATGTTGTGGTGAGCCCCGCAACTCCCGCCCCCCCACACAACCATAAAATTATTTTCATTGCTACTTCATAACTGTCATTTTGCTACTGTTCTGAATCATAATGTAAATATCTGATATGCAGGATGTATTTTCATTGTTACAAATTGAACGTAATTAAAGCATAGTGATTCATCACAAAAACAATATGTAATTCTATATTGTGAAATATTTATTTCTATTGACAAATAAGTGAAGTTTTGTCTTGAAGCATGGCTAACAGTCTTCTTGCCGTATGTAGGCGTATCTGCATGTGGGTGGACCCGTGTTTTCCGATGGTCTTAGGTGACCCCTGTGAAAGGGTCGTTTGACCCTCAAAGGGGTCCTGACCCACAGGTTGAGAACCGCTGCTCTAGAGGATGCTGTTTCGACAAGGTGGAAGGAATTTAGGGTTCTTTGAAAAGCATGAAAGCAGGATACTCTAATACACGAACAAGAAGTAAATTTTGTGCTGAGTCACGAAAATATTGGGGTTCTTTGTTGTAGGGACTTGTTTTGCCCTAACTGGTCTTTGACATAAATTCTCCTTCAAGAAAAGTAATGTACGAGGGAGCGCCCAAACAAAACCGTAATTGTGCTGGGCTGAGTGGAGCTTTCTTTGCACCATCTTTCCTGCTGGGCGTGCATAGAGCAACTCACTTTGCGTTGGTACACCAGTGGCGTCGCCTGGGAAGGTTCTCTTTGGTCACAGTGAATTTTTTTCATAAAAGTAGTTTTGCTCAAATCTCTTTGTGTGTGTGTATGTGTGATGGATGATTTAAGAGAACTGTGTATGGCTGTGAAATTTTGTTTCCTGCTTAGAAAAAATGCTGCAGAAACTGTTGTGATGTTGAACACAGCTCACAAGGACAGCGCTATGGGAAAAACTCAAGTGTATGAGTGGTTTTCTCATTACAAAAAAGGTGAACTGTCGATGATGACAAACATCATTCTGGACATCCATCAATTTCCCAAACGGATGAAAATGTCAACTCGTAGTGCATTTGGAGTTTGTTCCACCAGGTCAGACTGTTAATCAAACTTTCTATTTAGAGGATCTGAAAAGATAGTGTCATAATGTGTGAAAGAAGAGGGCTGATTTTTGGCAGATGGGAATGAAGATGGGCAGTTGGTTTTACCACCAGGACAATGCACCTGCTCATGCAGCCATCTCAGTGTGCCAGTTTTTATCAAAAACAGCATGTCTCTTTTGCCCCATGCACCTTACTCACCTGACCTCACTCTGTGTGCCTTCTTATTTCTATGAGTGAAGAGAGGCATGAAAGGACAGTGGTTTGATGACATAGAAGGGGTGAGGAAAACAATGAGGGAGGTGCTGTCAGCCATTCAAACAGATGAATTTGAAAGATGTGTCCAAGAATGGAATTGTCATTTAGACAAATGTATTAAATGTAATGGAAATTACTTTGAAGGTGATACATTTGTTTTGTAAAAACAGTTAAATACATAGCTTTGAAAACTTTCCGTTTTGGGGGGTATGCCTCAGAAGAAGCCCTTGGAGGACATGTAGCCTGCATATTCATCTTTAACGTGTCAGACTCTCAGGGTGCAAAGAACAAAAGTGCTCTTTTGATCCTTTGCCATAAACCTATGTGCAACAGAACACGAACCTTTCATTTATTATTGGTCTTTTACATCTTATGTTGACTGTTCAGTAATTAGGGAGAAAAGAGTACAATGGGAGAGATTGTTCAAGGTTCCCGAGTAGCTTTGGAATATAAATTACCAAGTGTCACCAGCTTTTGGATCAGCTGGCCCTCTTGATCAATTCAGATTTGGTTGAGTGGTTTTATTTACCTTTAAAGAGGAGATGGGTCTATATTCTGTATCTCCTCAATAACCTGGTTTATGTAAAATACAAGACTGCTTCTTCTAAACCATTAATTAAAGACATAAATCTCTCTTAGGTAAATGGTATAAACATAAACATTCACAAATTATTTATTAAAAACCAGGCTGGCTAAATTTCCATATAGATTAAATTTGAAATGTGTGAAATATTGCTTTCTTTTTTCCCGATGGCTGAAAACCTCTCATGTTTATTTTTGTGGTCTTGGGACAATGCACTCTGTCATGTTTCCATCGACCTGGGAGCCCGAGAGTCATAGTCCTCGATGGTCATCATAGGGCAAATTTGCATACCACTTTGGAGAAGTCTGGGAAAGGTAAGCATTGGAGAAAATATGAAGAATGTGAATCCAAATAAAGTAGAATTGATTTGATAAGAATTGAGAAACTCATATTGACCTTGTAGCCTTTGAAACAAACAGACAAACAAAACAGTTGATCACGCAGATGGGGAGGAGCATGTTTGGTACCAACTTTAGATCATCTTGGTCTTACCTTGGTATTGGCTAGAAAAAAAATAATCTCCTTTTGCTAGAGATTTATTGGGTACATGTGGACACATACACATATTCATGCACTCATTTTCACCCACATTCATACCTCACCTCAGACGCATACGCATCCTCACACACATTTATACAGCCTGCACCAGCACACTCACACCCACACGCACATCCCTGACTGGGCTCTCGTACAGCACGATTATGGGTAGGTTTGAGACTGAGCACTCATGTACTTCTCGCGATTGTTTCAAGCGGATGTTCTCAATGGTGGTGCTTCGCACACATTGGCATCAGTTGGGAAATGTTAGAGGTGCAGACCCTAAGCTGCACCCAGAAACACAAAACTAAAAACTCAAGTCAGGCTCAGTCAGTGCAACCTTACAGGTTGAGCGGCTAGACAAATCCCTGGGAGAAAGGGGAGGCTGTGTCCTCCCAAAGATCGATCACCTCAGGACCCCTGGGGAGCGGGCGTACTCTTTCCAACCAAACCAGATGGCACTTGGTTTGGTATCACATGACAGAATCATGAATGGGTGTTTTCAGGGTTACTCTTACTTGGGCAGTGTGGAAAGGATTACTAATAAACGAAAGACACAGCTATTACCTATGACAAGTTTTTCCTCCAAATTTTTTGTGGTTGTTGAAGATGTATATATATATACCAATCCAACGATTTCAGCATGTACAATTCAGTGAGATTGATAACATCCTTTGAATTGTGTATCCAGTCTCAGTCACCGTTTGTGAGTTGTTCTTCTTTCATTAACACACTCACTGTTCTCTAAGGTTCCTGTCTAATGTTTTGAGTTGGTCAGTTTGAGCGCACACACACACACACACACACACACACACACACACTTCTTAAAAAGCAGACATTTTTTATTGGTTACATTATTGTTTGATTTATAGAAGATTTCAGGGGGGTAATTTTGGATTGAGTTTTAAGGATCATCACAGGGAATAGTTGTAGGGGTTTATCCACCCTCCTCAATTCCAGCAAGTTTTGACTTCATGAGAATTTGACATTTTCTTCTGCATTTTGTCCATTTGGATTAGGATCCATTGGTAGAATCTCTGTTGAAAAAGGCCATTCATGGTAGCTGGGCACCATCCGGTTCTTCTCATCTCGTGGTAAAGGAAGCAGTTAGCCTCTGAGACAATTAGCTACACAATTCATATCCTCTTCCTATTCCTGCATCTTCTTCCGCTGTTGTTCCAGAAAAGCAAGGGCCAACTGTTGTGGCTTAGATGGCCTCTTGCAAGCTTTTAAGGCACGGGTCCTATGCACAAACCAGGATGTAGAATAGCTGACAAAGGCTATGATGACTCGTAGAATTGAAACCAAACCTGCCAAGTCTCTATCCCTGCCTCCCACCATCCACCAGACCCAGAGCTGCCTTAGGTTAGGATGAACTGACCAGCTTGAATTCTCTCTTGACTCAGTTTAGAACCAAAAGATAGCCTTCATAGAGGAGCAAGTATGCATTAAGCTTCTTCAGATCCTCTTTGTAAGTAGACATGGCATATCTTATGAAGCAAAACATTGAAAAGGGACAACAAAAGCATCCCAAATTTGCCCATATGCCTCTAGTCCTCATATCCAAGGACAGTGGGGAGCCTTCCAGATAAGTAGCCATCCTGGCACACAGACCCTGAAATATTGCCAACCTACAATTGTCCATGGCACATATAATCTCTTATTTATGAAGAATTTATTTAAATTTTATTTTTTTTGTGATTGTATGTTTTAAGACAACTATCTATTACCACTGAAATTCCCATTGTCTTAAACTATAGGCGCACTGTGTTAGAAACCTGATTTTGCCCTGAATAAGGAGCACACAACAAACAAGCCCATAAACGCTGTGCGTGCATTTCTAGTTCTGTTCTCTCTTCTCCCACATCCTCCTCTTCCCCTTTACCTTTTACAAAGATGACAGACACTTTAGGGAAACAAAATGTGTGAACTTGGTGATTTATAGCTTCATAAATTGTAAGTCTAAATATTGTTTTCAGCATTACCCTTTTCTGTGTATTTTTCCAAGAAAGAGAATTAAAAGAATATTTAAGACGAGAGCTCTTTGAAAGTCTGCACCCTAGGGCTCCTCAGAATAATGTTTCAAAATGAATTAAAAAAAACACTTATTCTTATGATTACAAAAGAATATTCATTTATATTGAAAAGCAATGCTTTTACAGAATTATGATACAGCAATGTGTAAGCATATTAAAATATATTTTTAAGAGAAAGCAAGTTGAAGGATCTGACAACGACCACAATTCCAAGTGGGAATGAGTGCCCATGATGTTTGGAGATAGCTGGTGCAATTCTTATGCCATATGAAAATGCCTGTCCTTTTCCCTGGGTGATGAACCACAGCCCTGGTAGTGTGGTGGTTACTCATTTGGCTGCCATCCTTAAGACCAACAGTTCGAAACCACTAGCCCCTCGGAGGGAGAAAGACAGGACTTTCTATTCTTGTAAACAGCTACAATCTTTTAAAATAAATCACAGGGGCAGTTCTACTCTGTCCTGTAGGGCTGCTATGAGTCAGTATCCACCCAATGGCGCTGAGTTTGGTTTGGTTTGGAATGAACAGTCCAGGGATTTGTTAGCTAGATGTAGAATGGGAAGAACTGTTCAACTTCAGTAGCTGTTGGGTGTTTTCCAGCTGGCTCAAACTCAGCGACACTCTGGACAACAGAACGGAGCACTGTCCAGACCGGCCACCCTCCCAAGTGTTATGTTGGAGCCCATTTGTTGCAGCCATTGAGTGGATCAATCTCATTGAGTCTTCCTCCTTTTTACTGACCCTCTACTTTACTAAGCATGATGTCTGTTTCTAGAAACTGGTCATTCCAGAGAACCTTCTTTTAAAACCTTTACTTTATCCTGTTAAGATCCTTACTTTTGTTGGTTTGAACCCCCATGGTTCTGACTCTAGGACCAGTGTTGTTTATACCACCAGCAGTGGACACAGCCGTCAGCAAACCGGGGAGCTGTGCTTGTGAAAACTCCGTATTTAATGTAACAATGCAGGTGTTTGCTCTTCAGTGGCACCTTAAAGAACCACGGGTATAAAAGAGTAAGCGGAAGTACAATTTATCACTTTGTCAGGTTCAACACACACCACACTGATGTGCTCACGGTCTCTAACAAGGACAGGGAATATAATAAATTATTGGACTTATGAATGCATGTGTTCCACAGGTATTACTGAGGTCTTCTTCGGCAGCCCATGCAGAATGCTGGATAAGCCAAAGTGGATATGATATGGTCTCCCGAACCCTAACTAAACCCAGTGTGATTAGTCTATGAGGGAAGTAAAATAAAATGTTTGGGAGAAATGACAGTGTTCACACTTCTCTGCCACTTTGTCATCCTAAGGTGACTTGTGTGTTTCTGGAAGCTATGCCACCAGGATCCCAAATACCAGCAGGGTCATCCAAGGTGGACAGGTTTCAGAGGAGTTCCTGACTAGGACAGACTAAGAGGAAGAAATAAATGGTCTACTTCTGAGATATTAGCCACTGAAAACTCTATGAATAGCAGTGGGATATTGTCCAATATAGCGTCAGAAGATGAAACCTTCAAATAAAAGTGGTGATGGGTATAATCTGAGTTGTTGGACTGGATGATGGGGCTTACCCCATATTACCTTAAGTAAATAAATTATTGCTCTAAGAATATGAGAACAGAGGTGTAAGAGACAATGGAAGGTTTACCACAATCTAAGTGTCAAGCAAATCCATGCAAGTGGAGATACCTCACGGTGCAGGAGTTGTTCATTCATCACTTTGGGTGTGTGAATCTCAAGTGTATATAATAAGGCTTACCTCAATGAATCAAGTCAACAAGATTTTTCTTGGAAACATGTGGACATGCTTAAGACTTAGACTCCACTGAGGCCCCCTCTTCCTTATTAGGGAATATGACTCCTCAATGTCACTGCCACAGTTGTTTAGACCCCTACATTTGTCATAGTTTCCGTGTTTCCCAAGATTTAATTTATTTAACCATGGCTTGGTTTCAATGACATACCCTGGAATCCTTCCTTATTGGCTGACAGATTTGAACCTTTATTTTGATAAATGAAAGGTGTAAATGCTTGTTTTGAAAAAAAAATAAGGGTAGTTTATTGATTTTATTACTATTTTAGTTGACTTACATCTTTCATTTTTCTATTTTAGTCTTTTATGTATGGAAGAACCATCTTGCGGATCTAGAACTATTCTCTTCTCCCTTCCTCATTCCCAGTTTCTAACGCCCACCTTGCTCTGTTCAAGGCGATTTTCTGGAGTGTCCTTGGGCCACCTTCTATTTTCTTGAAGGTTTTTAGAAAGACTGAATTGCCAACAACAGACTATGGAGAAGAATGAGCTGGTGTCCCTGCCACTTCACACAGGATGGGGCCGGCTGTCACACAGAATGAGTTCTCAGGTAGGCAAATATTTCACAAGCGTGACTGAGAACATGGGGCTTCTCTTATTTCAAAATATTCTTTCCCTCTGGGACCTAAACCCACCGACCTCAACTCACCAGCACACATCTGCTGGCGCTCAGCAGACTGCCTGGTGCTTGTACTTGGCTTCTAACTCTGTTCTGCAATCTTTGGTGTAATCACCTCCCTGACGTTATTTATTGAGAAAAGACACACCGGAAGCCTGGACTAAATAGTGAAGATTTGTCAAAAGCTCCTGGCTAATTCATGGCTTTCCACCGCTTCAGTGGGTTTTCCCCGCCATCTTCACCTGTCCATGATCTAAGTAAGGCAGTCATTACATGTGGAGAAGGTGCTGATTTATCTGCTTAGCAAGTTGTTTGGGAAGGAATGTGTTTATCTTCATTTCACTTAAAGCTAATCGGCATGCATATTCTAAATGTTTTATTTGGAACGGTCATGATGACAATGCTCATTGGGTTGCATCTCTCATCAGAGTTGCAAGAGTGTTTCCTAGGAAAGTGATTGCTTTTAATGTTGTCATCTCTTCGTCTTGCTCAATCAGTTGCTCTGAATTTTTGATCTCCCTTCTTAATTGGCAATGGTTCCACTGAGTTATAACATTATTGGAGCAGACAAATCTGAGTGGTATGATGAAAGGAGCACTGGTGTGTGGCACTAGCTAGCTGTGTGATCTCCTAGAGATCACACAGACTCTGGGGCTCCGTTTTCTTCCTACTGAAATATCCACTCTGTCTTTCCTCCAGGTTGTCCATAAAAACACACTGTGAACTAAAAACATGCAATATGTATGCGTTATTACTTGCATTTTCCTCTATAGACGTGAATCTGACATTTTCGGGAAAAACCTCATTTTGTGACACTAAATCACACTTTTATCATTGAGTTAGTTTATTGTGCGAACCTGGCCAATAAACACATGTGGGATTAATTGAAGGGCAGAGGAATAA
Source organism: Echinops telfairi (assembly GCF_000313985.2). NCBI lineage: Eukaryota > Metazoa > Chordata > Mammalia > Afrosoricida > Tenrecidae > Echinops > Echinops telfairi. The sequence continues at coordinate 20,130,701 of NW_022103968.1, forward strand.
ATGGCTCAGTGAGCCTCGCCTTTTTAGTTTTCAGGTCTCTTGTTTTCTGGTGGTCGGACCAGGGTGCAGCTGCCTTAGCCAGTTCCCTACCTTAGCTGGCAAGGCTCACTTCCTGTAAGACATCCCTTAGGAGAAGCCCCATGGACCTTTCCTGAAGCAGCCCTGGGTGCTGGAGCAGCCGTGTGGTGACCCCTGTCAGCACTGAGATGCTTACACGCTCACTGATTTGGCTTTCCTCCTGCAGTCGGCATTGCGTCTTTTGTGAGATGGAGGAGGACTTTGTGGATTGGTGTTGGACATATGGGTTAATGGGTTAATGTTGGACTTGTGGGCTTGGGATGTTTTCTAGATGCACCCTTACCCTTTATATAAAATGCTCTCTTATCCATGGGTTTCTGTGGATTTGTTTCTTTAAAGTACCCAGACTAACACAATCATTTAAATCTCTTCAGTCAGCAACCCTGGGGGTGTTTCCAGATAAATGTTGGACTGCTACCACAGGGTGGGCGTGTCGAATCCACCTGCTGCTTTGTAAAGATTTATAGCCTGGGAAACTATATTTTTCCTTTCTTGTCTTTTTATTGACCTTTGTTTTTTTCATGAATGTTATTCTTGATGCCTCCCACAGCTCATAATATCTTCTATCATTAGTGTTCAATGAATCAAGTCTGTTTTTGAGATGTTTTCAAAACTCGGGTGGGATCTACTCAAGGTCATTTTTTGGCCCTAGTGGACTTGTTTTAATTTTCTTGAGCCTCAACTTGAACTTACATATAAGCAATTAATGGTCTGTTTCCTTCTGGCCTGGTTTTAGCTGCTCATATTGAGCTTCTCCATCATCTCTCACACAGATGTGGTCAGTTTGATTTCTGTTGTTCCATCTGGAGAAGTCTTATATATAGTTGCCATTTGTGTTGTTTAAAAAATATATTTGCGATGAACTCATTGGTCTTGCAAAATTCTATCATGAGTCATCCAGCTTCATTTCTCTCTTCAAGACCATGTTTTCTCAACCACCGTTCCTTCCTCTTTGCTCCCAACCTTTGCATTCCAATCGCCATTAATTGTCAATGCATCTTGAGTGTATGTTTGATCAATTTCAGTCTGGAGCTATGTTTTAGTGCCTTTGGTAGAATTCTTCAATTTCTCCATGACTAGCTTTTGTGGTTGGTGAGAAAAGTTGATTAATAATTGTATTGATTGGAATCCCTTGAAGGTAGATAGATATAATCCTATCACAGACAGCAATTTATTTCAGGTTAGATCTTGAAATATTCTTTTGGACAATGAATGCTACATTGTTGCTTACAATTATGTTATTCCCAGTATAGAAAATTATATTATTTTCTCATTCAAAATGGCCAATGCTATCTCATTTCAACTCACTAATGCCACAGATATTGATCTTTGTGCATTCCATTTCATTTTTGATGACTTTCAGATTTTCTTAGATTCATACTTTGCACATTCCAAGTTCTGATCATTAGCAGATTTTTGTAGCTTTCACTCCTTACCTTGAATCATGGCCCATGAGAAAAGTAAGAGTTTGAAGGCTCTATTCCCACAAGTTTTCTGGACTCACTTCATCATGGTTGACTCCACTCTGAGAAAACAACGCTTCCTCAGTTACGTTTTGAATGTCCTCTGACCCCAGGAACCCTCTCTGACCGTCTCAGACCATGTTCTGCTTTCATTCATTAGGCCTTCAGTATCTGACAATGTTTTGATGCAATGCATACGTTTTTCAGTGGCTACTTCCTCTGAACTCAGCAACCAAGTTCTTCTTTATTGTATGTTCTTAGTCTGGAAGCTCCGCTGAAGCCTGTTCACTTTGGGTGACCTGGTTGGCATTTGAAATGCCAGTGACATAGCTTCCAGCATCATCACCCAAGCCACCACAGTATGGCAAACTGGCAGAGAAAGATAGACTCAGACTTCAGGACACAGCACCCCTATATATGGTTTCTGAGGCAGTCAATCTTCACAGGAGCGAAAGTCCTCATACTACTCCCTGTGGACCATGTTGGGGGTTATGTTAGTCTGGGTTGACTAGAGATACAAATTCATAGATACTCATGTGTGTAAGAAAGAGCTTTATATAAAGATTAATTGCATATTGAGAAAACATTTTGCACAGTCCAGATCAGGTCCATAAGACTGATATTAGCCCATATGTCCAATACCAGTCTGTAAATTCCTCTTCAGATTCATGCAACACATGCAATGATGCCAACTGCAGGAAGATCACAGGCCAGTGGGTGGAAAGTCTTCTGGATCCACTGGTGGTGGAAGTATCTTAGTGCTGGTGTGGGTCTCTACATGGCTACTCCACCTTCAGGGCTCTGGCTCCATCAGCTTAGCTCCATGTGGCTTGTCAACAAGAATGTCTTGCAGGGAGAATGTGTATCCCGCCTCCAGGGAGGAAAGCAGGAGTTCCCAGAAACCTCAGGAGAAGACCAGGCCCACACAGAGACCTCATTGGCTATGACCTGATTGATAGGCTAGAGTCCACCCCTTCAAAATTTGACAGGAGATTATGTAGCTGCCACAGAGGTAGAAAACAAATCCCTATTTTTATTAATGAGTCAAGTATATCAGGAGAATGAGTAATTTGTCCAAGGTGTTTGAATAAGTCACCAGCTGTCTGGCTCCATTAAGCTGAGCTGCTTCCCAAGATGAATGAGTTGGGATCATGGATTGAGACTCAGAGAGCAACCGAACCTGTTTCAACTATGGATTATCATGGGCTTTCACTGTATTTGGCCATGAGCAACTCTGGTATCATTTATGCAAATATCTTCTTCCCTCTCTTAATGATCATGGTTTTTAAAAATACCTTTGTTTATTTTACCTGCTATAAATTTGGATGTCAGCTATTCAGGATTGTTCTTGTTGCTGGGTGCCCTTGAAGCAGTCTCCATTCAGAGTGATCCTAGATGCAACAGCAAGACCGTGCCAGCTGTACTGTGTTAGCTGCGATTGCAGCCGGAGCGGTGATCCAGCTCCTTGAGGACCTTCCTTTTATTTATTTATTCGTTCGTTCGTTCGTTCGTTCATTCATTCATTCATTTATTTATTTATGTTGGCTCTAGTTTACCAAGTAGGCTATCCCTTTCAGGAACTAGCCCCTCCTGATCATATGCCCAAATTCAGGGATAGAATTTTAAAAATAAATAAATAAATAACTCTTCCTCTTTGCTCTGTGCAAGATGGTTTGCATAATCAATTTATTATCTTTGCAGATGTGATAGAGAAATTACAGAAAGCACAGCAACAATGAATTGCAGCAGCTAGTGGAAATGATTATTCTGTTTGGAAACAAATATTACCTGAGTATAACTTGCAGGCTCTGTGGACCATAAAGTCAGCATTTTGGTGTTGTAAATTGATTATTGCTTTTTGGGGGAGATTTTATTCTTGAAAATTTAGTAGCCCAAAACATCCTACCGGACTGATTTCTGAAAAAGTAATATAATTTATTGCCTTATATATTTCTAAATTCCATCTTATGGTTTTTAACAGTGTTTGACAATACTCCTGAAATGAAAGCCAGACAGAAATTACATTACTACTAGCACGACAACTAGCTTTGCCACTACATTAAGTCCGGGGGTCACGGACATCCAACGTACGAACAACTCACAGCTACCCTTGAATGTTAGTTAAATATGCCCTCACTTTGAAGTTATTTAAATATGGAGGGACCAAATATGGAGGGACCAGCCCCTCCAAAAATCAAAACTGCTCTGAGTCAGATTCACAGGGCTCGGAGAAATAATGTGGAACGGAACCAGGGTTTCCTAACAGACCTGGGGTTTCCTAACAGACGTGGGGTGTCCTAAGGCTGCACCTCTTCACAAAGCAGCTTCTCCAACCTTTCTCTCAAGCACTTGAACCACCACACCACCAGTCCTTAACTAATCCCAACTCACAACAACTTCTTCATGACAATCACCTTCACTTGTTTCATGTGTGGCTTTTACATCACCGGAACGTCTTTAAGCCTGTTCCTAAAACTAAGAACCTGAAGCGCCTGTTCCGGTGTCCTGATTTACCTACACACTTGACTTCAAGAATAGCCTTGGGGATGGATTGAGTTTGTAACCTGGGGACTGCCTATTTTATTCCTTACTTTGCTTAATGACTTACCTACTCTTTCCGTATTCCTGCTGAGTCACCTGAGGCTGAGAGAAGTAATAAAAGCATGCAAGATAGTGTAGGTGATACAAGTACTCTAGATGATTATGGTAGAATAGGTCTTCTGTAGATGATACCCTTTTCCTTTCACCATGACCACAATAGGTCTCCTGTATTAGGAAGTCTTAATTGTAAGCTATTAGACAGATATTCTACTTCCTAGAGGGAGTAGCTTTCAAACCTTGTGCAAATATGAAAAAACTTAGGTGGGCTATTACAGAGCTTACTCTTGGGAGCTCCACCTTGGGAGGAGATCAGGAAACGAATTTTGGAGAGGTTCTTAGGGCAGCTGACAAGTGGGACCACAAAGCTCTGTCATTAGAGGAGATGGCCCCAAGGCCAATTCTTTTATGGTAACAGCATTGGATGTTCATTTGAAACACCCCCAAAATAAAAATGATAAGCTACGCATGGTAAGAATAAATTGTCTACCACAATAAAAAGAAAGGATAGAAGGAAAAAAGAAATGATGTAGTCAATAGGACAAAAGGTAAATGATTATAAATGCAGAGTAAGCATTTGACAAAATCCCAAATTGTTTATAATAAAAATTCTCAGCAAACTAGGTTTAAAAGGGAACTTCTTCAATCAGATAAAAGGTATCTATAAAAAGCACAGTTAATGTTAGATTGAATCTCCACCTAAGCCCCTGGCATTAGTTCCTCATTTTTCCCCTCCCTCTCTGCTTCCCCCTCCTTTATGAACCCTTGATAATTTATAAAGTATTATTTTGTCATATCTTGCACTGCCCAACATCTCCCTTAACCTACTTTTCTATTGTCTGTCCCCCAGGGAGGAGGTTATATGTAGATCCTAGTAATTGGTTCCCCCTTCCAACCCATCCTCCCTCCACCCTACCAGTATCGCCACTCACACCACCAGTCCTGAAGGGATCACCTGCCCTGGATTCCCTGTGTTTCCATTTCCTATCTGTACCAATGTACATCCTCTGGTCTAGCCATATTTATAAGGTAGAATTGGGATCATGATAGTGGTGGGGGTGGGGGTGGGGGTGGTGGAGAGGAGAAGTATTTAGGAACTATAGGAAAGTTGTATGTTTCATCGTTGCTACATTGCACCCTGACTGGCTCGTCCCCTCCCTGAGACCCTTCTGTAAGGGGATGTCTAATTGGCTTTGGGTCTCCACTCTGCACTCCCCCCCTCATTCACAATGTTATGATTTTTTTGTTCTTTGATGCCTGCTACCTGATCCCTTCGACATCTCGTGATTGCACAAGCTGGGCTTCTTCCATGTGGGCTTTGTTGCTTTTGAGCTAGATGGATGCTGAACGATGAGGGCAATGAATGTACAAATGTGCTTTACACAATTGATGTATGTATGGATTGTGATAAGAGTTGTATGACCCCCTAATAAATTAATTAAAAAAAATATTAGACAGAATCCTTGCCTCCTAAAATTGGAAATTAAGACCAAGATGTCCACTCTTGCTGATTATAGTAAACATTTTCCTGGAGTAGCTAGCTAGTGGCATAAGTCAGATAAATTAATAAAGATAATAGATACATGGATATATAGACAAATATAAAATGCTGTCTACAGTGAAAAGAAACAAGATTGTTATTTGCAGCTGATATAATCCGTTATCTAGAAAATTTACTGACTCTAAAAACAAAACAAACCCAATTTTCAGTATAATAAGGAATTCAGTAAAGTTGCAGGATCTGAAATCAATATACTACAATATCAGTTGTATTTCTATATACTAACCATTAACAATTCAAAAAGGAAATAAAGGTAAACAATTCTTTCCAAAATCAATAAAACAGTAATAAATTTAAATAAGAAGTGTAAATCTTGAGCAGTGAAAACTAGAGGGTGTTAAATATACCCTAAAAACTTCTAAGTACAGAAAAATGCCTAAGGATTTTTGAGGGATTAACTATATTTATCACTGAGTTGTGGGATTAAGCATGATATGATATATTTTCTTTTTTTTGATTGTGGGATTATAAAGAGACTTTCCCCAGCTTTGTCTCCCCCAAAGACATGCCAAACATTGGGGGCTTTCTGCTAGCATATGGGGGGAGGTCAGATGCTTACAGAAATCCTCCCTAAAGGCAGTCAGTCACCAGACTACCTAGGCCCTGCTCTCTGCTGTTAAGGACAATGGGCTACTTCTCCCTGAGGCTTGTGACCATTAGCTTGGTTCCTGTAGGTGGGGGTTTACACCCTACTGATCATGGTTCTGCAGCGGAGCCAGGCAACAGGTCAAACCTGCTCAGTGACATCCAAAGTTAAGCTCCCATCCTGAGTCTAGGATCCGCCCTTCTTGCCACATGTATACCCCCAACCCCTCCTCTTCCTATTGCATGTATGTCCCTAGATTGTCCCTCTCTCATTGCTGTATAACCTATAGTGTAACCCCTTCCTGTGCCGTATGTCTTTACCTGTAATTAGTGGGATTGCATGCCCCCAAAGGTATATGGGCCTGGGTTACCAATAAAGAGCTCTCTCTCGGCTCTTCCCTTGACCTCTCTGGCTCCCCCTCTCCTTTCTTGTCCTTGCTCCCCTGTTCCCTTTCCCCTTGTCCTCCTTCCCTTCCCCCTCTCTCCACGTGGACTGAGGTGACCTCAAGTGGGACTGAGGTGAGCATGCTACCGTGAAATGTGTCTGATTCCATTATTTCAATATCTCTTCTATCTCTCATGCTCTCGATGACTTTAATATAATACTTATCTATCTCAACCATACAATTGTGCCTATTGAACCCGTGATTAGTGGTGGGGGGCTGGCACCCCTTCCAACCACATTTGGGGTGGGGTGGGCTAATGATTTGAATCATTTTCAATGAGCACCCAAACCACCTGTCATATAGTGGATTCTGACTCATGGCAAGGTTACACAGGGTATCTGAGACTATAAATCCTTTGAGAACAGCTGGCCTCATCCTTTTCTCGAGGAATGACTACTTTGAAACGCCGGCCTTGTGGTTAACAGCCTAACGCTTACCTGCCATCCCCACCAGGATTACTCTTAGTACTATTTAAAATACAAGAAAATACAAGAAAAGGAAGCCCTCTTCCCACCCCTGAGCCCCCACCCACCAAAATAAAACAGCCACCAAGGGATGCACTTTAAAAGACACAGCTTCTGATCTGGGTTCTCCTTGTCCTATCTGAACAGGACCCATGGTGGTGGTGTGCATTTCCCTACTAACTGCAAGGTCAGAGATTCGAATCCACCAGCCATTCTTCGGACAAAATCTTTCTGTTCTCAAGATTTACAACCCTGGAAAATTGCAAGAATAGATGTAACTCTGTCCCACAGGGATGATAGAGGTTGGAATCCACTATATGGCAGTGAATTTTTAAAAATGTATTTGGTAAAATACTCCATCTGGTCTTTCAGTGACCCCCTTCATGTGTAGCTATGGCAACCCGGGGCTGGAATGATTTTCTCTCATTTGTTAGTTCTGCATCTTGTCATGGTTTGCAGGTGAGTAGAGCCCTGGGGTTATCTGTTATTGTCATTAATAGACATAGGTTAGAGGACGTTTGCCTAATGTCTCTGCACACCAGTTGTATAAAGGGCATCAAAGTTGACAGTTACCTCTCCCATCAGACAAATTTAAATCTGATATTCTTGACTGAGAGACGCTCGGATTTGGTGGCACTGATGGTTTAAATGTGTAAATGACTGGGGAATACTGCTTCTCAAGAATCAACTCTAATTGACAGGCTGCGCAGCAAGGGAAATGAGATATTAATGCGAATGTTAATTTTAAGCACATTTCCATTGTACATATTTTGATAACTAAAATGCCAATGCGGGGAAACCTTTTATTAATTTTAATAAACTTATTTTAGAAATGTTTGAGATTTGTAGAAGACTTATGAAGATAGTGCAGGGTTCGCATACATTGTACATCCGGTTTTCCTCTGTTATTAATATTTTATATTGGTAGGATACAGTGGTCACAATTAATACCCTGATATCGCTGTATTGTTACTAACTAAATACCATAATTTAGTCAGAAATATTTCGCTTTTAATTAATGTCCCTTTTCTTATCCAGGACGTCTTCCAGGATACCACGTTGCATTCAGTCATCATGTGTCCTTAAGCTCCTCCCAGCTGGGACAGGTGCTCAAACTTTCCTTGCTTTTATTAGCACCATGTTCTAACCAACTGAGCTAACTGGCCACCTTTCCTTGCTTTTATTTGCTGTTTGTTTTAATGACTTTGGAAGATTTACAGAGTGCTGGTTAGGTATTTGAAGAATGTTTCTCAGTTGGGGTTTATCTGATGCTTTTCTTTTGGGTAGCTTGGGGAGATGGACTTTTTTGGGGGAAGTCACAGTGGTAAAATTCCATGCTTACATCATTTCCAAGGTAAATGCTCATCACCTAAATGTTAGTCTCAATTACCTGCTTTAGGTAGTACTTTCCAGATTTTTCCACAGTTAGGTGACTTGCTTTATTCTCCTGTCCCCTCCCCTTTCCCACTGACTTTGAGAAGTGTTAAAATAACAGTATTAAGCCTGTTATACAAATTGATTTGGAATTTCTTTAATATACAATTTACACTCTTGGCAATATTCTGATTAGAGAGTAAAGTGTTCCACAGTTCAAAGAACTTGAAAGGTTCTTACCTCCCATATTATGGACATTGCCATAGAAACATGGCTATAGAATGGTGGACCGTCTAGGGAACAAATTTATGAAAACTGCTTAGACGTAACTGAACAATTCGAGGAAATTAATTGTTGGGCTTAGGGCCTCAGGACAACAGTCTTGGGAGATATCTAGGTCAATTGGCATAACATAGTTCACAAAGATTTTTAAAGCCTCCTTGTATTAGGATAGGGATCTCTATCTATACATTTATATTTGTACTTCTATTAAGCAAAAGATGAATTCATACTGACGTCTCCAACTCTAATTCTAAATCATCTTTTCCCTTACATTTATGTACCTGCTGCAAGCAAGAATCCTGTTGTTACCCCCTCCCCTGCCACCATTCATTTATTTTTCTGTTCAATTCCATCACACAGGTACCCTGGATCCAGAAATGGTAACCTGCACCCCCGTGGGTAACAGCCTTAACAACTGCAAGATCGCCCTTAAAGTTATTATTATTTTTTTTAAATCAACGCTCATTTTCAAAGTTCTTAAGGTCCGTATCTTTTTACCTACTCCCTTGACAGAGATGCTGCATGACGTCTGTAAAAACTAGGTTCTTTTTAAAACCCTGCATTCAATTCTGAGATTCCTTGACTTCTAAATTATGTTTAAAACTTGCATACCGATGAGACAGAGCAGGGGAGTAAAAGCAAAGACCTGGACCAGAAGTAAAGAGGGGAGTGGGTCCTCTGTAGGCTGAGGACTAGGAGAAGTCCCTAGACGCAGGGGTCTTCAAACTATGGCCCATGGGCCACATGCGGCCCGTCGAGGACACTTATCAGGCCTGCTGGGTGTTCTTGCCCCGTTTTGTTTTTTTACTTCAAAATTAGATATCGGTAGTGTGTATAGGAATTTGTTCACTGTTTTTTTTTTTAAACTATAGTCCGGCCCTCCAATGGTCTGAAGGACAGTGAACTGGCCCCCTGTTTAAAAAGTTTGAGGACCCCTGCCTAGAGTCTCAGGTAAGCACCACGACTATATCTTGCCCTCAGGTCTACATTCTCCAGAACCCACTTCTATCCCCAAATTAAAATGCTTGGCATGCATAGGAGGGGCAAGGAAGCACGAGATCTACTGTACTGGCTGGTTGCCCTTTCCTTCCTTTTAGGGTTTTTTTTTTCTTTCTTTTCTTTCTTTTTTTTTTTCTTGGCAAAGTGAACTTCTTTTTTTTTTTTTTTTTAACATTTTATTAGGGGCTCATACAACTGTTATCCCAATCCATACACACATCAATTGTGTAAAGCGCATTTGTACATCGTTTCTCAAAACATTTTCTCTCCATTTAAACCCCTGACATTAGGTCCTCATTTTTCCCCTCCCTCCCCGCTCCCCCCTCCCGCATGAGCCCTTGATAGTTTATAAATGGGTATTTTGTCATATCTTGCCCTGTCCGACGTCTCCCTTCATCCACTTTTTGGTTGTCTGTCCCCCAGGGAGGAGGTCACACACAGTTCCATGTAATCGGTTCCCTCTTCCCTTTTAGGGGTTTTTAATAAAATTCTCTAGTGTTGCCTCTGTGTCAACCAGAGCAATCTTTCTCTTGGTAAAAATAACCCGATTCTGGTAACATCTGTATGAAGATTTACTCATTGCTCTGTTAATTTCTATGGGATTTGGCAAATACACACTAGATCCAACCATACAGTTTTACAGACTAGTTTTACCCAGCTAACACAAAAACAAAACCCTTTGCTGGACCTATCCCCCAACCCTGTGAGGCAATTGAGAAAGCCATCATTCAGGTGTCATTTGTCACCCTGTGATGACTTGCATGTTGCTCTGATGCCTGAGGTGACGTCATCAGTATTTAGAATACCAACAGATCACCCATGGGGGCAGGTTTTAACAGAGCTTTCAGATGAAGATACACTCGAGAGAAAGGCCTGCTGTTAGACTTAGGACAGTTAGCTGGTGATAACCCTGTGGATACAATGCTGGGAGATGAGCCAACCTAGGGACCACATGAAGAGGGCGCAGGACAGGAAACGTGTTCTGCGACACAGAAATCACCATGAGCCAGAGACAACTGGGTGGCGATGGACAACAGCAAGACTGAATACATCTGTCTTGGATCCCGAATACCACCTTTGTGCGGTGAGGATAAAATTAATTAACAGGTATCTTAAAAACCCACAGGAGGGAAAGAGGGTCTAGTCACAGAGTGGCAATGAAACCAATTAAGACCATTTTAATTGGCTAAACATTCCTTCAGCTGAACAACGGGGGGCCATCAAGACCTCTCAGGCTCGTGGGGGTAGCTAGTGTTCCATCCAGTGCTGACCTTGGCAAAGATGAGAATTGACAATCGATCGACTTTCCATCCCAGGCTCCCTCTCTGCTCTTTCTCCTTTCCCCCAGCTCAGCCTCCCTCCTTCCTTATATCTCCCAGAGCCCTGCAGCCTTTGCCCCGTAATGATCACCACTGATGTCAGGGACGCTGCTCCATGCACGACAGGCAGCCATGCTTCCCAAACACGCAAAGCCCTCGCAGGACCCAGAAAGGCGTGACTTCCCAAGATCACATTGCTAGCAAAGGGACAACCCAATCCCTCTGTGACCTTATGCCAGACCTCAAAGCCAGGCATCAAGGAACAGCAAGGGTTGTTCGTGGCAGACACCAACAACTAGGAGAGAGTCTACTTGTTGAGACCCTGTCATTGTTGAAACCCTGGTTTGGACTTTTAGCCTTGAGAGCTGGGAGACAGTGAGTCTCTTTAAAGCCTTGTGGTCTAGTCTTGTGCTCTCTGTTTTAGGGCAGCACTAGGAAATGCAGCCTGTGGAGGCATGCAAGGTCCTTAAAGGCTACACCACAGAGATTCTGTACGCAATAGGAACAAGCTTACTTCTGCTAAACTTTGCTAACGTTCTCTTCACTGCAGGAGGAGGCGTTTGCATTCTGTTACCTTCAAGCTCCAATCTAGCTCCTATTTACTATCTTAGCTTCTGCTCCTCATTGGACAATGTTCTGCATTTCCTTACTATACTTCTCCCCCCCACAGCCCGCCGGCATTGATTGTTCCCTCACCCCATCTAGTTTTTATTATTCCCTGTTAATGGTCACAGATGCAGTGAGAGTCTCCGGATTGAGAAGGCCCAGGCAGCTGATAAGGAGCAGCTTGGTGTGGCAGCCTTTAGCAGCAGGTTCTGCAAGGTTTACTCTACTAGCCCTTCTCTTCCTTCCCTGCCAAGCTGCTGATGGCCTGCCACCTTGCTGGTGGGCTCCCTGCCATTGTCACAGATGGGCCCAATATGCTAGCATAAAGGAATCATGTATGGTAATTAAATGTGGTCATTGGAAATTAGTGCAGTTGTGGCCATGAATTTAACTGGCCTACCTAGCTAGGTCACAGAAGACTTGGTGAATCTATTTGGTTGTGTCTTTAAGCAATATGCTATAATTTAGACATTTTATACTTTTAGATTTTCAGAAACGACATGGGATAAGTTAAGGCTGGAATGAATGGATCTATTTTGCATAAAGCACGAGCCAGTTCAAGTCCCTCTCAGTTTGTCAGTCCCATTCTCAATTATCACCTATTTTCATATAATAACCTATGGGGTTGCTTACTATGGTGTCAATCACAATGCCACCTGCTCAAATGTAGATACTCTAACTACGACAAGGCCCCCTGTCTCGGAGTGCGCCTTATCTCAGACACACTTGACTGTAGAACTTTAATGGTGTTGACCCTTTTGATCCATTTTGGTTGGCTCTGCCCTAACGGAAACGTTGTCTTCAGAAACGCACATGCACTGACAAAGATGAGTTATGTGACTTTAGTGGCCAATAGATGGCAATCCTATAAAAGTGGCTACTCTGTCTTCATTTTAGAAAACCTTGCCAAACCTTGGCATTTCAGGATAGGTAAGAGGTAACGAAAATTAATTTCACGTATTTTGTGACCCATGCAGGGCGGCAAGAGCTCACATCATCTTTAATGAATATTTCTTTTTATATGTAAATAATAGATTCCCAGGGTTGATTTTGCACTGCATTTGAGCCAACTATTTTTATTTTTTTAACAAACCAGAATCCCGCTGGGTTTCAAATACTTTTTTCCCCCCCTAGAAGAAATACAACATCGTTCATTCACCTAAAAACTCTGTCCTCTTCCTTGAAGGAGGAACGACAAATAACCAGTGTGGCCTCATTTCCCACTTGCTCCAAGAAATTCCAAATTGCGGCCACTTTGTCCTTCCATTGCCCACCCAATGGCGACCCTCTTACTTTCCCGTGTAGATCAACTACGTGGCCCTCTCCACATACCCACCAGGCTTTCCCAACTCTTTCAACAGCCCCCGTGTCTCTAGACAATCACTGTCTTCCAAACATGAGGCCTTCAGAAATGTGGGGGGAACATTTTCCATGGTGGTTTCATTTCCTTTTCCCACCGACTTTTTGAAACCCCGGTAGTTCTCCGAAGAGGTTTGGCATCAGGATGCCTGATTGGTATAGTCCATTTCTCCTGCCAACAGGCACATTTTCACATACTCTGGAGCCTACTAAGTATGATATTTGCCTTATTGCTTTAAAATGAGGGGTGGGTGGATGGGGCAGACAGAAGCGAAATAAAAATAAAACTCAATTGCATATTTAAATGAGTTCCCAGGTCTGGCACAGGAAGCCTTCTGGCATAGAGCACGGTGGCCCAATATTATGTGACCGTAAACAGCAAAGTGGCTGCAAACAACAGCCTGGGCCACTCACCGCTTTCCAAGCCAGGGAGCCTGTGTGACCATCTCTTCCCTGGAATGGGGCCGTGGGGGAGGGGGTGGCTCAGCCAAGGTCTGACCGGGAAGCAGGGTGGTGAGAGCCGTTTCTTTAGAGGATCCGAGAGTTGTTACGAGAAAGAGCTTAGGGATGATGAAAACCAGGGTCTGAATCCTGCGGCATCATTTCTAGAGACTGCTTTGGGCCTCCATGTACGGGTTTCTATGAAATGAATATACATTCCTCTATTCTGAGATGAGTACACTTAGGATGAGTTTAAGAAATTGTATATTTAGGACCACTTTCCCCTTTGGGACTTCTGGGAATCCTTGTACTTCTCTCTGTGTTTTGTTCTTTTGGGTTTAGCCAACTTTAGGCTGCCCACAGAGCACTTCTTTGTTGATGTGTAGAGCCCTTTGAAAAACCCCATGTTTGCACTGCCTGCCAGCACATCTTTCTGGTTGCTTTTTCATCTGGAGTCTCATTTTGACTTCACACTAGAATTTATTGGACATTTTTAATGTTTTCTTTTATTTCTGTAGTGTGTAGGTATTATCCAACCCGCAATCCAGTATTCAAATATTGGTCTTGTGCCAACAAGGAAAAACACTTTTTTTGGGGGGGGGGGTGTTATCTGCAGCCCTCTGGTTCATGTTCATTTGTTTCTCATCTGAAAAATGCCTCAGGCCCTGTCCTTGGCCACCTTGATCTGAACATCCCGGGAGCCCGCATCTGGGGTCCTCAGTGGGACCACCAGGCTGAGTTGTTAGGGTGCTTCTTGTTTTATTTCAGGCTGTCTTGGGAGGCTGACTTGAGCATTCAGAAGCAGCAGCTCAGGTGGCCACAGTGGTGCTGTGAGCCTCTCCTTAGAACATAAGCCTCTCTGGTGATCTCAGAGGCTCTCTGCTCCTAGCTGTTGTCCACCCAGGGAGTGGGAAGTGTCTGCAAATGAAGGGTGCAAAATGATCGTACCAGCCACATGAAGAGCCTGTGAGTTAAAGGGTTAAGTGTTGATGGTTTGGGAGAAGGATGAGAAAGGAACCTTGGTGTCCAAAAGCACTCTCTGAGTGCCACCACCTCTCTCCTCTAAAAAGTTGGGAAATGAATTGATTTTGGAAGAATAATTGGGGAACAGTTGAGAAGGGTGGAGTCGGAATATGTTGGAGTCTTCCCATAATGCAACCTGTTTGGGAGCAGAGTATAAAAGAGTGCATTTTTGAACCCAATGAGAGGGAACTAGCAAGTAGGATGTGTAGTATAGTGAGACTGTCATAATATTTTCTACCTCTGGAATCCGAAAGATTAGAGTTCACACCCCAAGTTTGCGGCTCCTTCCCCTTGCTCCGATGCAACGTGCCTACTTCATCCCAGTGCATCTACTGGACTGGTGATAGTACTAGTTCCCAGCTCACAGGATTGTGATGGGAGGAGGGCAAGCATGGAAAACATTTGGTCCTCCAGCACTTGATTGTACAGAATCCAAATTGCGGCTTTTGTCATTAATATTAGGATGACCTTCTATCCCAAACAGGAAAACATACTTTTATACATTAGCTTTCCTAATTTCCACAAAGTGATACTAAGTATTAGTCTCCACCCTCTAACATGTTATAGAAAGAAAAACGGGAGGCGGAGGAGTTGAGTGATTTCAAGGCTCAGCTGAAATCCAACTACTTGTCACCAGGTTGAGTCTGACTCATGGGAACCCCGTGGTGCAGAGGAGACCTGTGCCACATAGGTTTGAAAGACCTTGGCCCTGAGCAGCGGATTGCCAGGCCTTTCTTCTGAGGCCCCTTTGATGGTGGTTTTGGCTAGAGTCACAAAGGACTCAACTGCAGTGGGGTTGGGTCACGTCTTGAAGGCTTAATCTTTTGTGTCCAGATGCCCGTCAACCTACCTCCAAACCATTGGTCATTCTGTTACTTTTATTTTTTAAATTAGTTCTTCCTTATATAATATGCTTGACTCAAATCCTTATAGAATATGCTTGACTCAGTATAAGATTCACACATTAATATAATATTGCTGATAACTCCGACTTTTCTTTTTTTATCTGAATGGAGATAGCTCATTAATGTGAATGGAGAGTTTAAATAATGCAAGAAAAACAGTCCTGTGAGGACTGCATATCTTTGAGTGGGGTGTTCTCTGAGTTATCTCTTTACGTGTAGAAGAGGAAGATTCTCAACAAGATGGACGAATAGTGGGACTGCAATAATTGGCTCAGACTTAACAACAAATGTGACAATGGGACGGATTTTCGTTCTGTTGTCTCAGGTTACTATGAGTTGACGGACTCCCCAGCATTTAATAACAACAGTGCAGGAAGGCACATGTTCCAAAGGTGTATCATTCATGTGGCCCTTATCTTATTTTTCCCCAAGTCCCCTTCCTATTAATATAAAAGAGAAATTAAAGCATCCTTCCAGATTATCTGGTTTCATGCTTGCCTTGAGACAGATGCACATCTATATTATTTTTCACAGTAAATTATTTTAGCTCTGGGATACTTTAAGGATGACTTTGTACTTAGCATTTATAAATGATATTCACTTAGTATAGAAGCCTAGAACTATTTTCTCAGTATGAAACACTTCAATATGAAAGCAATATATAATGCTTTGAAATCCATTAATTCATTCAACATGCTTTAATTTAATGTCTAGTATGCTCTAACAATTGTAGGTATTATAAATAGAGTAATGAAGCAAAGAGAAAACAAACAAACACAAAAACTCTGCCTTTGTTCCATTGACAAGAGATAGATAAGGAATGGTGAGAATTTACTAGTTTTTTCCCAGTTGGAAGATACAGGAAATAGAGAAAAAAAAAATGGAAAAGAAAAAGAGGGACTAGAAATTCTGGGCGGCATTCATAATGGGCTGGTGAAGGAATAGCAACCCAATGGGAGGAGCAGAACTGCCTCTGTGTGGTTCCAAGTCTCATCTTTCTCCTGCAGAGCAGCTGGTGGGTTTGAACTGCTGACCTCGTAGGTAGCAGTCAGAATTGATCCAATAGCATTGAGTTTGATCTTTTGTATTGGTCAAGGCATATCATTTTAAGATGTGATATTGAAGCCATGTCTCAAATGAAGTGAAGGAGGGAACCAATGGGACATTGAGGGGGCACATTCAGACAGAGGGAAGAGGGCCCAGAGTGCATAGCCCATCCTACCTGATTGAAACAGACTGAGCACATTCGTAGGACTTGTTGCCTCTAGGTAATCATAGCAAACCAGATTATGTCGGGCCTTGTTGCTTGTTTTAAAGACTGGCCAACTAAAGATGCACATTTGCACCCATTTCAAAGAAAGATGATATGACAGAAGGGAAATTATTGAATACTATCATTAATATCACATGCAAGAAAAATTATTCTGAAAATAATTTTTAAAATGTTGCAACAGTACATTGAGTGGTCAGACCATCAAGCTGGCCTCAGAAGCAGATGTAGAATGAGGGATAATTTTGCTGATGTCAGATAGGTCCGATGTGAAAACAGAGCACACCCAAAAGACATTTACTTGGGTTTTATTGATGTTCACCAAAATAATTCAATCTGGATGCTGAGCGAATGACCAGAGAAGCTGGACTATCTGTGGAGGAATGCAGCGTCAGGCGTGGAGAAAGGCTCCCTAACAACTCGCAATGTGCAGGTGTCACATCCTTGCTTGCTGAAAGGGAAGCGGACTTGAACACTTGCCGAGGAAGATGAAGGCTACAGACTTCAGAGCAACGACAGACTCAACACAAAGAAAATAACAATCCTTACAAGTGGACTAGTAAGCAACGTCATGATAAATCGCGAAAGTGTTGCAATTGTTAAAGATTTTATTTTACTTGGAACCACAATTAATACCCATGGAAGCAGCAGTCAAGAAGTCAATGTGTTGAATTGGGCAAATCTGCAAAACACCCCTCAAAAGTGCTGACAAGCAAAGATCTCACCTGGAGGGCGAAGGTGCACCTCATCTAAGTCATGGTCTTTTCCATGACCTTATGAATCTCCGGGGAAGAATTGCTGCATTTGATTGTAGTGTTGGCGGAGAATGTTTTATATACAGTGACTACCAAAAGGAATAGATATCTATTGAAAGAAGTACAGTCAGAATCCTCCTCGGGCCCAAGAATGATATTATGTTGTCATGTTTACTCTGAGCATGCCCCCGGTGTGTGTGTGTGTGTGTGTGTGTGTGTGTGTGTGTGTGTAGAAGGGCGTCATGCTTGGTAAAGTGGAGGGTGAACAAAGAAGAGGAAAACTCTCAGTGAGATGGACGGACACAGTGGCTACAGCAATGAGCTCACAAATAGCCAAGATGGGAAGGTTGGTGCAGGATCGGGCCGCATTGTTCTGGTATACTTAGGGTAGCTATGAGCTGGCGCCATCTGGACGGTACCTAACAGCAGCAACAGGGCTATTGTATTCTAAGAGAAGTGGGAACCCATGGAAGTTTGGGGGCAGGGAGGAGGCATAATTTTACTGACTTTTTCAAGATCTGTAAGGCAATTGTGCTCAGAATGCACTGTTTTGTAGTTTTTCTTCATTTGTTTGTTTCCTCAGGACTTTCCTGTATTTTGGAACAAATGGTTCCTCTGAATTTTACAAGGTCTTAGACTCTCTATGTAAGCTTTCAGAGTAAAAGTGTGCTTTTTAGTCTTTGATCTTTAGTATTTAGCATAGTACCTATCTCATCGAAGGGACTAGATAGTTTCTTGATGTGAGGTGAATGATACATCGGAGCATTTTTCCCATTCCACGAGTCTTGATATTCAAGAAAAATATTCTTTTCATCTCTCTCCTTAATTTTCAAAAGTCTCCTTAAACGTATTGTAATGTTAAAAATGCCCACTCCCTTTTCTCTATTGAGTGTATTTTCTAACTAACTCAGAGATCTCATGAACATCTCAAGGACATTTCCAATGTTTCTTCATTCCCGATCCGTGGCGTTCTTCAATTCCAGCGTATCTGAGCTGTTGCCAATTACTTAGTCTGGCCCTCGTAGCCACATTTTCACTTGCCATTGTCTGCTCTCTGATGTATTGTATTTCTAGTGTCTGGGTTGATGGTTATGACCCCCTTTTGGAGGGAGTTCTCTGTCACTGGGTTAAGGTGGGATGCATTGCAGACCTATCTTTCCTGGATGGTGTGACTGAAGTCATCATCCCTTGTTCTCCCTCAGGGGATGGTCAGCTGAAAGATAAAAACCATACTTCCATCAAAGTCAGACCCTGACTCCCCCCCC
>NW_022103968.1:20149593-20167951 GCF_000313985.2 Echinops telfairi
CCGCTCCACCCCCACCCCCCTTTTTTGGGTACTTCTGCTTCTTGGCTGAACTTTGGGAAAAGCAAAAAGACCTGCTTTGACTTTTGGACAGTTTTGGTTTCTGGCTCTGAGCCCTGGTGGCATAGAGGTTATGCAGTGAGCTGCATTTCACAAGGTCAGCAGTTCAAAACCACCAGCTACTCTGCAGGAGAAAGATGAGAATTTTTACCCCCATAAGGAGCTACAGGCTCAGAAACCAACAGGGGGTAGTTCTCCCCCATCTTCTAGGGTCACCACGAGTTGGGATAGATTCACTGATGTTGAGTGTTGGGTTTGGCTTTGGACCCTGCATGTGGCTTGCTTGTGTCTGTCTTCAGCTTTGGGACTTAACAGCATCCACACCAAATGAGACATTTCCTTCAAGTTTCTTCAATTTCTGAGATGTTGCATAGAATCATAGAACCAAGGAATGTGAGGGGTTATGCTTCAGTGAAGAGTGGGGTTAGGGAGGGGAAGGATGGAGCAGAATAACATCTTGGAAGAATTGGACATTTGGGACATCTTTAATCTCCAACTCTTTGGGATTAGTCAAGTATTCATTCTTCTAAAAGAAATTATTACCCCAGTAGCTAACCTCTCTTCCTGACTCCTCACTTGCCTAATTTTGAATACTTAGAAATTAATATATATTCTATAAAAATATCGTTTATTATAGAAATTTGATATTTTTCCTTTGCTAATGACCCTTTAAGAGTTGGGGGCTCATAGAACCACCCGTTTCCTTGCTCTCCAAACATTTCCCCTTCCTTCCTTCTAGTCAGTCTGGATGCTATTAGAGTTGTTTTGGTGGAAGGAAACTCCAAACGATGACAATACAATCTGAGTGTGTGGCTTCCTTACCTCCTGCAGACCCATGAGACACACTTCATGCCAAAACTATCCACTCTCTCCTTAAAAACGAGGCCTCTGCTCGCTCCTTCATTTCCTATGTGTGAACTAATACTGAAGAAACCCAAGTCAAGGTCATTTTGCAACATTTCTTCCCTTTGTTATTGGCACCAGGTAGGTTTTCTATCATTGTATATTAAAATACATATTTCAATACAATTCTACTATCCCTTTGTTGTTCTATATCCAGCTGCAGGGTGATTTTCTAACAACATTTATTTTCCCAGCTTCTGCTGACCCTGTCTTCCAAATCTCGCGTGGGTGGGTACAAAGAAGAAGATGGACATGGATATGGAAATGACTTGGAGAAGATGTTTTGGCACCAAGGCTTTTTAAATAGTTCATTTTGCATAAGCAGGTTTCTAAAGGCACTTTTGCGATTCTGTTGTGGTTTCTATTATGATAGCCATCACAAGAGAAGAAACGGAATAAACGGGTACATTACATAATGGTCTTGAAAGGCCATGAAGGTGGACAGCTTTTAAGGAAAGAAAAAAGCTGATTTAAATGATTATGATGCTTTGGGATCAAGGTAAGAATATCGGTGCTGGCCATGTGTAAAGATAAACCTTAACTGGTGGACCACGTGCATAATTTAGGTCACGATTATAATGAATGGCACTGTGAAGAAGATTAGACTTAATAGGTTATTGATCTACTTAATGGTCAGAGGAAAGGTAATGTTCTCTCATCCGCTTTGTTATTGGGCATCTGTCTGTGATTGAGGCCACTCCAATAAAGGCTTCTTATTTGACATTACTTTCTGTGTGCCCTTAGCATATGCTTTCATTGAACGAAATCCAGATTATTGCCGTGGTCTCTCGAGGAGACTGATATCTAGCTGTTGTAAATATTGCCTTTCTGAGACTTCTTTTTTATTGTTCCCCCCCTAAGACAGACAAACCGATTGCAGTGTAAAATGGCCTGGGTTTCCAAACACTGAGATAGGGGAGTGTCCGATTCTATCGCCACTGTCTTAACACCTGTTCTGCTCGGCTAGTAGACAGTTCACATGACGTGCAATGAGAGACTTGAACTGACCTGGTATCTGTGACCTTACACACCTTCAAGAAGACCATTTAATTTTGAATAGAAAAGAAAGTAATCTTTGGGTCACACTGGAGTTATGCAGGGTCAATATTTGGGGGAGGTAGTGGGCTTTCAGAAGAGTCAAATCTACAATCCTAGTTTAATGTATAGGCACATTCAAAATGGTGGTGTTTGTGTGTGGATGTGCGTGTGCTGTCTTCAGGGAAAATGGAATCAGGACCTCCCCCCCCCCCCCAACCGATCTGTCAGATGGTGATTTGAAGACCCTTTCCCCCCTTTCCCTGAGTGGGATAAGATGGAAGGGCTTTGAGGTCTTTCATTTGCTTTAAAATATGTGCTCTAATTAATTGTCCATTGAGCATAGATTGTGAATTCAGGAAGCATGTTACAATAGAGTTTAAGGATAAACTCACTGCTGCCAGATGACCTAAGTTCGAAGTCCTCACTCTTTTGTTGCTCTGTGACCTTGAGTAAGTCCCTAACTTTTCTGGATTTCATTTTTATGTCTTAAAAACTGGATAGTCATACTGTTTCCCTCATACTGCTATTTTAGGATTAACAGAGTTTTTATCTGTACCCATGGCCATCACGGAGATTCTGAGTTGCTGCAATCCCAGAGGTTACAGCGTCAAGCTGCTCCAGAGAGTTTTCTGGGCTGTAATCTCATAGCAGTGGATTTCTAGACCTTTCTTCCACTGAGCCTCTGGGTGGATTCGCTTCAACAACCATTCTCACTGCCATTGAATCCATTCTGTTGTAGCAACCCTAGGGGACAGGGTAGAAGCACCCTGTGGGTTTCTGAAACTATAAATCTTGAAAGAAATATAGAGCCTCATGTTTCTCCCGAAGAGCAGCTGGTGGTTTCAAACTGCTGACCTTGTGGCTAGCGGCTTAGTGTGTCACGCACTTCACCACCTTTAAGTGTAGTAACAAATGAAGACTTCACTACCATTGAGTTGATTTCAACTCATTGACCTTATAGGAAAGACGAGACCTGCTCCTTTGGTTTCTGGGACTTAAATATTTATGAGGAACGACAGCCTCTTCTTTCTCCCATGGAGTGGCTTATGGGTTAGAATCATTAATCTTTTAATGAGCAGCCAACTGCTTAACCACTGTGCCACTCTGGCTCTCCATACTTACTATATGGCCCAATAATTCCAGGCCTATAATTTTGCCTGAGAAAAAAACTAAAGTTTACACACACACACACACACACACACACACACACACTGACATCAATGTCTATAATGGGTATATTCATGTTGTTAGTTGTCATCGAGTTTGACCCCAACACAAGACCACCCCTTGTGTGAAGAAGAATTGGACTGTTCTATGATTTTCAGGGATGTGATTCTTCAGAACAAACCACTAGGCACAGCTTCTACATCCACTCTGGGTCGTCTCAAACCACCAACCTTTTGATGAGTAATTGAGCGCTTAACTATTTGCACCACTTTAGGACCCCTGGGTATATTCATGAAAGCAAAATCAAACACTCACTGGCATTGAGTCAATTCCGACTCATAATGACTTTATAGGGCAGGGTAGAACTGCCCTGTGGGTTTTCTGAGACTGCAATTCTTTATGGGAATAGAAAGCCCTATCATTCGCCCATGGAGCTGCTGGTGGTTTTGAACTGCTCACCTTTTGGTTAGCAGTCAAGCATAACCCACTAGAATCACCCACAGTTTCAGCACTGAATGAATAAACATAGTATGATTTACCATAGAATGGCATACTACTCAGCAATCCAAAAATGCAAGCTACGGATACATGCAGTGGCATGAATGAATCTCAAATGTGTTATGGTAACTGGTCCAAGTCCGACTCAAACAGCTATATGCTGTATGATTGAATTTATATGACTTACTGGACATAGCAAAGATAAACCAAAAACCCAAACTCAGTGTCATGGAGTCGATTCCAACTCATAGCAGGTGACCCCAGAGGACAGAATAGAACTGCCCCCGTGGGTTTCCTAGACTGTACATCTTTATGGTATGGAATGCCTCATTTTTCTCCCTTGGAGTGCCGGGTGGTTTCAAGCCATTGACCTTGTGGTTAGCAGCCCGTTGTGTAACCCTACCATGCCACCAGGGCTCGGTAAGCAAAGATACAGGTAAATAATGATAATGAAGTTGGCATGTATGACCAAAGCTTGCTCAATGCTGGGGCTGGAAAGATGGCCTGGCTGGAAAGGTCCGTGAAGGTGATGAAAGTCCTGTGTCTTGACCGCAGTGGTGATGACTGAACAATATGTTCATCAAGGTCCCCAAAATTTTCCATGAAAAAGGGAAACGTTTGCTGTGTGTATTATACCTGAACCAACCTCACAAATAAGATAGCATAATAGTCACAACTGATGAAACTGGGTGTGGGTATTTGAGGGTTCATTTTACTATATACTTTGTATGAGTTAGAAAAACAAAACCAAAAATGCAAACAAAAGTAAAGAAGGCCAAAACGTTTACTGATAAGAATTTGTGTGGGGAAAAAAACCTGTGCTCTTCGATATTGCTGTTAAACACCTAACCTGCCTAACAATTTCTTGGATAACAATCTTGTAACAACTGCTGAAACTGAACCCACATAAGCTTTTTACCCTAGAAAACCCACTCTCATAAAAATAAAATCTCTAGGTTTATAAAGGTGTATATACAAGGAGGTTAATTGCAGCAATGTACTTACTGGCTAACAAATGGACAGAAAGTGAGTGTTCATCACAGGAGCAATGGACTATGCAAACAATAAAAATAATAAATCCAGAATACACTCATTAACTGGGGGTGAGGGGGAGTTCTACAGTTTATTGTCAAATAGCAAGATATACATGGGATTCTATTCTGGTGACTCTATCATTAGTCGGTTCTGACATCAAACCCCTTGTTTGAAATGAACAGCTAATGCTCCCTGCGGTGATTTAAGGTCAAGTGAAAGGTCAGGGACAGTGAAGTCAGTGCCATAAAGGCTGTTGAGTGTGTGCAATTCAGTTGTCGCAGGGCACTAGAGGTGAACATTGCCCGGCTTTTCATCCGTTGTCATTCATACCTCAACTTCATTGTCAACCAGGCCATAGCCTGCATATGAAAGAGTTTTGAACTTCTGCAAGAATGATGCCATCAGAAAATGATAATCTACATAATTGTGATTTACATAAAATGTCCCTAAGAACAACCCTACTCAACAATGCGTGTGAGGATTGTCACAACTTGATCATAAGTCAGGGACTCCAAACCTCTCTTCATGAAACTAAGACATTCTTTTCCTCATTCTTTCTCCACACACCCCCATTGTCCTTGAGTAGATTCGGGCTCAGAGAGCCCTGATAGGATGGAGTAGAACTGCCCCATCGGGTTTCCAAGGATGCAAGTCTTTAAGGAAGTAGACGGCCACACCTTTCTTCTGTGGCTTTTCTTTAGTGGCTTTAACCACTGTACCCTCAGGGCTACTTATACACACACACACACACACACACACACACACACACACACATAAACAAAGGTATTGGTGTGTTTGTCAGTGATTTTATAGGCACAAGAGGAAATTTTCCAAATGCAATGTGCTTTTTGTAATATGACGGGTTTGTTGAAATAAATGTCTTGTTAGGTATAATGGAGGTGGAAGAAAAAATTAAAGCACCGAATTCTACCAAGAATCCCCTCAGTATGTGGACAGATACAGTTACATCCAATTAGACTATATATGTAGTATGTGCGTGTGTATCGCCCTGCATGCATTGCTAGACAAAGGAAGCAGGTGTTTCTATCCCTCTGCAGAGATGTTTAAATAGCACGTTTCCACCCCACACTTAGTTCATGTGTCACAAATTCAACCCACTGAGATGCCTTCAGAAACAAGACAAGAGTCTTTGTTTACGCACACTATTCAAACTTAGAAACAGCCACAAATAATTTTAAAAATGAACAGGCAAATGTACACTCCATTCCTCACCCACACGCATACTTAATATTATGAACTACTCACAAATATGGCTTCAAAGAAATGAATCAACTTGCACAAGTGTACAAAGCTACTAAAGACCGGTGGTGTTTCGAACCTGGCTCTACCTGACTACAATATTTGTAAACTTAGCCTCTCTGTGATATCTTCTTTTCCCCCCTGAGTTTTTCACAGTACATTCATATCACGATGGAGCTCTGGTGCTCTAGTGGGCTTTTTCTTGGGTTGATAACCATAAGTTAGCAGTTCAAAACTGCCAGTGAAACAAGAGGCTTTCTACTTCCTTAAAGACTGACAGCCTTGGGAATCCACAGGGGCAGTTCTATTTGGTCCTGTGGGATTGCTATGAGTTGAACTTGATTCCATAACAGGGGTTTCAGTTGTACACTTGTATTGTCCCTTACTTTCGCTGTATGGTGACTACGATGTTATTTAATGACTGAGTTTAGGTGTGAGCAGGAATAAAGCGTCCTCGAGGCAGCTGGGTCTTTTCCTGAGCAGAAACAATCTTCATCGCTCATTTGGGTAACGCCAGCTTGCGGGAAGTCTGCACTGAGAGCTGAGAACATTGCTTTAGCAGGTCTCTGTCGTTGTCTCTCTCAGCTTCCTGGGAACCTCGGGACGATGGATCAAGCCCCTGAGTATTCTTGATCCTCAGACCTCTCCCTCCCTCTCCTACCCGGAAATGAGAAAAACCCCCTCTGACTACAGAGCTGGTGCAGTTTCTAAGACAGAGACCAGAGTGAGGACTTACTTTTTGCCTCAGGAGAGGCCTCTAGTGGTAATTCGTCAAACTTCTAGTGGTAATTCGTCTCATAATTCCTTTTTGTTTGTTTTTTTTAAGACAAAAGTAGACAAAACGAACCCATGATTTGGAAGTCAGAGTACTGGCAATAAGGTCCCTAGGTGGTGATAAACGTTTGTTCTCGACTACGAACCTACAGGTAGGTGGTTCAAACTCACCTGGAGGAGCTGCGGAAGAAAGGCCTGGTGATCTATTTCCATCAAGATTACAGCCAAGAAAACCCAATGGAGCAGCAGCATAAAGGGTCACCATTAGTCAGAAAGCTTTCGACGGCAATGGTGGCTGGAAGAGGGCAGGACACTGACATTTGTTGTTGTTTGGTTCTGTGCAGTTGGTTCCGACTCACAGAGGTCCCACTTATTCAGGGAGCCAGGCTTCTTCCATCTTGAGACGTAGCTATCCCCAACATATGGTTGGCTGTGGGAGAGGGAAGAGACAGGGAGATCGTGCATGGAGGATGGTAAAGATGCCAGCCTTGGGGATGGTGACCCTATTTCCGTTTCCGTTCTTCTGGATAAAAGCAGTTAAATGACTGCCGAGGGGCAAATATATATAGATATATATTTCCAGCTTTTCCATTAGAAAAATTACATGGTTCATAAATGTGACTTCCTTATTGCCTTACCTAGATTCTGCTTAAAAAAAATGATAGGTAACTCATTTGGAGGAGGTAAGATTAACTTTAGAAGCATGGGCAAATAATAAAGATCGAGACATTGGAAAAAGATTTATATAGGGGGCAGAATTTAAGTTGTGCCTTGCAGGATCAAGAGGATTTGGATAGGTGTTATGGGTGGGGCGTGTGGTCCTGGGGCCCCTGTCTCATCATAAATTGATTCAATCCAAACAGCACCAGGCGCTCACCACTACCATACAGCAATGGGTGCACGTGGACATCCTCTACTTCCCAGAAGATTCCTTGAAATTCAAATGAAGTTTAAAAATTGGGACTTGCTTCTATGGTGCCTAGGTCACATCATAATCAGTACTTCTGTGGGTGAAGACTGTAACCAGCTTCTATATGACATCGGAGTTTACTGACCGGTTATACGCACATTTTGTCTTAAGCCTTCCCTGGTCCAATATCTTTGCTAACTACTTCAGCATGCCCTGTCTTCTACAACTCTGCTTTATTTCTCACAAGATTACTTATTAAGGTATTCACTGCACCTCATTACTTAATAAGGACCTTCTAGTTTTGATCTGTGCAACTCCATATGATGATGTGGGACTATGCAAATGAGGCAAATGGGACTCTAATGTGGGGAGTGGCCTGTTTTACCATCCCAGAAATACAGCTAGAATGTTTGTCCTAAGAGATAAGGTTGGTCAGACTTTGTCTCACATACTTCTGAAAGGTTCTCAGGAGAGACCAATCCTTGAAGAACATCATGCTTGGTAAGGTAGAAGGACAGTGAAAAGAGGCAGACCTTTGACAGGATGGAGTGACCCAGTGGGCAAATTCCTGGGCTCAAACATAAGAACAATTTTGAGAATGGCCCAGGACTAGGCCACGTTTCGTTCTGTTGCACATCATTTCCTTTTACACTGTAAGTTAGCACTGACTCAATGGTACCTAACCTGACAAGCTGAAAATTGAGCCATCCCAGAGGAAGCAATGGGGCAGGGTGTCTCATGGCCACCAAGAAAAGAAAAGGCGGGAAGGGAGTGCACCCAGGGTCCATGCACGAGGAGCCTTCTCAACTCAGAAGACAGGAAATGATGACCCCAGAGATGGCAAGAAGCAGCATCAGAGAAAGGACAGCACAGCAGGACCACTAGACTGGCGGGAGATGGTGCCGTGCGTTTCCCAGCTCACAGACTGAGAAAGCCAAGTAGCTTCAGGTAGGGGCCTTACTGGTGGAGTGGGGTGCCTCTGTAAATGTACTAGGAGAGCTTCAAGAGTGTTGTAATACTTGTCTGAGCAAGCAGAAGGCAGCTTGTGCTTCTGCAGGCCAGAGAGACCTGCCTATAAGCACAGTTGAGAAGGGGCTGTCCTGACTGAAGATCTGTACCCTGAGCATTCCTGAATCTGAACTGTAACCTGTTTCATTCCCCCCACCCCCACCCCCAAAATAGGAGTAGTGCCTATGAGTTCTATATGGTCATTACAACCCATTACTGAACCCAGCAGAAGAGAAGAGAGTGTCGTGGGGAACTGGGAAAAAGTTTGGGGGGTAGAGGAATGTGTGTCCTCCATTTCATAGGAATCAATGCTTGGTCATTGATGGAGATATTGACTCTCCTTCCCCCTTGGGAAGTTCGAGGAGGTCAGATGATATTTCCACCACAACATTTCTACATTTCCATATTACACTCTGCTCGTTGAAAGCAGATCATTGCTTGTCCCTCTGTTCATTATACCTTTGGAAAGTGTGATAGTTTTTGTTGTTGTTGTTTTTAAACTATTTTGGTTCCTTGGGTCTTGGGAACATTTACCGCTATAGTTTGTTTTCCCTGAAGTTGTTTCTCCCCAGACATCTACACAAGAGCAGCAGAGCATCAGCAGCATGCATTTGAATCTCCCTTTCATCTTCACTACGAGTCCGTGAAGGAGCAAGGGGCTAAACTGCAATGTTCAGCATGATGAATCTACACTCATTTCTGAGAGACGAGGGGCACAGCTAAGTTTTACAAAATGATGGATGCTTCCCACCCTGCCTCTTGCCTGCTGCCATCAGTTATCCTCAATTTGCTGCATATTTTGTGCACCGATACATTATTCATCCAGTGCTCGCACACGTGTGCTGGTTGAGACTATGTGTGCACTCCAGATTGTCCTCACATTTTAATATTCTCTCTCTCAAGACCCAAGATATTTGGGGAAATGTAATCGTGTTTTGGGATGTCCTTTGCCAAGTTGGAAACTTACACGAAGACATCATAGTAGAATATCATGCCAATGCCGAGAGAGGCCAATTGGTGTACCTCCAGGAAGCATCTCTCAGTGAAGGATTTTTAATCTAGGTTATGTTGGCATGCTGAGTGATGACTGTGTTGATGATCAGTTGAATGAAGGACAAATGGACTAAACTAATTTCTTACTTTCTTATCTAAAACAGGATTTGTTTGAGGATAGGAATATTTTTCAGAGTTCCTTAATCTTCAAATTATTACACTGTGAGGCATCTTGACAAAACACAGAAAACAAATGCCAAACAGCAACATTTTCCCAGCTAAATCTCCAAGTTATCTTACTGGAGGCCTTTGTCCTGCGTGCTGGGGCTGGGTTCTGAGAATCAGGTTTATCTGGAGGGGAGGCTCTTCCATTATGAAGGGCAAGGACAAGACACTTCCGGAAGGGGCTGAGTGAATAGAAGGGAGAGTGGCTAAATGGAGGATATTTCATGGCTTTCCAAACAAATCAAAACTGGAAGCCAAGCAGGTGGGGCTAATAACGAACCTCGGCATGTAGGAGTCCATGGCTGGTGTAGATGGTTAATTCACCCCAATGCTAATCCAAAGATTAGAAATCCCAGTCTACTGTGAGGTTCCTCAGCAGCAGGGTCTGGTGCCCTACGTCAGGGAAAAAAAACAAACACCCCTTTGAAAGCCCCATGGAACACGGCACCCACGGGATCACCTTGAGTTAGAGTCGACTTGACAGTGACTGGTTTTCTTTTTTGTTGTTGTTGTCAATGAAGCCAGGTGGTCTTGTGGGACCCTTAATAGAGCACGCTTTTCCTCTTTCGATTCGGTTCGGTGCTGACACTGCTCAGGGCAAGGTTCTTCTGAAAAACACAGCTCTCGTCATCCCTCTTTACAGGCATGAGAAGTAAATATACCGTCCAAGACACTTGAAATCACGCCTGCAAGATTCTGCACTGACCCAAGGTTCCCTGGGTCTCAATAGTTCTGCTGGGCCATCTCTTTGCCAGGTAGTTAGACAGGGACAAGGGTTGTCCCTCCCAAGCCTGCCCGGCCCCCTACAGGTGGTTAGGAAAGGAAAATCAGGCAAGCATTAACCACCCATGACGATTTTAACTGGGCAAACTCCAATTCAGGCTCTCCCCAGCCCCCTACCCCAGCCAGGTGAGTGTTATACCTGGATGGCCCAAACTAGGCCCAGGTGGGCTTGATTCAGCTAATGGGGTCAACCAATACCTTCAACCATGCCTACCGGCCAAAATACCAGCCAAAAATACCTTGGCCGCAGGAAGTCCGGTCTCTTTTTATTCTGCTCCTGGTCAGAGGCAGGTGGAGGTAGGCAGCACCCACTCCAGGCCTGCTAGGGAGGCACATGAGCCCCCCAGGGGCAATTTAGGGCCCACCGCCTCTCTTCTCACTTGCTCTTGGATCCCCGCTCCAGGTCAGAGGCAGGTCGGGGAGGACGCTCTTCTCTCTTTTGACCTTGCTCCTGTGCCCGCTCGGCCCTGCCGCCGTCTCTGGCCTTAGGCCCCAGGTGTGGGTGCGCAGTCCCACAAGGTTGCCAGTATTCAGTTGTGGGCCCCAGCGTGGCTTCCATGCAGTTTGGCACCCTTCTCTGAAATAGCAAGTACTCTTTTGAGACTATATAACCTGAAACTTCTCCCATCCTCCATAAAAACCCACTTGAATTACAAACCAGGCTTCGACACGAATTCTTTCT
Source organism: Echinops telfairi (assembly GCF_000313985.2). Taxonomy (NCBI): domain Eukaryota; kingdom Metazoa; phylum Chordata; class Mammalia; order Afrosoricida; family Tenrecidae; genus Echinops; species Echinops telfairi. Next base: position 20,160,927 of record NW_022103968.1, read on the forward strand.
CGTGTGAAGCCGAGAACCGAGGTATTGCCCACTTGAAAAATCTCTCATCATCATTGCTGTCCTTGGACAAAGGCTGGTTCGTTCCAACACTGTTGCTGCCAAATGCCCCTGCACCCCTGGCAGGCCCTTCTCGGAGTTGGTGAGAAGCCCAGTCATTTCAGAAAGCAGATGAGTTTCTGAAATTAGTTTGGGATCCACATCCCTCTCTGGATCAGCCCAGTGTGGTCTGGACAATGAATTGACTGCTGTCAAAGACAAGGCCAGGAGCAACACAGAGGTGAGGATTGGACAGGCATGGGAAGAAGCGAGGAAGGGGAGGAGAACGAATATTTTCTGAAGTTGAAAAATTGTGTCAGAGGGTTGATAATGATGCCAACGATACTCACTAATAATGGTAACTGTCGCCTCTCTCTTTGTATTTACTCATTTATTTAATATTCAAAATGGCTCTACCAACTAGAGCGTATTATGAACCCATTCAACAGACGTGAAAAAATGAGCACAAAGAGGTTAAACGTTGCCCAAGAAGCCCACCCCACGCCCTCCCCTCCCCCCAAAACCTAGTTAAGTAGCAAGGAAGGCAAAATCGAGTAGCCTAAAGCCTAGGTTCAAAAGTGCGGTGTTGTTAACAAGTCATGTTGATGTCCATCCTGAGTCATGGAGACCCCCCCCCCCGTCAGAGAAAAATGGGGCGCCATGAGCGGTTCAAGGCTGTGACCTTTAGAAAGTGCACAGCCAGTTCCATCTTTCAAGGCACCCCTAAATGGGTTTCAACTGCTAAGCTTTCAGTCAGGAAGGCTTAAACACTTAGGCCACCCAGGGACTCCTGAAGTTCAGTGGCTTTGGTGAATAGGAGCAATGAGCCTTGGTAATCTCACGGATAGTTTCTCCAATCGTCCTTGGGAACTTCCCTAGGGATCCTGTGCAGGTGACTGCATAAAGGCATTATATCTGACAGATAAAGGGCGTTCCGATGCATCCATCACTTTACGCGCTCCTAATTCTGAGATATCACTGAATGACTTTCTCCACCAGTTCAATACGAAACATTTCAAAACATGGACTATTCTACCCTCCAGCTTAGCCAGAAGGGCTGTGGATTTCAGATTTCTTTTCTCTCCTGAACGTGCCATATATTTCTCACTTTTGCTGGAAATATAGTATAAGAATGTGTCCCCATCTTCCTTGCCCCATCCCCTTTTAAAACAGTTCTGATTGCGAATTGGATGAAAATTCACAGAGCTAAAGGGTTTTCCATTCAACGTGGCAGGCGCATTTTGTTTATTGCTATTTGTTGCAATGCAGTCCCCACACCGTAACCACATGCAGCCTACTCCCTCACTCGATTTCAATCACTCCATGTCCATTCCTCCTCCTCTCCCACCCGTATCCTGCCTTCTGAACTTCAACCATGGGCAAGCGTTGTCCTTTTGATCTCAAGTAGTTGATTATTCTGAGACATGCATAGTCTCCCTACTGTTATTGCTCGTTATTGGAGACCTCTCTCATTCTCTGAGACTTCAGATGCAGGGTGAGTTTCTTTCCAGACCTGAAGCATGCCTGTGGGCCGTAGTCTCAGGAGAAAGTTCCACTACTGTCTATCTGACCAGTGAACTCGGTCTTTTTTTTATGATGTTGAGTTTTAGTCCACATTTGTTTCCCCACTCTTTGTAGGGCGCTCTATTGTAATCCCTTCCAGAGAGTTGTGCAATGACAGCCAGGCACCGTCTACTTCTTTTGGTCCTTTAGTCTCTAGGAGTCATTTTACCCCACGAGGGGTCCTCAGTTGCACCTTTGAAGTCCACCCAGAAGCTGTCATGACCCCAGTCAGGATTCACAGAGGAGAACGCAGAACTTTGTCTTGGTGAGCTAAGCTATGCCGATTGGCCTTGCTGCTGTCCCCCAGGCCTGGAGACCCAGTGACACGTTCCCTTCAAGTGCTTGCTTAGGGCAGAGACATGTACGTGCTTTGGCTTCCTATTTGCTCTCCTAGAACCTTGTCCATGTTTACAGCATATACCTGTAAATTGGTAGAAATATCATCTGGCAAACCTATATAGAGTGATGAGTGTTTATAGACCCTGCTATTTACTCCGACCTGTTCACCTCACCTGTCTATGGATCCATGTGTAGGTGATTTTGGGCTACTTCTGGAAATGCAGGGCTGTATCCATCATGGCGTTTCTTTTTGGTGTCTTCTTTTTCTTTAGTGGTATTGGGCTGGTACCCCTGTATTATCTATCATTTTCCACCCAAATTACTACGGGTTTATTATCTATGCGGTCATTGTGAGTCAACCTGGACTTGATGGCACTTTGGCTTAAAAAAAAAAAAGTTCATTATATTAGTGATTTTCCCACCTCTCCCTTCCCATCCCTGATACCCATCAAAGAAAAATACTTTTTCTATATGCAACCCTTTCTTTGACTTTTTATAAGGGTGGACTCAGGTAGCATTTTGCTGTTTTGCGACTGACTTGTTACACTCAGCATAATGGCCTCCACCTATGCAACCCTTTGAAGGACTCATTTGGTGACAGCTCATGCTTACCTCTGCCTCAGCTTCTATTCTTCTGGAAGGATAGGAGTTAGGATTTTGAAACTCAGGTGACAAGTTGCTCCGTTATTTTTTCTCAAAACTTGAAATCTCATGGTAGCTCCGTCATGTCTTAGTTCCTTTCTAGGTTGAATCTCCCAACTTTAAATTTAATCCCCTGACATTTTTATAGATTGCATGTCAGCATGAGATGTGGCAATAATGGTGCCGTCCAATAAATCTGATGAGCATTTTCAAATTTCACAGTGCCAGCACTGGAAATTTTGGTTGATTGCAAAATGATTTATTCTCACAGGTCCCAGCATTAGAGAAATTCAAGTTTTCATATATTAACAAATAATTAATCATGGGTCTTATATATCCTTAAATCCTCACAAATAGTTTTACACAGCAGAGATAGAATACCTGTGGACTCTAGCTCAGTGAATCACTACACCTGGCTGACAGTTTTCTATTTTACTCAGAAAGCAGGATGTAGGTTGGTCACTGTCACAGAGTGTTTATCAGGAATAGTGGGCTTATTTTCACATAATAAAGTCATTGGAGAGAGTCCAAGATTTGAAAGAACTATGGGTCCAATATCTAGGAAGAGGAGGAAGATCCAGAGAAATTAGTCAGGGATTTGAGGCTTTCTTCTTTGTGGTGAATATCAGATCTTCAAGCCGGGACTGAGATACTGAGCAGCTGATCAGAGCTTCCTACAAATGCTCCAGACTTGCTGGACCTAGATGAGTGGCCAGGAGAAGGAGCTTTGATACAACCTTGTCTTTGGAACCACAAAAGGCTGTCCTTTGGGAGCAAGCCTGAACAACAATAGACCAGCATTCGCAGACACTTAGGTTTGGGTTGCCTTAACCCTTATTCCCATGGTCTTCCAGCTCACTCTGACTCCTCATGACCCAACAGAACAGAGGAGAGCTGCCCCTGTGGGTTCTGAGGCTGTATGTCTCTCCAAGAGCAGGAAGCCTCATCTTTCTCCTGCCGAATGGCTGGTAGATTCGAACACCAGACCTTCTGGCAGTAGGGCAACAGCATGGCCCTTCGTGTATCCTGAATGCAGACAACTAGCCTCCAGAGCTATGATCCAATAATCTTTTCTTACCATCCGTCTTATAGCATTTGACTATGAGGCCCTTAATAACTTAGAAAGGCCCATTACACGGATGGGCAGAGAGAAGAGAGAAAGAGAAAAGAGAAGTGGAGGGCAGGGGAAGGGAAAAGGTCGAAGGAGGGAGGAAGAAAGCAAGGAAGATAGAAGAGAGAGCTAATGTTTGGAATCTGGCATGGTTACTAAGAATACAGCATGAATTTTTTGCTTTCATTTTAAGAGCAGTGGAAGTCATGAGCGTAGTTTAAAAGACAGAGTGATGATGAGATTGGATTTATTTTAATAGCTTCCTTCTGGCTGTTGTGTTGCCAGTGCACTGAAGGAGGGTCAAGAGATGAAGCAGGGAGCCCAGGCAGCCAGTGAAGCAGGGCACCCAGTGAGACCTCCCTCCCAGCACTTTAGAAGGTGATTTACATGGAGCTGAGGGGTCCTGTGACTCTGCTCACCCCTGCCACCAATCCAGGTCTGTCAGTCCTGTGAGTGCTGTCTAGGCTGAAGTCACAGAGCCTTCCCTCCCCTAATCAGTTGTCGGACAATCATTTACCTCTGGAAAGAATTTTTTTCAGCTAGATGGCTGCTTAGCTGAGAAGCAACAAAGGCCACATGGAAGAAGCACACCAACCTGTGTGATCATCCACATGGAAGAAGCACACCAGCCTGTGTGATCACGAAATGTCGAAGGGATCAGGTATCAAGCATCTAAGACCCAGAACAAAATCATACCCAATGTGAATGGGTTAGGGGGCAGTGCGGAGTTGAGACCCAAAGCTCATCTGTAGACAATTGGACATCCCCTCACAGAAGAGTCACAAGGAAGAGATGAGCCAGTCCAGGTGCAGTATAGCACTGATGAAACACACAACTTTCCTCTACTTCTTTAACGCTTCCTTCCCCTCACTATCATGACCTCAATTCTACCTTAAAAATAGAATTAGACCACAACATGCACACTGCTACAGATAAGAACCCACAGCACAGGGAATCCCTCAGGGCCAACAATGAGAATAGAGATACCAGGAGGCCAAGGAGAAGGTTGGGGGAGAAAGGGGCAATTGATCACAAGGATCAATATATACCCCCCTCCCAGGGGGATGACCAACAGAAAAAGCGGGTAAAGGGTGACAGGGGACAATGTCAGATATGAAAATAACTTATCAAGGGTTCAGGAGGGAGGGAGGGTGGGGGAGAGGGGGAAATGAGGAGCTGATATGAAGAGCTCAAGTCAAAAGGAAATGCCTTGAAACTGATGATGGCAGCATGTGTACCAATGTGCTTGACACAATGGATGAATGGATGGATTGTGATAAGAGATGTAAGAGCCCCTCCAAAAAAGTATTTAATAAAAAAAGAATATTTTTTTCAAAGTACATATCCTCTTTCATATTAAAAATAGAGACAGAATTGAAAAGCAAAACATATGTGTATGAGCAAAGGAATAAACAAAAAAGACAGTAAAAATCTATCAGCCTAAAAATAATCACCTCAAATCCAAGGCATGAAAATGCTGGCTGGCTCTTATAATGCGTTTTCTATCAGGCAAATCATGTTAAAAGTAAAAATTAGAGAAGGCCGCACATAGTTTTTAGCCACATGAATTTATTTTCTCTCTCAGAGCACAGAACAAGTGTCACCTCAACCTTCGTCTAACGTGGAAGCATTAGCCAGGCCAACCTCCCGGTGCAATCTGCCACGTGAGCAGCCCTCTCCTGTGCCTGAGATGGGTCACCTAGGCTGCCAGTACTTAATAGCAGCCACGATGGAGCTAATTCTGTATCTCTGTTCTGATTGCTAGAAAATTGGTGGTTGCCATTCAAAGAAAATGGATTTCTAGCTTGTATTTTTGCCCTCCCTGCTATGGAGCTCTAAGACTATTGTCAAAAAACAAAACAAAAACGTTGCAGTTACACTCAATAATGGATGTAGGAAGACTGTTCCAGAATCATATTTCTCCCTGATAGTTTTCGTTCTTTATTATCAGCTTATTGGCTTGTGCGTGTGCGTATGTGTGTGTAAACTTCAAAAAGCTCGTGGAAAATTTCATTATCACTTAATTCCATTTTTTTCTACCAAAGTTTGAAGTTCCCTCATGTACGTATTTTCAGAGGAGCCCTGGTGGGGTAGTGGGTTGCATATTGTACTGCTAACCACAAGTTTGGCAATTCAAAATCATCAGCGCTTCCTTGGAAGAAAAAGAAGACTTTTGCTCCCATGAAAATGTACAGCCTTGGAGATCCATAGGGTCAACTCCTCTCTGCCCTAGCGTTAGTAGGAGTCAGAACGGACTCGATGACAGTGGGTTTGATTTTGAGTGATTATCTATCATCTATCTTTAAATATAAACTCTGATTGAGTAACTTGAGTAATTTTAAAGAACTAACCACACTTTCTTCTGTGTATCTTTATCGTCAACCCTGTTTATCATGCTCCTTCATTCATTCACTGACTACTGAAATACGATCATGAGCGGGTGCTGTGGATGTTAAGCATCTGTTAGTGAACACGTCTTGTCCACATGGAGCGTTTGCTTTAGGACACATGCAGGGTCATGCAGGTAATATTCTGCATCGAGCTGAACTCAGGACAGGGCACAGAGCAGAGGCCAACCCTGAGGCTCTATTCTAAAGTGCAAATCAAAGGTGAATGTTGTTGGTGGTGCCCTTTGGATTTGGCATGGATTTAGGTCTTTCTAGGACCTGGCATCTGAATTCTGTCTGTGGGTCTTTGATATGTGTAGTGTATAATATAGTGCCCTTTCCTGATTCCTACTTCAGAACAGATGTTATAATTCTTTCACTTGTCAGGAGCTTATGTGGCTGTCTGCTCCTACAAAGATCACAGCCTTGGGAATCCAATTCAGGAAATTTTACTACTTTCTATAGGATCATTGCCAAGTCAGGAAGCAGCTGATGGGTTTGAACCACCAACTTTTGGGTTAGCAGCCTAATGCTTTAATTACCAGTGCTCCTGTGTGTGTGGGGGTGAGTGTGTTTAAAGAGATATAGATGTCAGATAAATAAATATTGCCACCCGAACAAAAGCAAACTACTTCTATCATGCTGATTTCAACTCGCAGTGACCCAATCTGGAGTTTCCAAGACTCTAACTCTTTATGGGAACAGACTCATTTTTCTCCTACAGAGTGGCTAGTGGATTTGAACTCCTGACCTTTGGGTTAGCAGTCAAACTCTTAACCCACAGTGCCACTAAGAGTCCATTGATGGTGCCACAGTTATGTTTTTTAAATCGTTTTATTAGGGGCTCATACAACTCTATCACAGTCCATACATACATCAATTGTGTAAAGCACATTTGTACATTCATTGCCCTCATCATTCTCAAAACATTTGCTCTCCACTTAAGC
>NW_022103968.1:20169201-20191853 GCF_000313985.2 Echinops telfairi
GAGATAATAACATGCACAAAAACAAGACAGAGCAAAACCAAGCAACAACATACAACAAAATAACAACAACAACAAACCAATGACAAAAAAACCAAAACACAAGAAAGAAAAGCTTGTAGTTGGTTCAAGGATCATTTGTTGGGTGCCACAGTTATTAATGCTGCATAGTAAATGAATAAATTGATATTCTTGATCAAGGATGTGATGAACGAACATTCATTTGGACTGCACATTAAAACCACCTGGCTCTAATTTAAAAAGAAAAATAATAATGTCAGTATCAGAGTTCAGGTTTTTGGTTTCATTAGTTTGTGGGTGGCCCAAGCAAACAGTTATTTTGTTTGTTTGTGTGCTTTTCATTCAAACACCCTTGGTAACTTTCCTGGACAGGAAATTTTATATTATAAAATATTATAAAATGATTGATAATATCCATTACTACATAGCTATCAGGGTTGACAACCACTGGCCTGATGAGTATCCACCCTGCCCAGCGTTCTCTTTTTGACCCACCTGTAGCAGCTCTATGATCGCTGAGAAGGCAAAGGCTGAAATAGCCTTTCTCGTTCCTTACATCAACCCTCTTTCTTCTTCCATTGAACTATGCAGAAAGCAGTTTTTCAGGAAGAGGGAATGACGGACAAAGGAAACTAGACACTCAGGTGCAGAAATGAGCTCTTTGTCATCGATTCTTAGTGCCCCTGCCGTAATTTGAGGATGTTGGAAACTATTGACCTTCTATGGAATTATTCTTTTGAAAGATAAATGTAGGAAGTTCTGTAGGAGAAAGAGAAGACATCGGCTCTTAGGTTTTAAATGAATCTCAGAATCACATTGCAAAGGGAGTGTTTATAATGTAGCTAACAGACCAAGCCCCATGCTCAGGGATTGGGACAGTGTAGTACGTAGTACATGGTGAGACCTAAGATAGTACATGTTCATTCTGTTCCTTGGTGGGTGATGCTGCAACACATGGCTCTGAGAAACACTGCACTGGGCACTTCAGTAAACTCAGATGCACCCAGCAGTGGGTCCTCTGCAGGAGGCTCCGTGAAAATTATGGTTTTTAAAACAAATAGCAAAATGATTATAAAGGAGAGGAAAGAGACCTATCAGAGAAGACCTGGCATATGGAAAGTTATGAAGGTTATTTGCCTCATTCTTGGCTTTAGAATCAGAGCTGTAGCCTGGAAAACACCTCAAAGGAGGTTAGCTAAAGCAGGTCCTTCCCTTATTACCTGGGGCAATGGAAAGCCTGGTGAACCTGGTGGCACAGTGTTTAAGTACTCAGTTGCTAACTGAAAGGTCGATGGTTCAAACCTACTAATTGTTCCAAATGACCACAGCCTTAGAAACTCTATGAGGCAGTTCCACTCTGTCCTACAGGGTCACTATGAATTGGAATCAACTTGAGGGCAATGGGTTTTTGGTTTTTACTCTGATTAATTCTGGGCAGGATCCACTCAATCTATGGTGACTGTGGCTATTTGGAACCGAGGTCATGATGTGAGAAATAATTTGGGGGTTTAAAGTGCCATAAGCTCAATTAAGATTTGTAGTACTTTTGTCTCTTCAGCAATCATGCAGAGTTTCTATGATTTCTGATTCTAGGAGATTCTGTATCATTTTTGGTTTTATTTGGAATTTTCTTCTGTTTAAATCGCATGTTTAACATGTACTCATTATTTTAGCATGCGCTTAATACAAACTTTTTTTTGGCTCTTATTAATCTCTTGGAATATTATACCACTTGCCATCCTTCTCTCAACTTCAATGAAAATTCCAAATGCAGAATTGGATTATTACCTGTTACAAGACCATTCTTCCGTAACTTGATAAATCACCTAGGCAGAAATTATTTGTCAAACATACAAAGTATTTGATTCAAATTAACTTTGTGGGGAGAATTTATTGGTTAGCTGTTACTAAATACTTTATTATTCTCTCATCTTTTTGAAATATAATTCAAAACACAACCAACAGTAATATTTTTAAAAAATTATCTATATCTAGGATTAATATATTGGAGGAAAATATAATCACAGGAGGAAAATATAATTATGCCAGGTCATAAAAACCATTATGGTGATTTCAATTGCCAAGTGGTTACTGGTGTATTTCATGATATATATACCACTTGATATACTTTTTAATATAAATATAAATTTAAAACTAATTGAACCATTTAGGAAAACTTGGCAAAGACACATCGAATCTCTGTATTATTTCTTACAAATGCATGTAAATCTCTAATGATCACAAAATAAAAAGGTTTTAAAAATGATTGATAATATCCATTACTATATAGCTAGCCCTACTCCTCTAGATCTCTCTCTTCTGTGGGATGGAGGAAAATAATAATAATCTCACATATACATGGACTTGACAGAGTCTTTAGTTTACTCTGAGCTCCTGCCTCAATTTCAATGTCTCAGGAGCCACTGCATCTCTTAGATCATCTCCGAAATGCTTCATTAATCAAAGGAAAATATACTACCTGTTACTTGAAAATGAAGGGCCACAGATATGTCCCATTGAAGTAGTTGATGGTTTCAATGTTGCCTCTGCCTTAAGGCTAGTGGGTTGGCTTTTGATCGGTATCTCAGAAAATAGAGGGCGTGCAATCATTTAGTGGGTTCAGAGTGCAGAATCATAGGTGATATTTTTGGAATGGGTATCTTAGTCATACAGCTTCCTTTCTCGGTGACTATGCACATGTGTCTGGACTTGACTTCAGTTATTCCATGTAAAACAAAGCCACCAATATTATTGCCTGCTTTCTGGGTTTCCTCGGAGGACTGAGCTGGTGAGTGAATACACAGGGCTGACATTCAGTGAGCTCTTTGTATGGGGAACTGGGGCAAAGACTTCTTATTTGGTATAATGCTTCCACCTCAAGACATGTAGTCAAGAGAAAGATGGAGTTGACCTTGACTTTTATCAACCCCCTTCATCTTCAGGATCTGCCTTATCTAGTTCCCGAGTCAACCTGACCAGAACATCAGCAATTCCAGCTTCCTAGGACTGAAGTCAAAACAGAGTCTTCCTGTTATAGATCTGGAAAAATGAGGAAAAAGTCCTTTGAAAATAATAAGACTTTGAGTAATATTTAAAAGAGTTCCATGAGTGGTTGTTGCATATTGCTTAGGTGAGTGTTGGTCAACATATCTTCTTGATGAAGACCAATGCCAAATGTTGTATCAGATTTCATGGAGTGCTACCTCTGTATCTTCTGAACAATTTTTCTCTTAATATTATGGACATCATAACTCTAATAAAGGGTCACATTTCCCCTTTTTCTTTGGCTCTTATGCAGCTCTCAATTCCTTTGTAGCCTACCACTAGCAAGGAAAAATATTTGTAACTTGTGTTTTGAATACAGATTAAGTTAGAGCATAGGTTCCCACAATGATTAGGTCTGCTGCCCCTGTTTGAGGGGGCGGGGATACTCATCATCCTCCAACCTGGAATTAAAACTTTTGAATGATAGCCCATAATCCAGGCTAAAGTGTACGTACCTGCCTTGGCAGCCTACCTAGACCGCTCAAGCCTCCCCACTCAGGGACAGTATCACCTATTTTAGGAAATACTGAGGCGCTGGGGCTTGGGTTTTGCATGAGGGAAATTAATGTGTAGAATAGTTGAGATGATTCTATCAATATATGCAAACACAAAACACACACCCTGATACCTAGAGATTTTTTTCAGTGAATGTAAACTTGGATTCTTTATTTGTGATGTATTAGTGGATTTAAATATTGAAATGGCTCACTGTTACCCTTCCAAAAGATCTGGGAACATTAGATATGAACATTAAATCAGACATAGGTCTCCAGTAAGGGGTTTGGAATAAGGTAGCAGTTAAGCCCAGCAAGCTCTTCCCTCCTGCTAAGAACACTAGTGTGGAAATGAAGTTCTCCGTTCCAAACAAACTCACCTTGTTTGCCGTTGAGGTGATCCTCACTCAAGGCGAGTGAGCTCCATGTGTGCAGAGTAGAATTTAGTCGCTAGCCAGGTCTGTCTTCTGAAGCACCCTTAGGTGGGTTTGAACTGCCAACCTTTCGGGTAGTAGTTAAGCAGTGAGTTGCTTGTGCCACCGAGGTGCTCATTTAAACTCAACACTCTCACTGCTGCGGAGTCCATTCCGACTCATAGTGACCCTACAGAGCAGAGTAGAACGGCCAGTGTAGGTTTCCAAGATTGTAAATCTGTATGAGTCAAAATCCTCATCTTTCTCCCACAGTGTGGCGGGTTCTGAACTGATGCTCTTAATGGGAGAAGCCCGACACACAATGCACTATGTCATCAGGGTTTAGGTAGGGATAAAATAAGACAGAATTTGAAATCTTACAGGAAGTCGCCCAAGGGTTAATATGCTCTCGAAACAAACCCTTTGTCACTTCTAGAGCTTCAATACTAAATCAATCACTTCCTGTTAAATGGAAATTGAAGAGCTTGTAAACACATCCCAATTGGATTCAGGCTAGAGACAATCTTTCATCTGTTTAAAGAGCTCAGAATAGTGTCAATCAATTGACACAATTGAGGCAGACAAGCACTTAATTTGTATTTTTAAAAGCCTCATTGCATTTACTTTCACTTTTCTTCCTTTCTGCTTAACGCCTCTATTTTTATAACAGTTCTGTTTGGACCTTATCCACAATGATCAAGGTCTTATTTAGAGTAAAAAAATGAAAAAATGATCGCTTTTCTAGTAAAATACATATATGAAAGCTCATTGATAGGGGTGTACCCAAACAAGGAGGTACTTTCTAATGAGCTCTTTTCAGTCCTTCACATTGCATAATTAAAGCTCATTTAGTCCAATTCACTAAAGAACGGTCTTCTTTATATTTTAAAGTATCATTTAAGGTGGTTTTAAGTTTGACATACTTCTAATCATCCCTTCTTAAAAAACGAGCTTTCGTGATTAAAGAGGAACAGATGAGATTCGCCTGGTAGCGGGTTTGTTGTGGTTTCGTTGTTGTTTTGTTTATTTATTTATTGGTTTGGGTACTCCTCATATTTATTACCTGATGTTCTCTTATACCAGAGCCCTGTGGCTTGGCAGGCGCCGCCTTCCGACGCTCGGAGATGGGCAGCATGTAGGGTGCTGAGGGATGGAACAGCTAGAGAAGGTAAGCATGGAGGGCATTTCTCCAAATCTACCCCAAGCCAAGACCAGGGAGCTTGGCTCCTCAACTTTCCTTTTTCTACAGAACTCTCAGACTTCAGTTCCACAAGCCACTTACTGTGCTCTTTGGGGATACAAATGGATGAGTTAGACATCTGATAACTGAGCTGTTTCCTATCCTCTCTGGTCAAGGCAGGAGCACAGGTGCTGGGGAAGGGAGGTGCTCCAATTGCCTAAGAGCACCCACCCCTTGAGCTGTCCGCTGACCGTTCTCACCCCCTCTGGCCGATGGGTCACTTTTGGGCAGCTCAATGTGTGATCAGACCTGTCCCCACAGTGAATCGAATTGACCTTTGAATACTTCTTTTTAAAATCTTTCTAGTCTGCCTGGATTCTCACCAGCATACCTCTCCTTGCATTTCGGAGTGTGTGGCCTTAGGCGGCCAGCTTTGTGGTTCTCACTGAGAGAAATATTGTTCTTACAGGGGATCCGAAGACTGAGGTATTTATGTTCCATTTGCCAGGGCAGTCAAAAATTATTGCTATAAATCGCAAAAACATTTATTAAGCAAAGATATCAAAATGTCAAGCTATTCTTTCTTGATCTGCCCTCCATCTAGGTCTGTACACCATGGAAGGTGGGATTTTCACCCCTCTCACCTTTCCTCCAAGAAATTTGTCTTCAAGTGACATCCTGTCAAAATGACAGCTTGGGCATCTTGGAAGAACTCAAATTGTGTTCCTTTTAAATATTCACTGAGTTTGGGGAACAAATCCCAGGGCAAGATCAGGATGGTACAGGGTGGGGGGGGTGTGAAGGTTCCCAACAAAGTTCTTATGGGATGGCCTTCGCTACCATTGAACCATGAGCAGGTGCACTGCTGTGATAGAAAATATAAAATCTTCCATGGAACTTCCCTGTCCTTTTCCTCACGGCGCACATGCAATGACTCTGAGGTTGCCACCTGTCCAAAGCCTAATATTGCCGGGAAGTGCTGGGCCTGCCTCCTGCCATTTGCACTGTGCTCTTGAATCTGCTCTGGGAACTGATGGGAAGAGACACCGACAGATTTTCAGGCGGACACAGGAAGCACGTGCTGAGGAATCTAGACACATGCCTAGCCTTTTCTTTTTGAAACCTCTGGATAACAGAGAACCCTTTATCTATATGTATCAATATAAATTAATGTGTAAAAAGTTATAAGTGACCAAACGATATTCTAATCAGCCTTTTAAACCAGCATAGTTGAGTAATTGGGCAAGAGGGTGGAGCCCTCCGTTTGCATATTTTCCTGACCTGTAGCCTTACCCACCTTCTCTTTAGCATGAGGGCTGTAATTTATAAATGTTGCTCCTTTCTCAGGTGGGCTGGGAGGCCATTAATCATGGCCATCCTGGGTTGTCCTGATCTTCAAAGGTCAGAGTTGACAATTTAATATAGCATCTGGGCATCTCTATTCATTTGTCTTTTTAGTATTATTTTACAGCAATTGCATTCCTGGGAGAAAGGGGCATGGGTTAACAAAGCCCTCTAAGTAACAAATGGCCGTAGCACTTCCTTTAGAGTCATGTAGCTTCCGCCTCTATTCAGACAGTGAGAAAGCAGGACACATGCACCGATAAAGACACCGAATGGAGCGTTACCTGATAAAGGAGGCCAATCCTGTGCCTTCTCCCCACCCCAAGCCGCAGCTGTCAAGTTGACTTGAACTCTAAGAACGAGAGCCACCCTATGGAATGGAGTGCAGCTGTCCCTTGGGGCTTCTGAAACGGTCATTCTTTATGACAGCCGACTACGTCTTCTTCCCATGGAGCCTCTGGTCAAGCTGTAACCACTGCGCCTCCAGGGGCCCTTGAGAAAGGAAGAAGGTGATTGAAAAAGATCTGGCTTCGAAGTTTACAGTAGGGCTGAGATTTGTGGGGATATTTTAAAAAAGCATTACATGTAGATCATTGTGATCGGTTCCCTCTTTCTCCCTCACCTTCCCCTTCCCCTCCTGGTATCTCTACTCTCTATTGGTCCTGAGGGGTTTATCTGTCCTGGATTCCCTGTGTTTCCAGCTCTGATCTGTACCAGTGTACCTCCTCTGGTCTAGCCAGATGTGTAAGGTAGAATTGGGATCATGATAGTGGGGGAGGGGTGGGGGGGAGGAAGCATTTGAGAACTAGAGGAAAGTTGTATGTTTCATCGGTGTCATACTGCACCCTGACTGGCTTGTTTCCTCCCCACAACCCTTCAGTTAGGGGGTGTCCATTTGACTACAGATTGGCTTTGGGTCCCCAATCTGCACTCACCCTCATTCACAATGATATGATTTTTTGTTCTTTGATGCCTGATACTTGATCTCATTGACACCTCATGATCACACAGACTGGTGTGCTTCATCCATGTAGGCTTTGTTGCTTCTCAGCTAGATGGCCACTTGTTTACCTTCAAGCCATTAGACCCCAGATACTATATCTCTTGATAACCAGGCACCATCAGCTTTCTTCACCACATGTGCTTATGCACCCACTTTGTCTTCAGCAATTATGTTGGGAAGGTGAGCATCATGGAATGCCAGTTTAATAGAACAAAGTGTTCTTGCAATGAGGGAGTACTTGAGTAGAGGTCCAATGTCCATCTGCTACCTTAATACTAAACATATACATATATGCACATAGATCTATTTCCCCATCATCATATATATATTTGCATATGTACATGACTGTATTTAGAGCTCTATAAATGCCCTGTGCCTCTTAGTTCTTTCTTCTATTTTCTTTTACTTTCCTTATGTCCCACTATCATGTTCAGCCTTCATTTGGATTTCAGTAATTCCTCTCAGTTACATTGCCCTTGATCAAGCCCTACCAGGCCTCCTACACCCTCCTCGCCATTGATTTTTGATCACTTGTTGTTTCCTTGTCCCTGGGTTTGTAAACACCCACTTCCTCCCCCCCACCCCCATCCTCCCCCACCCCTCAGTCACACACACACCTGGAACCACCGGTCCAGTTGTTTTCTCCTCCAGATTGTTTGCAGGGATAATTTTAGCGAAGTAAATTTTCAGGATCTTTTTGCGGTTAGCAGTCCAGTGCCCATATTTTTACATGTAGACCACTGTACATATTTTTATGGAAGCAATAAATAGTATGTAATAATCTTCTAATTCAAAGAAGGGAAATGTTCCCTTGAACTTTAAGCTGAAATGCCTTAGTGGAAGAAGCAGATGATCGATCTGTGAGTGCTCAACAAATCGTGACTGGGACCAATATATTTATTTGCTGGTTTCATGCTCTTTCTGTCTCTATGTGACATGCGTTAGTCTACCAGGCCTAGTTCCACTCTCTAAATGAGCATTGCTGAAATTATTGCGATACCTTCAGCCCCCATGACATGCGCAATTAGTGAACAGTTATCTGCATTTTGAAGATAGATAAGTTAACAGTTCATGTATTGGAGTCTTCTTCTTGTATAAAATCCTTAGTTCAACAGCACTTCACCACTGACTAAAAAATAACATTACTATCAATAGAGTTGCCTTATGCCCTATAGAGAAGATCTATGATATACTACAATAAAATGACAATGATGTCTCCAAAAGGGAATTATGGACTTTTAGAAACAATAGTTATGTGAATGCATTTTGAACCTTCACTTGATTACAGCCTTAGTGTACAAATAATTAGGTATTCTGACATATCCCTGCCTGGTACTCCTCCTCATAAGGAGATCGCTGAAGACATGGATATCACAGCAAAGGTGGTGACGGAATCAGATGGTGCCCAGCTATCATAAAATATAGCATCTGGGTCTTGAAGGCTTGTATTAAAATGAAGAGACATCTAAGTGAGGAATCAGCTAAGTCCACATGGAAGAAGCACACCAGCCTGTGTCACCCAAGGATTGCAAATAATAAGATCTAAACCTGGAGGAGGGAAGGGTACCAGTGCCTAAATTCTAAACACCTAGTTCTTGGAAAGTTATGGATGATAGTGGTAGCCCTGAATCCATTTACATGGTCTCTATGTGGCTGAGTTCCCAGTGAATCTCCAATGCACATAGGCTAGGAATGTTAACAGCCATGGTAGCGGACAGAAATCATTGTAAAGTGGATTTTAGCAGCAGTGCTTAGACTGGAATGTAACATCTTGTAATTTAATCTCCCTCTGGACCCAGTGCTAATTTATCCTAAATTTTTAATATTGTCTGCATTTTTTAGATTGAGGTCTTTACATGTGTTAGATGGATATTGTTGCTGCATCTTTGTTTACTGCTTGCACTTATTTTATATGTTTATCTGCATGAGGAAACTGGGAAGGGTGGAATTATGAAGACAGTAGTTGGATTGCCGATTGCCTGGGCACTGCTGGCGAGGGTGGGGAAATGATCAATCAATAGGGACGAGAAGGAAGAAAAGGTTCCAAAGCTGATTGTGGTGATGATTGATTTCCCTTCTTTATATGATTGAATAATTGAATTGTATGTTAAATATAGCTCGCTAAAATAAAAATATATTTATACACAAGTTTTCACTTCTCTATGAAAAATGGACATGTTTATGTGTTTTGATTCCTTTCACATGTGAAAGGAATTTTCTTTTTCCCTCCTTCCACCTTTGCTGCCAACAAGCATTATGCCCAAAAGGTTCTAACTCTGGTATCTTAAAGCCATGTTTTCCTCTGGAGCATGAAGGGCATTCTCCACTTTAATTCTGAAAATGGTACAAGGCATGCTTCTTATAAATGACTCTGAAACAGGGTCTCTATCGTAGGTGGAAAATAGACCAGTGTTTGGGATGTACTTGTTCCTAAGTTTCATTTTGCAACAGGACAGGGTTTATCATTTTAGTGAGATACAGGATTTAAAACATCTAATTGCCTAGGATTGAGAAACATGTCAGATGGCGATTGAGATAGTTTATTGTGCCAGCCTGGCCAATAAACACAAGTGGGATTAACTGAAGGGCAGAGAGATAAATGACTCGTTGAGCCTCACCTTCCTTGTCTCTCACTCTTTGATCATCGGACCAGTGTGCGGCTGATTTGCTTGTTCTGTGCCTCAATTTAAAGGCTACACTACCTGTCGGATGCCTAGCCTGTGGACTGTGCTGCTGTACGTTGAGGTCCCTTTAAGACATCTCTGGAGCTGGGGACTGGCGGTTGGTGACCTGGCTGACAGTTGGTGACCTGTCTTGTGATTGGCTGCTGTACTGAGATAGCCTAGCTCTCTCTATATATAGAGGAAGATCTGGCAGCAGACTAGACTTGAAGGACTGCTAGTGTCTCACAACTCTCACGGGAGTGAGTTGCACTGAGTCATTTGTACTGCTTTTTAATTTAACTGTTCATTTCTTGTATTATATATCTGTCTGTATATAATTTAACAGTTCATTTCTTGTGTTATATATCTAATTATCTTTATAAATAAATATATTAAATTATCATCAATTTGGTTTTATCTCTCTAGAGAACCCTGTCTAACACAGTGATAGAGGCTGCATTTATTTTGACCAGGTACAAAAAGGAGAGGAAATGAGGCAAGATTATCAAGTAATAGAAATGAAGGGAGGAGGGTTTGAAATCAAATACAGTACTCCATTGGGTAGAGGTATGTCCAGAGACACTCATATGTATGTAAGAAAAAGCTTTATATAAAAAAAATCAATTGTATATTGAGAAAACATCCCAGTCCAGATCAAGTCCATAAGTCTGATATTAACCCATATGTCTGGAACCAGTCTATAAATTCCTCTTCTGACTCACACAACACATGCAATGATGCCAAATGCAGGAAGATCAAAAGCCGGTAGGTGGAAAGTCTTGTGGATCCAGTGGCAGTGGAAGCATCTCAACACTGGTGTGGGTCTCCATGTGGCTCCTCCAGCTCCAGGGCTCTACTCAATCAGTGTAGCTCCATGCGGCTTGTCAACGGGAATGTCTCATAGGGAGAGTGTGTGGGCTACCTTCAGGGAGGAAGACAGGAGTTCCCAGAATCCTCAGGAGCAGGCCATGCCCATACAGAGGCACCATTGGCTATAACCCTATTGACAGGCTAGACTCCACCCGTTTGCTCAAGTTGACAGATTATGTAACTACTACACGGTAAGAGAAGAGATTCCTGGATTTCAGGGAGGCTACTTGTGTTTGAGCTTAATTACTAAAGGTCCTAAATCAATACTCCTAGTTCCTGTTATATCCGTAACAGCAGGATTCTCTCTGTCTTTGACTTGGATCACTTCTAGAACCAAAAGTGTCCCCTTAGTTTCAGAAAGACAAAAGCCAAGTACAAAAAGGATAGCAAAAGCACACACATGCGTGCCATATTTTACAAGAGCGTGATACCTAAGAATGAGTCAGAGTGTGTTGCTACTAGGGTTCGATTTTGTACATCAACAGTTTATTCCAAACGAAACATGTGCAGGTATAGCTCTGTGATCAGAGACAAGTTTCCTCAGTAATACACTTGCTTAGTCTCATTGGAGTGCCTTCAAAAAAAAAAAAAAAAACTAACCAAAACAGTGCTTTCCCAGGGGGTCTCCCGGGCTATTCATTTCAGGGCACAGAGGTCACCTCAGAAGGTTATGGCAACTGCTTTTTTGGGGGGTTTCATGATGATAATTTTTTTTTTTTTTTATGATGATAATTTTTATAGGTGTTTTTTTTTTCAAAGGACACAGGATGCTCATGGGAACAGTTTGTGAAAAAGTTCTAAGAACATTGAAAACCTCATTCTTCAAGGGGAGCGAGGGTTGTCATGAAACTTTAAGCTGAAAAATGCACCCTGTTCGCCCTAATGCTACCCCCTAAGATTCTCCTTGTTCCCCAAACTGAATTAACAGCTAAACTGAACTGTCTTCAAGTCCTCTAGGAAAGTCCCAGCTACCGTATTCTTGTATAAATCCAAGCACATTGAATTCTTCAGGAGCAGGTTAAAGTGAGAGGGAAACACTGCCTTCAGAAATAGAAGATCCACATTTTGATATTTTTATTTAATAAAGGTTTTATTACTTTGTCGCAAGATTTTTTTATACCTACTCTTGTATGCCAAGCATGTTGTTAAGTACTTCAAATATTTATTTCAAATTACACATTTCAAAACTCTCCATAACAGCCCTGTGAGGTAGATAGTTCTATCGCTCCATTTAAAGATGAAACCAATGAGTTTTAAAGGATTTTAGTCATTTTTACAAAACTTCATCATTACAGATGGCAGTGGTGGGGTTTGCATCTAAATATAGAAGGCTCAAAAGTTCTAAATTCTGGATTGCTATAAAATTATTAGCTGGAAGAGAATTTCTTAGGTAGTTGGAGCAAAATAACTACTATTTACTTTATGGAGCAGAATACTAAGCATTCAAATGTTCTATTTTCATGCAATTAACAAATTGTGCCAGTGTCTGCCATCAAACACAGCATTGTTGAAATTTGGAAATGTGTATTGACAAGTAACTATGTGAAAATTGATGTAAAAAGTCAGCAATTTGCAAGCAGAGAGGAAAAAAATTAGAAAGAAAACTGTATTATAGAATCATCAACTTCTTCTTGCTTAAGGTCAAAAACTTCCAACATGTTTGAATAATATAATATTACAAACGAGTGCAAAGCATCTTCTAGATTTTCCGTCTTGTTGTGTTTATGCCTGAGGCCTTCTTATTTGATCGTTGTTTTATTAATGGACTTGAACCATGAGTTGAAGTGAAAGCTACAGTACCTGCAGTATAAAGTATATGGTCTGAAGAATGATTTCCCCTCTACATCCAGGTGTAATACATGGGGGAGTAAATTTAGCGTGGGTGGCATTAATATAAAGCTGAGGGCCCAGAAATATTTCTGGAAAGGAAGTATAGGAAGTCCCTGCGTTATGAACAAGATCCATTCCCAAGTGTGTATGTAAGTGGAATTTGCAGGTAACTCCGAGCAGGTGCAGGTAGTTCTTCCGGCGCATGCAGGATTTTGCTTTACATTTGTGCAAGAAAAGGCTTCAACCTTGTCAATGGTGGAGCAGCTGCATGTGCAGCACGTGAAGGTGGTTGTGTGGAAAACTGTGTTGTGAGTAGGGCTGCCTTGTAGTTTCAAAGTGAAGAAAATTTACATAGCATTAAAGGGCAAGAAGGAGCTGGTTGTAAGTTGGACATTCTTAGTCAGGAAACGGATGGTCCCACCAGATTAATTCGTACTGAAGAAATGGTCCTAAGGGAAGAGAGCAGTAAAGGACAGCCTTCTACCTTTGGTTAGCTCATTGTGTCCAACGTTATATTCTCAAATGATGACGTTGCAGGGAGAATTAGTCATGGTAATTTACACACAGTGTAGGCTATGCACTCAGTATCATGATGTAGATGTTTAACTGTGTGCTCTCTAGGCTTTGAAACCTCTAAAAAGATCGAGACTACAGCACCAGGGTGGGTCCCTAATTGAAAACAAAGATGTGGAGAAATCATATTAGCTTTTAAAAATCTCTTGTACTGCTGGACCATACAGAACAAGCTTCCAGTGCCCGGTAAATGCATGACGGAACAGAAGGGAAGGAAAGGGGAAAGAAGCGTGATGTAGATGGTGCCAAGAGTCAGAACTCATCTGCGTGACCCATGGCTCTAGAGCAGGGGTCCACCAAAGACATTTATCCGGCCCGCCAGGTGCTTTGTCCCATTTGTTTTTTTACTTCAAAATAAGATATGTGCAGTGTGCATAGGAATTTGTTCATAGTTTTTTTAAAAAACTATAGTCCGGCCCTCCAATGGGTCTGAGGGGCAATGAACTGGCCCCCTTGTTTAAAAAGTTTGAGGACCCCTGTGAGTCTAGAGCAATAATTTTACATGATAATATGTTATTCAATCAAGTTATCTAACCCTCACAATTTGTCGCTGGATGAGGTTTTGAAGATGATCCGCTTTAGTTCATGTATTTACAGATGATGACATAGAGGTTCAGAGAAGTTAATAACTCTGTAAGATCATTCTCTTAGTTAACGGAAGAGCTGGAATAAGGATCTATACCTTCTTATATTATCTTAGTGCACAAATGCTTTCTCCCCAGTCATTTCACTTATTTTTCCTCCAAGTTGTAAAAAGACAACCCACAGATAGGGAGAAGATATTTATAAATCATATATCTAATCAGGGACCTCTGTTTAAAATATTGTATATAAATAATACAACTCAGTCATGAAACTATATAAACCTGTTTTCAAAACAGAGAATCTCAATTGACTTTTAGCTAAAAAGGATATAGAAATAATCAATAAGTATAGGAAAAGATGTCCAACATCATTCATCATAAAAGAATTGCCAATCAAAATATCAGTGAAGTACAATTTCGTACCAACTGTGATGGCTCTCTCATTCATTTTTAGATATTGTCTCAATCCAAATAGATGTATGTGTGTGTGAATGTGTGTGTGTAAGGCATTCATCCAAGGAATTATAACTGCTTACTCAAGATATTTTCGAAATGTGACTGGGACCCAGAGCCAGGATTTATCAGATCCATTTCTCCAGGTGATTAACATCTATTAATCACCTGTGCTGAGTACAGCATTAAAAATATCCTATTTCATGAAGCGTTTATATAATGTTTACACCTTAGACACTATTATTTTCCCTATATTTTAGATAAAGTAAATAAAACTACCCCGCCTAAAAAACCTGAACTCATGGCCATGGCATGGCATCCATTGTGACTGCTAGTGGCCGGATAGGACAGGGCAGAACTGCTCCTGTAGATTGCTGAGACTGTAAATCTGCATGGTTGTAGGAAACATCATCTTCCTCCTGTGGAGCCACACTATTGGCAGTGATTATTCATTCCAGCCAGTTATAGTCTGGATTTCACAATCTAACGACTGCAGAAGGACATGAGGCTTGGTAAAGTGGAGGGGCAGGAACAAGGAAGATGACCCTGGAGAAGAAGGACTGACACAGTAGCTAGCAGCCATGAACTCAAACAGAAGATAAAGGCCAGGGCTGGGAGGCATTTCATCCTGTCGTACACAGACAGGGTTGCCATGTGTTGGAACCAACTCGATGGCCCCTAACAATGACTTTTTGAATGTCTTGATAGAAATTCTGATTCTGGAAAACCAATATCCAACAGACCCTAGGAATTCCCAAGCCTAGTTCTTCTTTGGACACAACTGATATTCTCCCTTTTCTAAGCTAAGGATTAGAGCTTCATTCAAAAGAAGAGACTGTCCTAGAAGAAAAATGAAGAGGAGGAAAAGTACGTTTAAGATGGTCTTGGAGCCTTTAGGGACAAGTTTATCTCAAACAAACAGAAAGTCCCAGAAAAGCAAAAAGCAAACGAAAAACAAGAGAGGAGGACTCTTTTACTAAGCACCGACTTAGCGTGGGAGGCCTATTGCTAACTACAATCTGACCTATTACTGAGAAAACGCATTCCTATTTTCCTTGATTAATTTCGCATGTCTTAATATTGCTTTCAGGGAAATAAAGATCATTTTGTTTGCTGAAACGTCTTTCTTGGGTTGTCAACAACTACTCCGTGCAAAGGAGTGTGCTCTATCAAAGCATTTCCAAATCTGATGACTTCTGAATGCTTCAACTGGGAGCTGCTGAAGCTGGGAGTAAATATATCATTTAAGAGACCTCTTTCCAGCCGCTTAAACGATAGTCTTTTATCCGTTCTTAGTGTTTTCTTGAGGCAGTCAGTCTCCCCTTGCTTCTGAGATGAATGAGTCACGTGATTCTAAGTTCTTTCATCCAGCCAGCCCCGACCACTGAAGGGAAAACGAAGCACATGCTGTCTGGGCAGGGACCACAGCAGCCTGTGGTTTATGTCACTCAGCCGCTTTCTCTGGTGACCCCAGGAGAAAGGCACGAATCACAGAGCTGTCTCCACCCCATTTCTAACTTGGAGGGTGGTGAGCACAACAGCTTTACTGTCCTCTTTTGTGAAATGTCACATGGGGAGGCGTGTGCCATCTTTAGAGTCGCTGCAGCTCAGGGCTTCAGGCTGCTACCATTTATTAATGTTGAGCCAGATTTAAGAGGTCTCTATTTGACGGATTGAAAGTCCATCAGCTCCTGGGAAAATTTTTATCCAAATGGGGATGAAAGAATTTGGCTGTCTGCAAAGAGAAGTGACTGAAACCTTTCAGCACAGGGTTTTCAGCAGGTTATAACCCATAAATCTCTGCAATCTTTATTCTCTGTATGCATGCAATTATGCAAATTTCTTTTTTATCTTTGTTGTCATTTTGAATTATGCGCCCTGCAGCATAGACAGATCACTGTTCATAGGCTGCTAACTGAGCCTTTGGAAGACAGAGATATATTTTATTTTCATTTCACCCTGCCTAGAGTCAGGGTTTAGAGTGACATATATTCAAGTATCATGCTTTAAAATATCATAGTAGGTAAGTACAAACCACTTTCCATCAGGACCAAAACCCTTTAAAACCAAACTCACTGCCATAAAGTTGGTTTCAACTCCTAGGACGGAAGGTTTCCAAAGCTGTCAACCATTAGGGGGCAGACTGCCATGTCTCTCTCTCTTGGAGTCACTAGTGGGTTAGCAGCTGAGCTCTTTCACCGCATCCCCACGAGGGCTCCTTCCATCGTGACAAATGAGATGTAATTGGTGCTATTGACAGCACTCTGAACTGCATTGATTTTTCTATCAGGCTGAAGCATGGAGAGATTTTTTTCCCCCTTATCCCAATTACTTAACTAGTTATGAGTCATCTCTAAGGAAAAATTCTCCAATGAAAAGTTCTTACGTGTAGGTGTGTGGTTTTTCTGAAATAAGTGAATCTGAACATAAAGTGCAATATAATAATTCATGTTCCATTAATGACTATTAAGCAGTAGTCCTGCCCTTGAGATTGTGCTCTGGGCATGAGTATACACCCAGGAAGTAATGATGGCTAAAATCTAGCCCTTTTCCTACTTGTCAGTGGGTTTCCTGCAGAGATGGCACAGTTTTCTTATTTATATGCCAGCAATGTGTCCATGTGAAAGTCTTGCTACTGCTTTATGCAGGACTTGCTACAGCTTTATGCAGTAATTATGATAACCCTTCCCTGCCCCACCCCCCCAAGTTACACCTGTGGAAGCTGAGGCCACAGAAGGGATAAACTCAGATGTCAAACTCTGATCTGTGTGACTGCTGAGCCTTGACTTCATCTCCTCATTGTGGCGTCTCCACGGAATCGCAGTGAAGCTCTGCATCTTCGCACAGCTGGAATGGATACCACATAGGAGATGCCCGATGCTCTTCCTTCAACTAGCTCAGGCGTTTTCACTAAGGGACTCTCAGTCACGGCTCTCCTGGATTTCCTGCTGTTCACAGCATTCACTACCATGAAGTGAACCTTTGCGGGCAGGGGAGTGGGGGTGGGGGTGTGGGCTTTCCTTATTTGCCTCTCTCAAATTTATGCTTTTAGAATCGAAATAGGAATTCTGTTCCACTTGAGTAGGATTGCTCTTGTGGCAAGGAAGGGGAACAAGTCTAAGTGAGAGGGTCTCAGAGGGAAGACCCATGGAAAGCTACTACAGTGTTGTCTCAAAGGGGTCTAGAAAGAGCTCAATACTAGGAATTAAACTTCCAGAAGGACAACTCTGAGATGTTGTGACTCTCTTAGCTTAAAGCTGGTCCCCCCACCCCCCCTTATGACCTCTCTCTATAAATGTGCTTATTTGCGCCATTAATTTTCTCCTGGTCTACGCGCTCTCGGACTTCATTCCTTCATTCCAGTGCTGGGCACATGGGAGGAATGGTGGCGTTAGTCTTGCTTTCATGGATAGCTCAGTTCTACCAAGCTTCATTTCATCGGAATTCACGACAGAAGTGTTCTGAAGGTCAAATCAGAAATGGGACAGCCCAAGATGGATCGCTCCTGCACTCTGTTACTCTGGGTGTAATCACCTTGGATGGGTGGGAGAAGGGGTGGAGCCATGCAGTCATATGGTATCCCACACACTCGGCAGTGTCGAGTGGCAGGAGCCCCAATGTTAGCAGGGCCACGGTCGGTCCTCTGCACGTCACCCCTGAGCTGGCTCCATTTCTACTTTCCACCCTCTCCTTCATCCTTTCCCAGCAACTGTTCCCTGGGTGGTCGATCACGTGGATTCACTATTCTTTCCATGAGCTTGTTGGGTTGACGATACAATGGAACTGATCCTCTTAGCTCCCACATAGCACTCCCTTGAGATTTTGTTTCCCATCCATCACCTTGAGTCCCATCTAATGATACTGCATGTTGACCCATTTCCTATAAGACTTTGCTTGCTAATGCAGTCTTAGTAGTGATAATAACAATACTAGCTAACAACGTTTAAATACAGATATGCCAAGCACTCTTCTGGAACGGTCCTTCATTATCTCACGCGTCTTCACAACATTCTTGTGTTAGCAAACACCATCGTCTCTGTTTTATGGATGCCAGTATTACATTTCTCAGGGAGAAGTGAATGCCTTACTCAAGGCAGCAGTGTCCCAGGTGTGTGAGTGTGTCTTCCTCTGGAGTGTGTCCTCGGAAGCAGTCTGTTACACTTGCTAGCGACTACGGGCAGGTTAGTTATTCTCCATGCTCACTGAGGGCCAAGTTCATGAGGAATCAACCGTTTCTTCGTGTGTAGTGAACATGCAAGTCTGTTCATGTCACCTATCTTTTAAATCTGTTGTGAACAGGAATCACAAAGAACACGTTTCTGGGTCTTCTAAACACAATCCTGGGTGAAAGCACACTGAAAGCTGGTATATATTTAAGCTCACTGTATCAACATTTTTCTTCAACTTTTAGTCTCATCAAAAATAATCAATAGCTATATTTTTTCCATCTACAGTATTAACTTTTCAAAGATGGTAAGATTTATGGTTACTCATATGAGCTTTAGAACTCTGAAGATTAAAAAAAACACTTTCAATGATATGATACCATTATCTGCCTAATGTGATTATTCTGAAGCAACTGGTAATGATAGAAGCAGGAAATATGATTACATGGCCCAATAGGCTGCCTGGTAATCAATTTACTTATGGAGATTTGGACAAGAATTACAAACCAGGAAAACTAACCAAGCCAGAGCAAACAAAGGAAGTATACACTTGACCTTGTCGCGCTGGATGAGAAAGTAAAACAGCACAAGCCCCTTCCTCCGTACGAAGCCTACTGATTAAACTGTCTCAGCTAAAGAAAGATAATAAACCTTCTTCTTCATCATTATTGGCTGGATAAAACAACAAAATATGTTTCTTTATCCCTGTCTAACTCTGTGACTTTCCTGACAAATGGCCTGGAACATGCTTAGATCTCTGTGCCTTGCCCACTGCGATCATTACAAGGAGCACATAAGAATGGCTTGGCATATGAAGCTGGTGTGTCTTCGCCAGGGCCTGTGTGTTGGAAGCAACTTTTAGGACCCATGGTGTGGATTTCTTTGATCAAAGAACAGCGTCTGGGGAGGAACAGGATCAACATTCACAGCATTCTCCATCTGCCCTTACTTTTTATTTGAATCCCATCCCAGAGCTCCAAGAGAGGGGTATTTGGAAAGACCAGACGTTGCAGCTGGCTCTGCCAAACCGGCTGGCAATTTTATTCCTTCGTCTTAATATTTATTATATTTAATTTACTCACTTGAAGAATATGTATCGTTTAGGGCTCAGAGAAACCTTTTGGTCTCAAACCATGCTGTAGGTTCTAGCACGTTGCCTTACTTTCAATCACCTCCAGAGCTCTGAACTGGATATGAGCTGATTTCTGTGGTGATTCCCTTGGGAAGCCCTGCCTGCTCCTCTGTTTGGTATCATTGGATAATTTCCCTGTGAACGTGTTGCCCCTTCCCCTAGGCAGGTAACGTTTCGCTAGTCAACCCCAGACCAACCCTGTTAAGTCCTTAACCACACCCTGAAAGCTAACTAACTGCAGCTTTCTTGCTCTCTTGCTCTCTTGCTCTTCCATTGAGTTTACCCTGTGTCCAGTTCTTTCTGTGTGACCCTGTGTGATGTACCATGTTCATCTCTGGAAACTATAAATGTAATAAGACCAGTTACTTTCCCGGCCTTCCTGATCCCTCACTCCTGACACACCATCCAATGAATTTGTTAGAACATCTAGATAGTGGCCATCTTTCCGATGCTCCAAGTGCCCTTTGCCCTGTTCTTGTCTCCAGGTCTCTGGGTTTAAGTGAAGCCACCAAACCAGAAAGTATTTCCCCAGGGCCTTTGGCAGTTCAGGACCCGTCCTGAAGGGAATTATCCTCTTCACTCCATCTAGCTGGGACACAGGGTAATGGGATTTAATTTGACTGGAGCCTGCGTGCACACAGCTGAGTCTGACTGTTGTTGAACTCAGGAAGCCTGTCCTTGTCGCGAGAGCAGCCTGGTTGTTCTCTAGCAAGAGACACCCTGTCTTGTTTCCTCCAAGTAAGACTTCATCATAATGGGTACGACCCAATAGCATCTTCATCATCCACCACTCTAATCGAATGAAATATTTGGTTAGCTAAAACTGTGGCACCTGAAATAGCTGTTGACTCTCAAGTCTTTCTTGGGTAAGAAGTCTTGGTCAAATAAGCTAGATATAGACATGCTAGTCACGAGCAAACGAAGACAGTACTCCGAGGAATCTCTGCAAGAGAAAAACGTGCAGCTTCATAGGCTGGTGGCTTCTTACTCAAACCCAGGTCCTCTAACGCAGTGCAGACTTAATGCCTGTGGCTTTGCTGAGAAAAGGTGGGATAGAGTTTAATTACCTGTTGTTGATCTTTTATTTGAAAGCATACTGGAAACACCTGGGGAGTGACAAGATGTAACTATTTCAATGGGCACCTAGCCAAGACAAGTGGAATGAGATTTGTGCGAATTCCAGGGTTCACTTAGCTGGGGTGGAGAGCTCTTGGATAAAGATCATCAGCAGGGCTTGGTGGATGCTTCTCACAACTGCAGCTTGGGGAATTGTTTCACATAGTGCTTCTCAGCATACTTGAGAAGTCATTAGGCACCTGCTCTTTGAGATGATCTTTAAACTTTGCTAGGACGAAATTGAGTCAGAATTTATTTCAAATATATGTACTTCTTTGAGGAAATAAAATGCAAACAGAGTAACAAGACATTGAATAATTATATTCAATTAGAAGAAAAGGATTGTACAAAACTTGACATAGTCACCATTTCATTACTTGCTAGGCCATCCCAATGAGGTAGGTGCAGAGAGATTCACAGATACCTTGTAAGAAAACCTCTGGGACCAGAGAGGAAAAGAGTTAGGGAGGGTGTGGGAATAGGGTAGAAATAGAATTTGATGGATACAAAGGGAAGATTTACCTGCCCCACCCGAGAATGACAGGTCTGAGTGGACCTGCTTGGCTTTTCCCTTATGCTATAACTCCCTGTGCTGGTGATGGTGCCTGCTACCCTTTGGGGCATGGACTTTTCCCCGCCTCAACCTATGGTGAGGTGGGGACTATATGGGCCCAGTACCTCTGAGGGCATTGGTTAGAAAACAAAACAAAACAAAAAAACCCTTGTTGCCTGGGAGTGGACTCTAACGCCTGGTGACACTGTGTGTGGAAGAATATGGCTGTGCTCCTAAAGGTTTTAAGTGACTCCTTTTCCTTTCTTATCTGGAAGTAGATCACTGAGTCTTTCTCTAAAGGTAACCTCCCTGTGGGTGGACTCCAGCCTCCAGCCTTTCCATCAGCAGCCGAGTCATCAACAGTATTCCTAACTCTTCCTAATTCTGGGATTTGATTGGGGGCTATTTGCTTTGTATTATTTGTGCTTGGCTAGATGCTTCAGAAGACAGAGTTAGCAAACTGTTTCTAAAAGATCCCAGCCTTGAAGAGCCTGTGACACACTTCCACTCTGCACACATGGAGTTACTATGATTCAGAATTGACTGGAGAGCAACTTAGATGTGCTTTTACCAAGATGTGCCCCATTGTAGACTTTATCATACTAACAGTAATATTTTGCGCTCTCTTTGGCGCTACTCTTTGGCTCAGTGCTCACAACAGGACAGTGCTATTATTTATCACTCCACTTTAGAGTCTAATCCATTTCACTGGCCCCTTCTGAGTCTGCCTAGTTCATAGCATCCATGCATTAGTACAGGGGAACACATGACCATCTACAATCCTACATGTATCTTTTAATCCAAATGCCCTCAGCCAACATCTCCTGGTG
This sequence comes from Echinops telfairi, assembly GCF_000313985.2. Taxonomy (NCBI): domain Eukaryota; kingdom Metazoa; phylum Chordata; class Mammalia; order Afrosoricida; family Tenrecidae; genus Echinops; species Echinops telfairi. Next base: position 20,191,469 of record NW_022103968.1, read on the forward strand.
GTGCTGTCAGTAAGCATTGGACTGCCAACTTCGAGGTCAGCAGTTCAAATTCCCCAGCTGCTCAGAAGGAGAAAGGTGAGGCTATCTACTTCCAAATAGATTTACAGCCTCGGAGACCCTATTTAGGGCCACTAGGAACCTGAATGTATTCAGTGGTAGTGGTATGTATGGATGTATGCATGCATGTTTGTATGTATGTGTGTTAACCTCAGCTATGAGTCAGCATCTACTCCCTGGCAGTAAGGTTGAGTGAGTAGTCAGCAAACTTTGAGAAATAATTATTAAAGTTGATAATGACTTTCAAATACTCTTACTATGTGACTAGTGCCACATTTTATTTTCTCTCAAATCCTCTTCTTGCCCCCCCGCCCCCCCCCCCCCCCCC
>NW_022103968.1:20191953-20205200 GCF_000313985.2 Echinops telfairi
AAGTAAAAAAGTTTTGCTATGAAATCATGGAAATGTTTATTAAACAAAACCACCCGAATGCGAAGCTATTTTTTCATGATGTAGTTTACATTTAGATCTATACACTTCTCAAGGCAGTATTTCTCTCTTTCTGACCGCCCACAGCTTTGGCATTCTCGCAGGACTCAAACCATCTTCCTTTGAACTACTCTTTGAGTTTTGAATACAAAAAAGAAGTCTAAAGGGACAATATCGGGGCTGCAGGTTGGGCGGAAGGAGTCCTATTGGCTTAGTGGGTGACTCATTGGGATGCTAACTGCAAGGTCAAGCTCGACAACTTCAGAGGCCCTGTGGGAGAAACAGGAGAACTACTCCCATAGCAGCCTGAGGAGCTCCCAGGGCAGCACTACTCTGTTCTGCAGGGTTGCTACGCCTCAGAATGGGCTCCATGGCGGTAAGTGAGGGGGTGGACTGAGGTTTCCCGATGATTTCTCTGAGGCCAGACATGGTGGTCCTTGAAGAATGGGAAGGTGCCCAGTGAGCGAAAGCAATTCCTCCTCCCAACTTTCCTGCCTTTTCCTCAGCAAGGCAACTTTTTATTTTCTGAAAACTTCTTCATAATAGCCCCTTTACAATCTAATCTCTCTGTGTCCTTCAAGAAACCTATCCAGATAATTACCCTTTGGGGATCCCAGAAAAAAGTCGCCATGACCTTCTGAGTTGACCTTTCTGCTGGCGACATATTTGGGGTCTTCCTGACTGGTCCTTAAAATGTGCGACATTTCTGGGACAGCATCTCCATAAACTTACCGCCAAGGATCAAAGATTTAGAAAGTTGTCCATTTGAGTTTTGTTAAAGCTGTGATAATAGCCCAGACCTCAACATTGTTGGGTTTTCCTTTGTCCCGTGGCAGAGAACATGGCTTTGTTATTGTTAGGCTCTCTAATGAAGCTAAGACAAGTGTATTTTTGAGAGACCTTGTCTGCCGCCCTCCGCTGATCTCAGACACGTGTTAAAGCACATCTTGTTTTGGATAAAGCCCTACACATACAAATTGGAAACTTCCTAGCAATACATTTTGACTTACCCTGGCATCTACTTTTTAAAACGTTCTGTTCTTCCCTATCACAGATATTTCTCCAACCATGGGTAGGTTTTTTTTTCCCTTCCTTGAATGTCACTTTGAATTGGAAACCACTAAATTTATGTCAAAAGACAAGGCACAATGCTTCACCATAGAAAGTAAAGATAGAAAAGCAAAAAAATAAATAAATAAAAAGAAAGAAAGAAAGAAAAGAACCCCAGGGGAAATCTCTGATGAAGGAGTTTTTCCCTTAAGACTCAGGTCAAAGAAATGCCACTTCTTTGAACTTTCCTACGATTTTGGTAAGCCTTTAGTTGTTTCTTCCGTTCATCTTTCAGAAATGGTTTTCTTTGCCATGATACAAGCAAACCTTGTGTCTTCTATAGTTTGCCTATTATTACTGCATTTTTACACAAATATCATACCTGACTTCTAAGTCTGTTTGCTAAGTGTCATCACCCTGTGAGATGTTTTTGTAAGCACCAGAGTAATTTTTTTTTTTACATACTGCTGTAAAAAAAAATCTCATAGTGCTTTTAAAAATACTTGGGGGAGGGCTGAGAGGAAGGAGTAGTTGGCAAAAATGTAGGCGTATGTTATTTGCATAAGAGGACATGATTTCTTCAGGCAGCATGAGGAAAGTTATGCAAATGGCATAACCTTACTTGCTGAAAGTGAAAAATGTTGAAGCACTGACTGATTAAGATCAGAGACTACAGACTTCAGTATGGATTTGTAAAACTGGACTAGGGGTGATGTGTGACCTTCTTTAACTTCACTAGGTTAAATGAGAATCAAGGCCAACAGTGCAAGGCTGATTCCTAAAGGGAGAAGTCTAACATGCCTCCTTCCACACAAACTTTTTACCAATTCTGATGTCAGTCTTCCCTCCCACACCTTTATTTACTCCTCTGATGGATTTGCAACAGCCGTACAGACCTCACAAACCATACTCACAATTAGGCAAGTCATAAGTTACTGCTTAGGATCAGGCATGACTCAAGACACAGTTATTTGGTCTAGACAGTTTCTTTGTAGCTGTACTCACTGGTAGACCTCTTGCTGGCCCTAGGTCTCTAGGACCATTGCATTGCTCAGGCATGCTCTTTAGCTCCACCCAAAGTATCTAGAGGCCTCCCAACTCTCAGTTTGTGTCCTGGGTCTAGGAGGTTTGCAACACCAGGACCTCAGGTTCAAAACACATATTGTGTTCCTGACTTTTCTATATTGCTAACTATCAGATCCCTTATTTTCTTCTCTCTTGTCTCTTCCTTTTATCTTCCAAGGAGTGACTCAAACCAGGGCATGGTTTTTGTAAAGCAATGAAGGAGAGTGAGGAGAGTAAGGGAGGCAATGGTGGTGACTTATTCCACAGTGATCCAAGGTATATTCCATCCTAATCCTGCCTCATTAATGTTAACAGGCAACTTACTCCACATGAGATCATAACTTTAGGAATAGAGGTTAGGATTTACAATATATCAAAAGAGTGAAAGATAATTACATCATTCCATAACTGCCAAATTATTTTCAGTGTTGGGCTGCTAGCTGAAGGGTCAGTGGTTCTAATTTATCAGTTGTCTCCGGGAGAGGAAAAATGAGGCAATTTGTTTCCGTAAAGATTTTTAGCTTCAAAAATGCTATGGAATGGTTCCCCTCTGTCTAATCGAGTTTCAATGAGTTGGAATTGACCTGGTGGAAGTGGGGTTGCTGTTGTTTTAAATTACATCCTAGCTAACCTCTGGGCAATCCTGACCCAGTGAAGGTGACACATAACTTTAGCCATCACAGATTCCATATACTCTGTTCAGTCCCCTTGGTGGGTTATAAGCACAATAGTAGCGAAGCTCCACTCAATCATTCTGGAGCATTACAAACAGTATGGTTAGAAGGGCCATATGAAATTCACTCTATCACAGCATTACTACCACTCAACATAAAGAAATCAAAAGTCCTTACAAGTGGACCAAAAAGACATTAATGATCCAAACGTAAAACCCACTGCCATTAAGCCCAATTCAACTCATAAAACCCCTGCACGAGAGAGTAGAACTGTCCATTGGGTTTCCAAGCCTATGCATGTCATGAAAGCAGACTACTCTTATCTTTCTTTTATTTTTAGATTATTATTATTATTCGAATGGTGTTTTCCATAGAGAAGCTGGTGGTTTTGAACTGCTGACCTTTTAGCACATTGCTGTTTCACCACTTCATCAGCAGGACTCAGCATAACATCAGGATACCCAGTGCCATTGAGTCCTCATACACCCACAGGGATCCTACACAGGGGGTCCAAGGCTGTGGGTCATTGTGGCTGCAGACAGCCTCCACTTTCTCCCATGAACAACGGACCCTGCAGGCAGCTTTTCCCCAACTTTTAATTATCTGCCTTTGTTCATTCTCATCTCCCCACTCAAATGAATGTTTATATAAAAACTTTGGGCATTTGTTCAAAACTACTGTGGTTATGAACATAATGTTTGATACCAGATCAGGAGAGAACCAGGAAGAAAGCCATCTGTATCTTAATTACAAGATCATATTAAAACAAGGTAGTGTAATTGCAATCAGTGTTAAAATAATTTTGTATACATGACTATTATATGCATTTATGTCCTACATTTTATTCTAGAACTGTAGTGTATGTGCCTCGTTATACTATAAAGTACAAGCTCATTAACCTGCAATTTCACTTGCCATCTTCCTCTTTGATGGCATTCTGTTCTCTGATTGAAATGGAACTGTTAAACCCTCTTAGGTTATACTCTTATATCTGTTATCGCTTATTTCCTCTCTGAACTGCTAAACGATCAGAGCTAATTAAGCAGGTGTGACCTGTGCTGAAAGGACTTGATCTTCCTTAAACATCTGGAGTGGGCCAGGATGGATTCAGGTCCCTTTAGCTGTCCTTCTTCATAGGTATCCCTAGTTGTTAGTGATTCTGGAAGCTCAGGACATGATTCCAAGTTCTGGACCATTTGAGTTCTTGGCTCCGTTACAGAGAACACTTGGGGCACAACAAAATGCTTGTGGGTAGACTCTGAAAGCAGAATGCATCTCGTTCTGCTGTGGAGCTTTGAGTAGCTTGGTCCAGTGAGCTGAGTATGCTTAATTCATGTAACAAGGCTAGCTTAGTAAGTGGAAATCTGCATGTTGGTAAGCTTCTTTCAGATACAACCCATTTTAGTAACAGCATAGGTGCAAACTTTATCAAGATCATCCATCACTGAGCATGTTTGGCACAAATATGTGTATTAGTCAAACCAAAATGTCCTCTGCTGTGGGTAGAATGACTGAATATTCTTGGTGATTGGAGGGAAGTGTTATGTATAGAACATCTATTATCAATGTGCCATGAACTGTTGCGTGGGGGCAGTTTCTCCTTTGATATAGCCATCCAAGTTCTCGCTTCTGCTAAACTAGATACTCACTGACATTCGTCTATTCCAACTCCCTGTGACCCTATAGGACAGAGCAGAACTGCTCTTGTGGGCTTCTGCAAATATCAATCTTTATGGGAGTTGAAAGGCTCCTCCTCCTCCTTCAGAGAGCCTGGTGGCTTTTAAGCTGCTGACCTTGTGGTAGCAGTCCAGCAGGGAACCCACTGTGCCACAGCGCTCCTGCAAAGCTAGATCTCTTGAGAAACGAAGTTTTTCTTTCTCTAATTCTCTATTGCTTTGCCTGTAATAAGAAAATTTAAATAATCTTTTTACAATTTTATTTTATATCTAAAGAATGGAAACTCAGAACAAAGGCAACTTCCTTGTGCAAGATTACACAGTCACTTGATAGCTGAGCTAAGGTTCAAACCCTGCTCTCCTGGATTCGAAAGCTCTTTGCAGAGCACAGGAATCCAGCTGTCCTATTAGTATCATGAGATGCAGTTTTCCAAGGCTGAATTGTCCTTTCTGAGAATGAATTATGGATCTTCTTTCTCCACTTAGTTCTGTATTCAGTTCATTATCAGGGAAGGAATAATTCTGTATAACTATGTTTCCTATATTTATGGAGAACCATGCTCATATTCATTTTCTCAAAATTAAAAAAATGGTTATATTTTAACTCAGTTTACTTCTGAAATGAATTTTACTTTTTAATATAACCACTTTAAATAAGTATTTGTTTTATTTTTATAGTCTTCCCCACCATAACAGGAACTTTGTCATCGACATTAATTATGGAATCCCTGTGTCTACAATAATGCACAGACATAGTAATGTGCTCAGTGACTGCTGAATTCCTTGATGACTGAGTTTGGTTTGGGGCTTCGGATGGCTGTGGTTAAGGAGCTCTGGTCGCACAGTTGTCAAAGTGCTTGATTTCTAACCCCAAAGTCAGCAGTTCCAACCCACCAGTCACGCTGTGGGAAGAACTCTGTTTCCATAAGGATTGACAGCTCTTGACACCCTGTGATGACATGCTGTTCTGTCCTTACACAGTTCACATGAGTCAGAATCAACTGCATGGTAATGGGTTTGGTTTTCAGCAGTTCTAAACCTGGGTCTTCACCCCTTTGGGTGTTGAACGACCCTTTCACAGGGGTCGCCCAATTCATAACAGTAGCAAAATGACAGTTATGAAGTAGAAATGAAAATAATTGTATGGTTAGGGGGTCACCACAACATGAACCATATTAAAGGGTCACGGCATTAGTAAGGTTAAGAACCACTGGTTTAGATGATCATTGTTTATTAAACTATGACCAGTGTAGATGTGCATATAAGAATATTACTTAAGTCTACTTTTACTACTTACTCTAAACTTTAGAGTAGAGTCTAAAGGGTTGAGTTCTTGGGTCTGTTTTTATCATCATGTTTTAGGCTCGTTTTTTATGATCAGTTCCCCAAATATGCCTGCCAATAACCAGTATTTGCTTCTGTGACTATGTAAGCTATAGTGAATTATAGAACCAGATGTTTTACATATTCACATTACTTGATGTTGACTGCTAATCCGAAGGTTGTCTGTTTTCCCCACCATGTTTTCAGTCACACCATGAAAAAAACGCTTAGGGATCTGCGTCCTTCAGGATGACAGTCAACGAAACCCTTGAACAACAAACCAGACAACAAAACCCTGTGGAGCGGTCTGCTCTGTCACACTTGGGCATGCCAGAAGTTGGAATTGACTAGATGGCCACAGGAGCCCAGGTTTGTCTTCACGATGCCAATGAGTGGGTTTGAACTGCCAATCTTCAGATAAGTAGAGCAGTGCAATCCATTTGTGCCCTCCAGGGATCTGTGAGGGCTCTTCCAGGAGTCAGCAAATGCATGGAAATTTGTGGAATCTCTCTTAGAGGGAAGACTTTTGAGTATGTACCTTTCTTGGCTAGTTTTTTGGTTTGGATTTGTTTAGAGCTGAACTATGGCCACCGTGGGTGAGAGCTGTGATCGGAGACCAAGAACTCACTTTCCTGTTTGGTCCTAGTGCTCAGAATTGTTCACTTATTTGCCTTCAATTACTCACAGCCCACATGACCTGTTTTGCTGATGAGCATCACTCTATTTGCTTTTCCAACTTAAGTTCTTGAACTCATCCCTGGCTTAAAAAAACCCAAATACTCTGTTCTCACTCACACAGCATTTGTATCAGAAGGATGAGAAGGGCACATGTTTATCTCCCTTTTTTGGATTTCAAATACTTACTTTGATAAATATGTTCTTGTGTATGCATCTAATGAGTAAAGGAAGAAATGCTTGTGCTATAGTTTCAAATTATTTCAAGACAAACACATTATGATAGCTTTATTTTCTAATTTACACCTAATGATTTATACTTTTCAAAGCGTATCATGTTCATGACCTCGGATGATCCTCTTGGTACGAGTCATCACTTCTAATTTCAAACTGAGAATGTTAATTTTATAGAAGCTGTGTCGCTTGAGCCCACTACTCACCAGATGAAACTGTCTATTCCTCTAAACTTTAGTGGTTCTCAACTTTCCTAATGCCGCGACCCTTTAATACAGTTCCTCATGTTGTGGTGAGCCCCCAACCACAAAATTATTTTATTGCTACTTCATCACTGTCATTTTGTTACTGTTAGGAATCAGGCAACCCCTGTGAAATGGTTGTTTGATCCCCAAAGGGGTCATGACCCACATTTTGAGAACCACTGCAAGGGTCCCTGGGTAGCCAAAGGTGGTATAGGAAATTCCACATTCAGCTGCCAAGTGCTTGGTCAGTGACTCAAACTCTCCAGCTGCTCTGGTGGGAGAAAGACCAGGCTGTTTTTGCTCCCTTAAAGATTTAAAGTCTTAGAAACCCAAACAGGCTGTCCTATCGGGTTGCTCTGAATTGGAATTTCCTTGATGGCAGTGGGTTTTTATATATGAGTTGGAATAGACTCTGTGGTGCAGAATTTGGGTTTTAGGTGCCTTATAAAGCAGCCCAAGTAAAATGGGGACTTGGGTCTAATGATTTCCTAACCTAATGTGTCTTAGGTTTTGACATACTACCTCCCTCAGTAATGGCAATGTTCATGATGGGGGAGTAATCATAAAGAATTCCTGGGTGGCACAAATGGTTAACCACTCCATCACAGGACAAGAGAGGGGCAGTTTAGAACCACGCAGAATGCCTCCAAAAGCAGGCCTGGCAATCTGCTTACCAATGGAGACAGCCTTGAACCCCCCATGCAGCGTTGTTACGTTGCATAAAGGAGGTCATCCGGAGTCCCAGCCCACTAGACAGCAACAAACACTAACAAGCACAGGTGACAACATCACTAATGATCATAGAGAGCTGTTTATTATCTGTGCATTTTTTAATGCCTGGTCTATTTCTGATTCCTGAACAACAACCACAAGTTGTTTTGCTCCTAAACAGATCAAAGAGGATCTGAATTTTGCATAGCGGTCTTGAGAAAATAATGGTTCTTTCTATTTTTTCTCTAGCCTTTTTCTCTCACTGCATGAAATACTTTTTAGTAGTAGGATTTCCTAACTTTAAATAATGTTATAAAAATGAGTATTCAACCATGAGGTTTCTAATTGACTATAAACTTAATCCCATATCCTCATGTTGCTATATTGTCAGAGAAGTCCATTGGTCCTGCAGAGCCAACAGCCCAAACAGTGGCTGATGCAAACCTTTCCCCCTTTGACCAGTGCAGACAGAGGGCCACAAGAAGGAAGGATGCTCCATGTTATTGCCAACGATCACTTTGGCTGCAATTGTCTGCTCTTGATAGATAGGCAGAGAATAAGGTGTCATTAATTTATTTATACGCAGAATGCTCTTGTCCAGTCGAAACAGGATGGCTATGGATGTGGATCTCTATGTAGTAGCCCAGCTCAGTCCCAGTCAGGAAAGATGGGCTTCTGCTCCCTCTGACTTCCCAACACTTCATGCACAGCGTCTGTACTAATTTGAAGAATTCATACAGAGGAGAATTTTTTACTGTGTAATCAATATATATATCTCTTTAAGTTATAACCTTATTTATTCAGAATTTATTTCGTTAGATATAGTGGGTTGAGATCCATGATGATCTGAACTATTAGAAAGAATTTGACTATTGGTTTCTTGTTCTAGGTCCAATACTCTCTTGTCTTTGGACAAGTCACCAAATACCTTATAACCAGCCGCCTTGGAGTTGATCTTACTCATGACCACTCCATGGATGGCCTAGTGGAATAACAGGCACCTCTGAGTAGGTTTGAACCTCCTGTCCTGATCTTTCAGTTAGTCAAGCACTTAACCACCCATGCCAAAATACTGTTACGCGTCACTCTTTGGCCCATGAAAACAATTTTAACTTTGGCTTTACTTCTGAGTGTTCTAATCTAGGACTCGAATTTAAGGGAAGAAAAAGTCTCAGGAAGATTAACTTGGTAAACAATCACATAGGCGAGCAGAAAATGTAGAATTTAACTACCTTCAAAGAGCAAGCTGTTTTCATGCATGTAGGGAGTGTGGCTGAGACCCTAATAACAAATATGCTAATGGGATATATCCATGATTAGCTTATGAATGAAGGTGTGCTCTGTGGGACAAACTTATGTTTACAGTCTGCCTGTATTTTGTTAATCAGATTCTAGTTATTTTACCTTTTAAATGTTCTTCATAATTCTGAGTTTTTATGAGTTCCAACTGATGGTTACTTTCATTAGTCAAAATTAGTAAACTTGTATGTTAGTCATGTTCAATATCTAGAGTGACAAGCCTCAGTATTAAAAATATGTTTTGGAAAACAAACAGCCTTCTTTTCCCCAAGAAGATGACCACAGCGCCTAACTGCCTTTACAAATTTTTATATGAAGCCTACCGTTATCATATGCTTATCAGTTACCTTAAGAATCATCTGAATTGTTCAGATTTAAAATGTTTTAGCATATTCTAAATCCTTACATTGAAACAGCAGTTCTATAATTCCATTTTGCAGTGATTTACTTATTAGTTTCTTTGTTTTTTTTATTAGATGTGGATATCCAAAAATGTGGAGACAGGCCTGCTTTCTCTCTATCTCAGAAGCTCTTGTTCTATTGCCTTGTACATAGGCTATTGGGCACAAATTGGAATGTTGGAAATTTTTGCACATTCTGATCAAAATTTGCACAACTACCAATTGACTCCAATTTATGACAATCCACACGTGTCAAAGTAGAAATGTGCTCCGTACAGTTTCCAGTGGCTGATTTTTCAGAAGGAGATCATGAGATTTTTTTTTATCTGCGGTGCTTCTCAATGGACTCAGATCTCCAACTTTTCAGTTAGCAGCAGAGGGCACAAATCATTCAGCTGGGTGCTATTTGGGTGCCTGGTCAGGAATATGGCCATATGGCTTCTAGGGGGGGTCTATGAATTTCCTGTGACCTTGGGCACTGTGTGAACCTCCTGTGTCCCTGGAGGCTCTGGACACTGAGACAGGTGAGTTGGCTCATACAGTTTGGGCTGAACAGGTTAATGAAGGAAAGAAGTGGAAGCTCGAAGATGGGCAGAGAGAAACTCTGATGTGTAGCTGAAGTTGATATTTATCTACTCTCATAACCAGCCTGCTTTGGTAATCTCCCTGTACGCTCCCTGAAGATGAACCGTTTCAAAAAGAACTACTGCAAACATTCATCTCTTTTGTCCTTTGTCCTGTCATCTTCCTAGAATTTCATTTTGGGTGGAGGCTCAGGGGATGAGAAACACTATTTGAAGTTAGAAATGACTAATTTTATGCTGTGGCTGTTGCCATCTGCAATCTGCAGTGAGATGCCAAAGAAACGCAGTCGATATTTCTCTTAGAGATTTACCCCTAACAACCTTCCAAAATATTTAACTAATGTCATAATTAACAGGTGACAGATCCGATTATCCTTTAGTAGATAAACAAAGTCACTATGTATCAGTATCAGTTGTCTGATTAATTAGCCATAGTAATGGAGAAAGTAAGCTCCCTAATGAAATATTATGTTTGTAAGATATTTCACCAAAAAGAAGCCTTCATGAATATTTCATTTCATACAATGTCATGATAAATCATCATCATCATCGTCACCATCATCCTAATCAGTATCATCATCATATTTATTACCACTGTAACTAAAAAAGCAAACTCACTGATATTGCCCTATAAATATTCTGTAAGACAGAGTAGAACTGCCCTTGTGGCTTTTTGAGTCTGTAAATCTTTATTATGGGAACAGAAAGAGTCTCCCAGTAATTTCACACCAAATAAGACCAACCCATCAATGAAGAGAAGATGTTTTCATGATCAAGGGTAACAAATCAATGCCCAAGTTGAGAGAGAAAAATTGGTAGCCATAGACAGTTATCTCTGATATAACCATCACAATTGATTGCTACCTTTCAATGACTAAGCATGTTTATTTCTCTTCTGCAGTAGTCTTTTGTCAAAGATCATTTAGACTATTTATGTTATATCTATTAGGTTCAGGAAGCTTTTTCTACCTTTGATTTTTTTCTCATGGAAATCCTGCAGAGTAAGTAACATTGAACATTCCCATCAGTTGTGTAGTTGAAACTCATAACTCTTCGAAGGTCACTTTTGTGGTGTTAGGATTTGCCCCACATCTGCAGCTTATAGAGGTCATGTACTTAATGCTAAGCCATGTGGTTTTCCTGATGCCATTGGTATGACTCACCAGATCCTTGATGTGAAGATGATGAGGAAGAAAGAGTCACTGAGAACCACCTGGGGATCCCCTCTGAGTCAAATGATGGACCTGCCTAGGAGCACAGGAGATCAAGGAACTCCTTTGAGCAATCCATCTCATGAGCCCAGAAGGGCAGCATTTGCCCCCAAACAAAGCTCCGAGGACAGGGGAGGCAGGGACCAAGAGTAACTGGATATGGGTTACCCAGAAAGGAAGGACAAAGGGTTGTTAAATTGTGGGAATTGTGATCGATGTCACAGAGCAAAATATGCATGAATTGTCGCATGGAAAACTCATTTCCCCAGTAAACTATTTCCGAACCCATAATAAAAGGTAAGGAAAAATAGAAAAAATAGCATCCAGGAAGATTGGGGTCAAATGTGGAGTTAGGAATATGTAGGTGGAACCGAGTTCAGTGGGGTGAGCCTTAAGAAACTATGTTTCTGCTGTTTGAAAGCTAGGTGCAGACCCCACTCTAGGGAAGGAAAAGACTAACGTGGCAAAGCCCTGCATGTTCCAGACGCTCTGTGTGAGCCTGTGCTCACTTCTCCTTCCGTCGCTGCGTTAGAACTAATATTAACTGAAATTGGTGTCTCTCAGCACAGCTGAATGCTTCCGCTGAGGACTGGACAGAAGAATACCGAAGGCAAATTCTATTACCTTTTTTAAGAGGAAAGTAAGCAACTTAAAATTATACTAGAGACTATTTCTTGGATCTGCAATTTGGGGAATTATAATGCACAGTATGCTGAGCTATTGATAAAATAGACTTTAGTACAATTTGTTAATTATAGTGCAATTTATATAACACATTGTTATGAAATTTAACAGAAAAGGGCATTTTTAACAGTTAAACATAAAGAATGAGTCGAATAAAGGACAAATAAGAGGTATCTGTTTCTCCCTTTCTGAGATGAAGCTGGGAGAGGGGCTGGCAGCTGGTGTATAACAACTTGTGTGGTGAGCAATGTTGCAGCAAGTTCTGGCCCCCCTGAAATCACCAACAAGAAGGGTTAGTTCCTGGGAGGTAGTGGACCCTCAATACATGACTCGTGCACTGATTTTCATATTCTGTATCAAAATATACCAACCTGACAGGTCTTCTCAGCCACTCAGCACTTTGGTAGCTCACATCATTACCCATTTGGGTAAATTGAGTGCTCAGAATCAGAACTTGTCTCACATTAAATGGTCTAAAACGTAGTTTAAAAAAAGAAAATGTGTCATATATAAAATGACACCAAAGAAATGTCAACAGCAACAACAAAAAAGTGTCAATGACACTATAGTTCATCTATATCTTTGTTCTCTGACCAACTTCCTTCAGCTAAAAGATGCTATTGATCTGTGAGTGGTGCAAATCGTTTCCACACTTAGCTTCTAACCAAAAGATTGGTGATTCAAATTCATCTAACCGTGCCTTGGAAGAAAGGAATGGCTATCGAGTACTTATAAGTCAAGGCATTGATAGCACTCTGGTGGGTTTCTCCTATGAGGCACATGAGGGTGCCAGGAGTTGTAGTTGACTCTAGCAATTTATATGTTCTTAATAAACATGGCACCCAGGTATTTTTACTGTCAGGTTTAGAGGCAATTGGTCAGAACCTTGTCTCTATATTGGGAAGAAAGCAATGCTTAGAACCTATGTCTCAACACCAATATAGTATGGTTTCACTGAGCTTACTTAATTTTTCTCATTAAAAATATACTTTTCTATGACAAAGTAACACGGACAAACCAAGCAAGCAGAAACATCAGGCAGGTGGCTCCTCTGCTGGCACATAAAGTAAAAGTTGTTCTGAAATGGGGAGTCTTATTTCCAGGGAGTGGGGAACAGGTGGTTTTTCTTTGATGTCCATAGGATGAAAGTAACATTCCCTACACAGGGCAGCAGGTCACATCCACATCATTATTCTGACACCCAGCAGGTAACTGCCATTATCCAGGTACACACAATCTTTCAAGATAGCTTCTGATTCAAAACAGACTCTTGCTTTGCAACTGGAAACCCAAAAATAGTGTTGAGGAGAGGAGAGGAGAGGAGAGGAGAGGAGAGGAGAGAGAGAGAGAGAGAGAGA